>NW_026067949.1:14786718-14825822 GCF_014885135.2 Alexandromys fortis
AATCAAGAATTATGAATTAAAAAGTATTCTGTATTTTCAGAGTGTATAGGGCATGAGGATAGTGGGAAAGCAAAGGAGCAAGAGATGAATTTTCATTTCCCTTTTTGGTCTTGTCTTTTTATCCTTGTTACGTTTGTCTTGCATGTTTATTATCACATCACAAAGAGGAGTGAGAGATTCATCACCACTAAAGACTGATCCCAACCAACCACAACTGCTTCTGTGCATGCATGCACACAGTATATTAATTCAGTTCTCATACCAAAAAGAACACATGGACACCTTAGGGTGAATGGTGGAGAAGAAATCACCAGAAAAAAAGATACTTGAACTCAAGGAAAATGCACTCCCTTAGTCTTGGGTATTCCTCTCTGAAGACGGGAGGCCTTCCTTAAGAGAAAAGTATGCTTACCTATAATTACTTTTGTTTTTTTTTCTGAGCTTTTATTTCTGTAATGAACTTAGAAAAAGAGCTCACCTGACAGTTGCTACCAATTCTGTCTCAAGAGTAATACCACTTATAACAATGCCTGAGTTACAGCTCCTTAGTCTTTCTCCCTGAACTTCACCTGCTGTCATTGTGTTGAAGAAGGTCACTTGTTTGTTCTGCCCACCCAGAACCAAGAATCACCCCAAAGCTGTATTAATTAAATCACTGTTTGGCCCATTAGCTCTAACTTTTTTTTTTATTATTCTTTTTGGTTTTTTGAAACAGTGTTTCTCTGTGGCTTTGGAGCCTGTCCTGGAACTAGCTCTGTAGACCAGGCTGGTCTCGAACTCACAGAGATATGCCTGCCTCTGCCTCCCAAGTGCTGGGATTAAAGGCATGGACCACCATCGCCCGGCCTAGCTCTAACATCTTATTGGCTAACTCTTACATATTAATTTAATCCATTTCTATTAATCTGTATATCACCCTGAAGTTGTTGCCTAGCAGCTAAGTTTCAACATGGGGGTTAGTGAGAAAGGAGGACAGAAAAGGAGGGAGAAGGGGTAGGGAGGAGAACTTGAGAGAACAGTATAGACAAGATGGAGTAAGGACAAAGATGAGAGCAAGGAAAAAGATATCTTGATTGAGGAAGCCATTAAGGGCTAGTAAGAAACCTGCCATGTGAAATTCCTGGGAATCTGCAGGGAGCCGATTTGAGTGGCTGCCATTACAAGATGGCATTTGGCCCCTGCCTCGCTTGATACCATAATAAAGGTTGCAGTTCTTCCACTAGAAAACAGGATGAGTTGTTGTGATCCAGCTGCCCACACTTCCCCTGACCGGCAGGGGAACTTCCTTGTGGTCTGTAATTGACAGGGATGTTCCCCTGCTTTCTTTCCGGCCGTGGGTCTCCAGAAAAGCAGTTGAAGTATCAAAGGTTGCTAGGCAGACTCCCTATATAAGCAGCTACAGCTCAGAGCTCGGGGCCCCTCACTTTCTGCTCTCCCTTCAACCAAGAGGCTCCAATAAAGCGTGATTTGAGAAGAATCCTCGTCTGGTGGCTGTTCCTTCCTGCTGGTCAGGGAGTTCGCCGCAGGAATCCACAAGGATAACTCCAGATTACACCCTAAGCAATAGAGGAGAGGGTGCCCAAACTGGCCTTGCCCTGATGAATATCTTAAATATCACCATAGAACCTGCATCCAGTAAATGATGGAAACAGAGGCAGACACCTGCATCAGAATATTGGACTGAGCTCCCAAAGTCGAGTGGAAGACTGGAGGAGGAAGAATATGAGCAAAGAGGTCAAGACCATTATGGGTACACCCACTGAAACAGTTTACCTGATGGGAGCTCATCAACTCCAGAGGGCCATGGAAGGAGAGAGCAATGGTCCAGACCAGTCCTTCTGAATATGGGGGACAGTGTATGGCTGAGACAGACTATGGGGCAACTGGCAGTGGCACCAGGATTTATTCCTACTGCTTGTACTGGTTTTTGGGGAACCCATTTTCTTTGGATGAATACCTTGTTCAGCCTAGACATAGTAGGGAAGGCCTTGGACCTTCCCCAAAATAGTGTGCTGCCTTACCCTCTTGGTGGCGGGATAGGGGGATAGGTGGAGGGAGTTGGGGAAGAAGAGGGATTGGGAACTGGGATTGGTATGTAAAGTTAAAAAAAAAAAAAGATAGTTTGGTTTTACAAAAATAAAATAAAAGAAAGTAAAAGAAAAAAGAAAAATAACTAAAGAAGTTACCAGAAAATGAAAAGATCCCGCATGGTCTTGGTTAGGTAGGATCAACAATAAAAATGGCAATCCTACAAAAAGTAATCTATAGATTCAATACAATCCCCATCAAAATCCCAACACAATTCTTCACAGACCTTGAAAGAACAGTACTAACTTCATATTGAAAGACAATAAACCCAGGACACCCAAAACAATCTTGTACAATAAAAAAAAAAAAAAAAAAAAAACTTCCAGAGGCATCACCATTCCTGACATCAAGCTCTATTTCATAGCTACAGTAATGAAAACAACTTGGGATTGACATAAAAGCAGAAAGGTTGACCAATGGAATCAAATTGAAGACCTGGATATTAATCCACACAACTATGAATACATAATTTTTGACAAAAAAGCTAAAAGCTATACACTAATAAAAGAAAGTAGTTTTTAACAAATGGTGCTGGCATACCTGGATGTCAACCTGTAGAAGAATGCAAATAGAAACCTATCTATCCCCGTGAATAATGCTGAATTCCAAATGGATTACAGACCTCAATATAAAACAAACCACACTGAACCTTTTAGAAGAGAAAATGGGAAGTACCCTTCAATGCATGGGCGCAGCAGATAAGAGACAACCTTAAATACAACAAATACCCAACGTTCTCTTCTGGTATAACTTAATTATCAGCACTTGGGTGAAATTCCTATCTTTGCATCTTTGTCTTGGTATTATTAGACTTACAAGAAAGATGTCTGAACATTGATGAATCCGTAGAATTGCAAAATGGCTATAACAATTCTAAAATGGATCCCTCGAAATAAAATCAAATACAGAAAAAAAATGATGTAGTGCAGAATATAGTGATTGCTTTTTCTATCTTTTTTTGTTGTTGCTTTCCTCTGCTTTTGTTGGTTCTTTTGGCTTTTCTTTGCCCTTTGATAAAAAAAAATAAAGCATTGGTCATGACTTACTGATGTAACCAGATTTAGTAACAAATAAATCTTAACATTTTCTATACGTGATTCTTGTTTCATATACAATATTAGTCATTTCATGATTTTGTTTGAGTAGTGACATTTCTGAATATTTCATTTAATTTTTTCTAACTTGGTGTGGCTGTAACAGATACGAAGCAGGATTAAAGGACCTATACTTCTCTTTTCTCAAGTAATTTAAACCACTATGTCTATAACCTCCTTTTTGGAACCAGGTTAAACATGTTTGTACATGTAAAGTTTCACACCAAAGTGCAGGTAAAACCTTATTACGAATGTTAAAGGAAACCTGATTTATCTTGACATATGTTCTGTCCTCTTTGCACTAGAATTTTGTTTTGTTTTGTTTTTAAGGTTACATTGTAGCTTTTGAGCAAGTCCTGGGAACAGCTCTTTTAGACTAGGCTGGTCTTGAACTCACAGAGAGCTGCTTGCCTCTACCTCCCAAATGCTAAGATGAAGGCATGTCCCACCGAAGCCCAGATGCTCTGTGATTTTTATGCTGTCCCTATCTACTCTGTTGCTTGCTTACTATTTATGCCAGCTTCCCTAACTGTTAATTTAATATGTATATTAGCATAAGCACTTCTACATTATGCAAACTTTTAAATTATTTTCAAACATTGTAATTAACATAGCAAGAATGCCAATCTTACCAAAAGTAATTCACATATTCAATGCAATTCCCAGCAAAATTTTTCACAGACCTTGAAAGAACAATACTCAATTTCATATGGAAAAGCAAGCAAAATAAAAATAGCCAAAACAATTTTGTACAATAAAGAAACTTCTGGAGGCATCACAATCCCTGACTCAAACTATACTACAGCCTGCTCAGTGACAGAGACCTTGTCCAACATGTGAACTTCTCTGTGTTCCATCCTCAACCAACACTGAAAAAAAAATAAAGAAATTGAGATTACAATTGAAGGAACAGTAGTTTGAATTTGGCTTTACTATTCACTAGCTAACAACCACATTTCTAAGGCATTTTGGTAAGACTATATATTTGAGAGAGATGCAATCTGGATAGAATTGTCAGTATAAATCTCACTCTTTCTGTGCTAAATAGCTCTTCAAAGAAATTGAATCAGTGATATTAATGTTTGGTATAACTTAAAATGACAAATTGGGGCATCGGATTAAAACAGCATAAAATTCAGGCTTTTGGTGTATAAATAGAACATATTTGCTGTTGTTTGAGATTCAAGGTGATTTTATTCATTACACTCTGAATCACTGCATTTGAAAAATTAACTTGTTAATTATTCCATAGGTTCCCTGCAATTATTTAAAATGATATCTTAAGAAATAAGAAAGTTAGAAAAGTAAACATAAACAAATATTTCAGGACAAGAATAAAAATTCATAGTGTTATATAATGTCATGCATACAAACATATTCATATATATATACTTATTAAGATACAACATTCAGATATGCACACACTTCCTGGTTTTAATGTTGCAAATTTTCTTTGGGTTTTTGAATGCAAAATTGTGATATGAAGGCATTAACTGTTCATGCCTGGGTTTAATATGCTGGGTATACTGTTTTTCTATAATTTTCCAGGTGGTTCTTCAAACCAAAGCTTAACTACTTAAGAATTTAAAATATGACAAAGAGCTCTTTGAAGATGACTTTTGTGTGTGCTTCAGAGAAACAGAAGATGGAACATAAATCAAAACAACTCACAGAAACAAGGCTTAAGATCTGACATTTCTTACCAGAAGGTTTCTCCTGTCCTCAGGGAGATAAAGAAAACTATTGAAAACCCCATTAGGTATATTTATAGCCCAGGTTTAATGCCCAGGATGTAAACTAAGATGCCAGACTGTCAGCCAGCAACTTTGGGATGGAAAAAGTAACAAACCAGCTTCTTAGACTGAATGTTTTTAAGCTTTGTCTCATCACTATCCCAATGACACAGCAGCTTAATCTTCTGTACAGAGCAGAGAAGTCTTGTGCTAGATGAATTCATGTGTTTTTTTTTCCCTGTAAAATGCTTGACAAAATTTACTTATGCATTTGTGGTTATATTTGCTCATTCTCGGTTGTGGGTCAGGACCTTGTTAAAAAGACAGAACTTTCCACAACTTCTAAAATGGAAAAGAAACATGTGACTCAATACCACCCCCTAAAAATATGGTTGTGTGTTATCATAAGAAGAAGTATATATTTGCTGACATGCATAAAATTAAAAGGCTTTGAGATCAGGTATTTGAAACAATGGGTGTAGTTATATAACATATCTCTAAAAGATTACCACATAGCCCCAAGGGTCAAAGTGATGTTCAGCTATATGTTTTGAAGTAAACATTTATTCCATTCCAAAATGTACATGGGAGAACTTATAATACTAGTTTGGAGATGTTCCTTCTGTTTCTTTTATGTGGAACAATTTGAGGAATCTTAGAATTAGCTCTTTGAAATTCTGGTAGATTTCTGAACTGAAGCCACCTGGTAGGAGATTTTTGTAGGTCTATTGAAATTGTTTATCTGGTCTTGATTTAATTTTAGTATATGGAACCTATCTTAGAAATTGTCTATTTCTTTTAAATTTTCCAATTTGGTGGAGTACAGGTTTCTGAAGTATGATCTGATGATTCTCTGGATTTTCTCAGTGTCTGTTGTTATAACCTCCTTTTTGTTTCCGATTTTGTCAATTTGGATACTTTTTCTTTGCCTTTTGGTTAGTTTGGATACGGGTTTGTTTATCTTGCTGACATTTTCAAAGAACCAACTCTTTGTTTTATTGATTCTTTGTATTGTTCTCTTTGTTTCATTTTACTGATTTCAGCCTTTTGTTTCATTATTTTATGGCATCTACACCTCCTGGGTGAGTTTGCTTCTTTTTGTTCTAGAGTTTTCAGGTGTTCTGTTAATTTGAGAGTGTGGATTTCTCTAACTTCTTTATGCAGGCACTTAGTATTATGCACCTTCCTCCTAGCAGCGCTTTCATAGTGTACTATAACTTTGGATACATTATACCTTCATTTTCATTGAATTCTAGTAAGTTTTTCATTTCTTTCCTTATTTCTTCCTTGACCTAGGGATTATTTGGTAGAACACAATTCAGTTTTCCCGAGTTTTTGTAGGCTTTCTGGAACTTGTGTTCTTGTTGAATTCTAGCTTTAAGCTATGGTGATATGAGAAGATAAAGGGGTTTCTCCAATTTTTTATATCTATTGAGATTTGCTTTGTACGTGATCAGTTTTTGAGAGAGCTCCATGTGGTGCTGAGAAGAAGGTGTAATCTTTTGTGTTTGGGTGGAGTGTCTTATAGAAGTATGTTTAGCCCATTTGAGTCATAACATCTGTTAGTTCCATTATTTCTCTGTTAATTTTCTGTCTGGTAGACCTGTTCATTGGTGAGAGTGGGGTACTGAAGACTCCCATTATTAGTAGAATTTGATATGTGGTTTAAGCTTTAGTAATGTTTCTTTTACAAATGTTGATACTCTTGTATTTGCAGACTGGAGTTTAGAATAATTGTCAAAAGAGAGGTTTCATCAGGCAACTACTAGGAGCAGATATAGAGAACCATAGCCAATTTGATGAGAAGGTTTGTGTCTAGTCTTATTGTAACTTGTTATGCTGTGTTTGATTGAAATCCCTGCTTTTTTTCTGAAGGGAAATGGAGGAGGAGTGGATTTCAGGAAGAGGAAAGGTATAAGGGATGGTGCAAGTGGTAGGACTGGAAATATGGGAAACTGCAGTTAGGGTGCAATATATGAGATGAGAATAAATCAAAAAGAAAAAAAAATTCTAAAAATCATTTAAAAAAGAAAATTAATTCATAAATATTTGAACTGCCTGTAGGTACTTTAAAGTTGCTTGAACTTCACTCTACTTTGTTAATGTCCCAAGTTAGAAAAAAATTTACAATTATTTCTACTTCTTTCAAAAATTTTTTTCTGTGAAATTATTATCTTTAGACAGAATTAGTATCTGTTTCAGGGGAACTCTAAAGTTAGTGAGAATCAGCTTACAGAATTCTACTATGCTGGGGATTGGACAAATAGACCAAGTTGCAGTCTTAGTAAATAAGCAAAATTTTCATTTAAACTCATTACACATTTATTAGCCTTTGTGTTAGATAATTTTCTGTCTCAACTATTTATGCATAAGTTAAGAGTCAGTTGAAATTTGTTGCAACTGTATGATAATATCTCAAAACTGAAACATTTGATATTTTCTTTAAGAATGCTATGAACAAAACTACGGCTTACCATAATTTCTCATCTGAGACATTTAACAGACAAAACTTTTTTCAGAAGGGTATTTGACAAATATTTTTGTATGTTATATTGTGCTGAGTTGAAAAAATTGTTTTCATAAATTCTGTATGTTATACCCTCAGCACTGGAGTGTCACGATTGATACAGAAGATTAACAAGTATTTGTTTCTATCTTAAGGAAGTGCAAAAAACTGTACAAATGTACTTATATACAAAGTTCCCCAGCTTTCTGAATATTTATGGTTTCCCTGTTTGATGAATTAATTGATGAATTAATTAATCCATCCTTATTTACCCTATTTGTCTTCCAATCTCTACTATTGGTGGAGTTCCCACATTGGTGTCAAAAATGCCTTCCAGAAACACAGTTTTGTTTTATTGACAGATTAAACAGCATAGTGGCATTATAAGTAACCATAAACTTTAGGCTATTCTATGACACTATAGATGTATGTGTACTTAATGACATCTGTATGTTCTTCTATGACTTTAATCAGGTTCATGTCCATTCTCAATGATTTGTGACTTTTAATTCTCAGGATTATTACCAAACTACATCAGATTTTGTTTTGTCTTAAACATTGTAATTATTACCCTTGAAATGTCTTTGCCATTAATACACTAAAACATAGGATAATATTTTTTCCTTTTCAAAATATATTTCAAAAATTTAGCTCTGTGTTTATGAGTATGGTAGAAGAATTATTCAAGTTATTGCTTTTATACTTCATGTCTGTAAAGGTATTGAGTTCTTTATTACAATTATTTACTTACAGTCCAAACCAATCTTCAAAAAATACTCTCAGTTCACCGAGGTAAATTTATGTAAGAATATTTATCTCAGTGGTAGATCATGGAATGAAATCAAATACTAATCTAAAAGGTTAAATTTTCCTTATTAGTAGGTTTGCATCCCTAGAGTAAAACCATCTTGAAGGAGTAGAGGGAGTTTTATGTCAGTCTGCTTATAAGCAGTACTCAGCAATCTACTTATAATCATGTGGGCTTAATAAATACTTATTATGTAAATATATAGATGCTTTCTCATGATCTTACAAAGTTATCATGAGTGTGTATATACTTTCTTTTTTCTTATAGTGTTAATTTTTGAAAAGAAAGTGCTTTATAGTGATACGAAGAAACCTGAAACTATGAATATTTACCGTAAGTATCTGTATGTCACTATGAAGTTTCATAGGATGTCTTTCTGTAGATGAAACAGAGTTTGAATTTTGAAATGTCAGAATCACATGCTTTGAGCTTTGTGTCTCCCATTTTTATCACAATGACTACTAGGGATCTTGTAAATACTCATTGACCTAGTGCACTTGGAGACACCTGTTTGGGTACTAATTAACTTTTTTTTTTTTTAAAAGAAAAAGATGTCTGGTTTTGTTATATGACCAGTGTGAAAGAGATTTAGTGTCCAGTCACAAAGGATTTGCATCTATTGATAAAGTCCAAATACAAGGAGTCAAATGAACAATTTATTTTTCATGGAGAGGCATGAAAATACAGTAGAACATGCATTAATCATATGAGGAAAATCCAGAGACCAAGGAAGTTGTCCAGAGTTGGATGTTACCTTTTCTACAAGTAAGTGTTTGCATTAAGCAGGGTGTTCTGACGAAGATTTCACTCTTGGCTTTCCTCTTCAAGTAACAGTCCTCATTGACTCAATGTGCCAAAAAAAAAAAAAAATCTTTCTAGGGAGATTAAGATAGAGTTCTTAATTCCAATTTCAGTAGATTTTTTTCACATACTCTGTCCTAATTCTTTAGAATCACAGGTAAGGAAGTTCGGTTGATCTAAGACTAATTAGAAAGCTGTCTTGCACCTCAATTGGAGATATCAAGTAGTTAATGGAGAAGATCTCTCCATTATTATGGGAAAAAGCAATAACATGTGTGCATGACAAAACCATACACAGACAGTGGGTTTAATAGTCTAAAGAAAATAATGGAAAAAAGCTATTTTTTTTTCTATTTGTTTGTCATAATTGCTTTCTCTTAAAGAGATATTGCAGATTCGATGGTAACTTTCCATTTTTTTTGTCATTATGATACAGAAGACAACTTCTGGTGCATGTCATTGGCTCAATAACTTCCAGTTTACTTCGTTTAATTGTGACTACCAAAATTTAGGTAGAGTCTAACACATGGCAACATCAATTTATTGTTTTTTTTCTGAGACTTTGTAATTTATGTTATCATGATATTAAGAAACAAGAATCTTAATTTGATATTGTAGTAGGGAGAGTTGATATGAGGGTCACTTGTTTGTTCCCAGCTCAGACCCAAAATAATCAAAAAGAAACTATATTGTTTAAAAATCTGTGTATTGCCGTGTGACTGTGGCTTACTGGGTAAAATTTCCAGCATCTGTCTCTGGCAGGGCTACATGGCTTCTCTCTAACTCTTCCTTTTTCTCCCAGCATTCAGTTTAATTTTCCCCATTTACCTCTATACCCTAAGCATGCCTACGGCAGTTTATTTATTAACCAATGGTATTCACAGCATACAGAGGGGTATCCCACATCACCTTTCCTTTTCTGTTTAAAGTAAAAAGGAAGGCTTTAACTTTAACATAGTAATATTACTTAAAACATTTATCAAGCAAGAGTTACAGTTCTTTTATCATAACTAAGGAAACCCATATTATTACTATATGCTCTTTAACTCCATCAAAGACTCCAGAAGGATATAATATTACCTAAATAAACAAGAAGATAGAAAGGTGAGGCTAACCTAGTATTACATTGTTTTAGTGTTATGTTATTAATGTCTTTAAGGATAAGCTGAAAATACAAAACCATAAACTTAGAATTTGGAATAAAGTTACCCTCCTCACCCAAATGTAAAAGTATGCCTAGTTTGCTAAAATTTATATACACAGTGAAAAATAAAAGTGTGGCTGAGTTTTCAGTAATTTTTTATAAGCAGCCTGTATGAATGTGTGTGCCTATGTTCTATACATAAATTAGGGTATATGTTTGTTGTATGTGTACAGTCATGTATGGGTTTTGTGCCTGTGTGTGTGTGTGTGTGCACAGAGGTCAGGTGATTTTAATTTGAGTGTTTTTCTCAATTGTAATTGTATACAATTTTCTCTATAGTAATTATAAATCTGAAAAAAAATATTTTCAATGGTGTGAATAGGAAAGATTCTTAAAATTTATTTACCAACACTTCTAATACATATGGTATCCTTGATTTAGTCATCACCAGAGAGATGCTCTCACTTAAAACATTATTTAGCACTTTAAAATTTCTATGATAAGCACATATAGAGTATACCTTAATTTAAATGCAAGGAATACATATTTCCTTTTATATTTTATTATTAAGATTATATTAAAATTCTACTTCCCATCCCCTGCTATCTTTTCCTCCAAACCCTCCCATATGCCTGCCCTTATTTGCCCTTATATTTATGGTCTGTTTTGGTGATCCCTTAGTGCCACATTTAATTTACTGAAAATGAATAGTTCTCTAATTGAACTTAATACACTTTCAACAATAGGAAAATCCTGCCTGATACTAGAATTCTTGCCAGCAACCCAGGACCAGAGAAATCATAGCTCTTGAAGTCTATAGAGTAGATCTATAGATCTATAAAATATTTAGGTAATCATATGTAAAACTAAGAAAGAGCATTCTAAAAGAGTAGAATATTTTCTTATAGCTAATATGAAATAGCTTAGAGATTATTAATATTCACAGAGAGAATATTTTTAAAGATAAGAGCTATAATTTTAAATGGAATATTTGAATTATTTAATTAAAATTCCTTTTGTTATGCTCCTAGATACAGAGATTATTATATATTCTAAAAGTTCATTTTGTTCTTAGTGATAGAAGTCATATCACATGTTTTTGACTTGTTAAAATAGTCTTGTCAATATAATTTCACCTTCTAAGATCTAGTAATTATTTTCTATTTAACCTAAAATTTCTATTTGTACGTTACTTAAACAATTTGTATGTTACTTAATATACTCCTTTGAATTGTTATTAATATTTGTGTAAGAACTAATGAGAAGCAAATGAAAACCTTTGAAAAAATTGTCTTTGAAGTAAATATATTATATTATGTTGCGTTATACCATTCTAGTAGTGTGCTGTAGATGATTAGGTTTAATTTGTTCCATTCTTCTTTTGAGTTGTTTTGAGGTTTGTAAAGGAAGAGAAAGTAATGAATTGAAAACTTCCAGACTGATAATATATTCAATTCAAAGAGCACAGTTTCTCAGTATAATAAGATCTTATAAGATGAGGTCTTTCACTGTCTCGAAAGTTACTGACTGTCTGGTTACTGATCTCAGTGTTCTGCCTGCCATCTCCTTCCACACCTGCTCAGCACTGTGATTTCAGATTGGATGATCATGTTGGATTTTTATATGTGATCTGAGGATCCAATATCATTTCCTCATTCCTGTGCAGTAAGCATTTTACTGTGAACTATCTCTGGCCCCTACATTTAATTGTATTTTATTTTTGAGCATTTGTGTCATTTCTGAATAACTGAAAAAATGTAATTTTATTTTATGCATATTTTCTATTTTATGAGATAATTGCATCTTTGTATTAAAATATGCAGGGGTAGTTTAGAAACTGTAAACTCTACCTTTTCAGAAACAAGTCACATCTAAAAGATCTTTTCAAAGTTTTAAAGTGGCCCCATTGCCCTTAACTTCAGGGCTTAATAAATTACTTGTCGTTAATACAGTTAATATACATTACAGTCAATTGCTATATTATACTAATTCTCTAAACATCGAAAATGTCCTGTCAGTTTTGATGATGTAGTACATAGTGTGCTCAGTATTCTGTCTAGGCAGTTTTAAGACACAGTCTGGCCTGGTAACCTTGCAAATTTCAATATGAGAAGCAGTTGTTCCTCAAACACATTATTCTTAAGTGTTTTCATCCTTTCCTCCCTACTTCTTTTTTGTATGTTTACTTGTTTAAATGGAAGACAGATGATAGATTGGTAGACATTAGTGGATAATATCTATATATTCTATGTCCGACCTAGTCTACAGCCTAAATCCTAAGAATTACAAAATGTCCTAGAAACTGATCATGGCATATGAAAATTAGAACCTCGAAATATGTCCTAGTAAATAATTCTATGAACGTAATGAGTATACTTGCCTATAAAGTTTATAAATATTCATAGTGGTACATCTTCTAAGTCAATATGACCTTGTAATCAAGGTAAAGTTTCCCTCTATCAAATATGCTGCATCTAATTGGATAGTATGCTGAATCAATTATGCATGACTACATCAGCTCTATCATGGAGAGTCTGCCAGTTCTTTCGTTCACTAATAGAAAATGGTTGTGCTCTTACTGTGTGGGACATGGAGCAAAATAGTCAAGATTTTGTGCTGGAGCCGACATGCTTTTGTTCTCTAGGAATGACAATGATGGCAAAGGCCTCTCATACCTCGATTCTCTCATCTGTCCTTATCCTACCACTTGGTATCTTGAAACCAAAAAGAACTTAGCAGCCATTCTTATTTTAATGTACATGGGGCTTTGTGGTTGCACGTGTCAGAAAGGAAATTATCACGAATACACTACAGTATGATGTATTAGCATCTCAGAAGGGTTCATGTACTCATAGAAGTATGTAGACCATCCATTCTAGGTGACTGCAAATTCTCCACTTAAGGGTTTTGAAATAATGCTATGCTGCTTGGGTACGTGCCAAGCAATAACGTTGCAAGTTAAGACCTTACACAGAAAGCTGTTTCGTGGTCTGTTTGTAAGCAATCAAATGTATCAGCAAAAAGAGTAGCCAGACTTCTATTGCTCACATAATAAAGTGAAACTAATTTAGATGGTTCCTTTCACCTATTTTAGTTTTATGTTTGCTGCCAACAGTATCGCTAAAGAGAAAGCTCAGGGCTGGATATTGAACTAATGTCCTCTTCAAGAAGAGAATGAACTCTGAGCCCCTAACACAACTCTCCAGCCCCCATTCATTGACTTTTAAGTACGATCACACAACCGGATAAATCAGCATAGGAAAGTCAAGGACTCTCCAACTACTTTTTGAAAATTTAACTTTTTGCATTTAGTATGCATTTATATGTGTGCACCTGTGGTGCATGTGTTCACTACCATAACCTTTGAGACAAGAACCCTTATTGAATCCAGAACTTGAACCTGACCAGCAGCAAGCACCGATATGTGCCTGTTACTACTTCCTCAGTGCTATAGTCACGGATGCTTAGCACCAAACCTGGCTCTTTTGGAGAGTGTTAGCATCCAAACCCAAGCCCTCGTGCTTGTTCTGGTAAACATAAATAACTGAGCCATCTGTGTAGAACCTGGAAACAACTTTTATGAATAAATCATGTCATGATATATCACAAGCAAAAAATTCATTTTTAGTATTCAATTCTAATTCATTTACATTTTCCTTTATAATTTACAATAAAAGTTTATGAAACTGAAAGTTTAAAAACCATACTAAATATTCAAAAAAACTAGAATTTATATACTAATTAGCAAATCATCTAGTGTAAGATGGAATGTGAATATCAAATATACAGCTATTCAGTATTTCCTCATTTATTCTCATTTTTTGAAAAATATATTTGCCTCACAATCATATATTTTACAATGCTGTCTATTAACAGTAGACATCAATAATGTCACACAAAAATGTTCATTCATTTTTAACAAATGTCTATTTTACATGGACCAAAATGATTTTAAGACTTATAATTTTAAGACTTAAATTATTCATTCATTTGTTATGGACTATTTATTATTATGAATTTGTAACACACACACATATGATAATTTTCCTTTTCAAGTTGAGGTCTACTTATTTGATGCAACTGAGTCTGAACATACTATTGAACAACACACTTCTCTCCAGACTTGTAACATATTGATCAACACATCCTAGGCAATTCTTACCAAAGATGCTGTGTGTCAAACCTGAGATTTTTTTTTTTACACTTGAATAATTCTGCTCCACTGTGTCTTATTATGTCATCGCCAATATGTCTCAGGCAAATCCTTGTCTTTGATGTCATCATCAAAGTCAAATTATTTAAGATATTTTCCTTCTTTAATTTTTGAAGGATAAAAATTTTATTTAAATACCACATTTTCTAACAAACCTTCTTTTAAATATTTACTGTATTATGTATGCAAATAAAATATATTTTTATAGTATATCAGTGACAGGTCTTTTAATAACATATACAGGAAAACTAGTATTATAGTAAACTATAGAGTCCAGGAAACACTACCTAAGGCATCATCATTTTATTACAAACTTATACTTTCTTGCTACTATTACAAATCTGTGAATTAATCTGAAATTGAAGGGAGAGATATCACAGTGAGAAATATAGGACAGTGAATATGTGTGTGTATTTATTTGTTTATTATTTTTAGATAAGGTTACACTCTGAAGTTCAGACTATTCTCAAATTTCTAGCAATCCTCTTTTCCTGGCCTCTTTTGCCTGGGAGTCCAAGCATGAGACATCATGCCTGGAAATGATCTCTTAAATTTAGAGCATGTATGAAATACCTCACCAGAATATCCTAGTCTTCTACTGAATAAAGTGTGATAAATTGCATTCATTTCAGTAATTTTCCTTTGAAAATAATGTGTCCTTCTTGTCATCACAAGCCCTGCCATGGGTCTGACTTCAAGAGCAGTGTGTTCGGAAAGTGGCTAAAGATAACAATGGTATTCATTTCTCCCAATTTATGACCTTGGCCTTTTATCACAGGGACTCTGAATACAGGATTTTTTTTCTTAAAATAATTCAGCATTTTTTATCAGTCCATCTCAACAGTTCTGTTATGTTTACGCATGATTATTAGTAGATATTATTCTTTCCACTGAAATATTAATAAAATATCAACATCTGCTTTTCTTTTCTCATAAGATTTTTAAGAATGGTCACTGAGACTAATTTAGAAGAATTGATGTTAATTCATTTGGTTGTCTCATAATATACTATGTTGGATTGATGGATAGTTCCGCCTATCTTCCATATAATTTTAAATTGGTAACAACTTTTGTATTCTTACTTTTCTATTGAGTTTATTTGTATTTCCCCAATTGTCATGGAACAGCTACCTGAAAGACTGATCTACACAGTACAGATAGGCTTCAAAATAAAAATTTTAAGGCTTAACTTTCCTTTACAGCATCCTCCTAGTCTAACTACCATCCCCTTTGACCTTAAAGTAAACATGAACACTTATTTTGTTCTGTCTCTAATGAATCTAAAGTTTGGTACTAATATTTATACACTGATTTTTCATAAAGTTTATATTTTTAATTTCATTTCAGTGTTTGAGATTATCTCAAAGATGTACTAATATAATCTTCAACTATTTAAGAAAATAAGAGAGGACCTTGGATTTTCCATGGGGCAGGGAACCCTGACTGCTATTCAGACTGGAGAGGGAGGAGGAGAAGGGGGGCGGGAGGGGGAGAGGGGCGGGAGGAGGGGGAGGAAAATGGGAGGCCGGAAGGAGGCGGAAATTTATTTTTCTTTTCAATAAAAAATCACAATGTTTTATTTTAAATAAAAGTCAATTTGCATTTGTGTCTCATAAATCAAAAAAAAGAAAAGAAAAGAAGAGTTTTGCATTAAAAAGTCTACCCTCTCTTTTTCATCTTCTTGCTTTCTGAAAACCACCTAAACTTACCCTAAACAGATCAACCATTCAAATCAGTTATTGTCAGGGGCTCATATTTTTCTTCATTTTGTAAAACCTAGTCAAATTATACAGTTTCTGTGTCCACACAGTATCATGTAGTTATTTCCTTTTTCACTCTTATTTTCATCCCAGTATAATTTATAACACCTTTTCATTCCTTTCCTATCTAACTACATCTCATTAGTTCTCCTCTGACAGTTTGTTAGCCAGGCTGCATTGCACCTTTCTTTCAACATTTAAAAAAACCTTCACTTAAAAATACAGTTTGGTTTTCACAAACATAGATATGATCATGCTCTACTTCAAGCAATAAACACACCATCCACTATTCTTACGCCATAATATTGAAGAAATTCACCTGATCCTATTTATTCCCAAATACATCTTTATTCCTATACTGGTTGCTCATATTTTTCTCTTTCTTCTCTCTTTCTGACACTGTACAAATATCTTGTGCCCCACAACCCCCCTCCTCGCAGAGTATCTATCATTAAACACATCCATTGGATACACCTTCTCCTGAACTGTACCTGTTGTTAGCCTGGGGTCATTACACCCATCTTTCAAGTTCTGTCACCACAAACCTTCTTCACCTGTCAAGACTTATTTCAAATGCCATCATCTTCCTAAAGGATCACTTTTGGATTCCCCTTCACTCAGTGCTGTCTGTCTTCCCAGAAAACCCCATAAGTCTTAATTCATATGTTTCTCTGTGAATTTATCATAATGCAGGATCAGTTTATCATAGGCATACCAAAGCTGAAATCCTAGTTGCTGAGACATTCAACAGTAATATCAGAAGTTGTGCTGTAGAAACAATGAGAGAGATAAGTATATAGATGCAAATTCTAAAAGGTGACCTCATTCTAAAATACCTACTATTTTATTATACAATTGTTTCTTCTGCCTACTTATTTGAAGAAAACATAACAACCTTTGAAAATGTGAGGATCATTACCTCCTTTGAGTTATTTTGTAGATACATTTAGCCTGAATAATCAAGCTAAGAATAAAGATTATATTGTGCTTTATTTTGCTTTTATTCTAAGCATCTAAGCATTATAGCACCTAAGACAGTTCTACAGTAATACAATAACAATGTTTTTAGTTATCTAACTATTATTCAGTGAGTTTACATAGCATAAAAGCATCTTCTGAATGGGGGTAATGAGTAATCTAGCAGAGCTGAACTGAATCAGAAGCATGCTGTTGTTTTTAGAAAAGACCTTCAGCACAGTACGGCAGTTTGCAGCAATGTCTGCAGAGGACAACTCTTGTTTTAAAGAGCTGTCTCTATCACTTACTGGCAAATTATTATGGAAAAACTTACATTATTTCTCTGTCTCAATTTCCCAAGCTAGAAAACAATAGATGATAACAAATGTGCATACTTCACATGTTTAACACAAATAATAGGCCAGTTGTTTCATAGAAAACCTAAAAAGTATCTTCCACAAGATAAAAACATACATACTAGTTATTATTTTTACCAAGGAACTACTGTATAGGCTTCCTCGTTTACTTTTTGTCTATTCTATAATTTGAATAGATTTTACCACAGAAAAGAACCCGAACCTGTCTTCTGATATAGGAAAGCAAATGTCTGTATTCACCAGTCCTACTAGGCATATATTCTAAGTGTGAACAATGCGATGATCCGTCCCAGTGCTCAAAAGACTTAAAGATGAATGATACAAACAAGCAACATCAAGTACCAGATATGGAGGTCTTTGTATATGCTAACACTCAAGGGTAGTTAATGATATCAAGGAGGCCCCTCAATTGCTCAGGCAACAAGGTCTTAGTTGTTAGATTCCTTCCACCTGTATTCCAAAGATTTTTCTGACCTTTTTATGTTTACAACAAATCAGTTCAATAAAGGTATAAATTACACGCATATGATGATCCTAAGTTGTGTAACAACCATCGTATGGATTTGAAAATATTTCTATCTCACCAGAGAGAAACCTGATTCCCAATAAGAAGTAACGCATATCCTTAGCACACTTGCATCCCCAGCCCAAAGCAATTATAAATTTATTTTTATTATTTATGGTTTAATTTATTCTGTGATTGTACTTATCTCTTAACATAATATTTCAATGTTTTTACCAGACTGTAGCATGGATGAGGACTTTATGTTTTTCTAATTCCCATTACAAAGTCCATATTTTCTTACTTAGGTAAAAATGAAATTATATGTTCTCTCCATTTTTGTAGCTAGTTTTTTGAATTATATCCTGCCATTAGAAGGATTCTTGTTAACTTCCCATTCCTCAGTTTCCTCATGTGAATTATCTGGCCTATTGTTTAGTTTGCAGATTTGATGGAAATGTCACTTCTCTTTATGAGCTCCCAGCAAACACCCACTATTTGCTACAACCTCTATGTGTGAGCTTCCTAACTGCTTAAGAGTAAGCTCAGGTCCTCTGGAGTGAGCACCAGAACTCTACACCTGTTGCTTGTGTTTGCCCTAACAGAATCTTTGAGGCACTGCTTCAGAGGGAGGAAGAGTACCAGTTATGGTCTACAGGCAGAGTGGTCAGAGCTGATGATACTCTGATTGTTTTCTACTCGCCTCTTCCAACATAGAGCTTCCACCCTAGAAGGTATCTGGATGAGATAGTTAATGATCTGGTATTCACAACTTTATAGTGGAATGTTTCATGTGTTCATACCAAGAAATATAGAGGAAAATAGACACAAAACTCTACATTTTCATCTACATATGAACTATTGTAGTTGTAATTTCCTTACTTGTATATGAAACGTTGCAATTCAGCAGCTTTTACAAATTCATTCTATCCAGTTTTGAGTTTGTGAAATATTGGATATAAATTCTTCCTACATACGTTTAATTCACATTTATGCCGAACAAAGATTTTATAACAGGACTGTACTTTTATTCCTTTTGACAACTCAGTTTCTTTCCCTTTAAAATGTCAGGCTGCACTAAAGAAAACATTTGTATTTGGGTGCTTGGCAGGTGTTTGCTTATTAAACACATTTCTAACTTAATTGTTAGAATATCGTCAACGTGTCTACACTCTCCTTTTGCAGCATCCTCTGTCTCCCAGTTCATTCCCATTGTGAATAAAGATCGTAGGTACACAAGGAACCTAAAAGTTCGGTGTATGTGGTAAAACTAAAATTACTAGCTGTGACTGTTAATTTTTCACAATGTAATGCTCCATACATTCTACTCAACTAGAAAAGTGTGAAGTGAAAAGAAACCACTAGGTTGAAAACTTCATATGATACAGTAGTAACTTCTAGCTAATGAATTATAAGGTACTGATAAGCTATAAGATCCTTCCAGTTGTAGAAAATGCATTATTTAGAATTATTTTTCTTGATTATACAACTTTAGTTTTCAAATTCCAAAAAAAGAAAAAAGAAAAGGAAATCTCTAAGATTATAGCTCATTTTATGAATGAAACAACTGGGAATATTTCTACTCTTCTGTATAAAAGACAGGCAGATAAGTAGAGCCATCATTCATCTTAGAACAATATAACCCCTGGAGCCCAAATATTAGTAAATAGAAGGAAACACTGATTGGAAATAAAAACCTGTAGTCAGGATACCATTAAGTACTATAAATTGTCATGCATTCTCGCTGAACTCTGCCTTCATCGTGTGCAAAATTAAACTGTTTATAGTTACACTTTTCAACACAGGCTCTGTAATTATGCTTTTTTGGTATTGCAGTTGAAACATTTCTAAATACCAGCTCTTGATAATGAAGACAAATTTAAATACTATAGAATATCAACTTTTCCCTTTGCATCTGTTTTTACTTGTTTGATAGCTTAAACTCTGAAGGAAAGAATAACTCAGTTCCTTAATCCTTAACTTCATCTGGATATTGAGATCCTTAGCCACACCACTGTTAAAAGACAAATCAATACTAAATAAATGCTACAAGATGTTACAGTCTCCTCCAGAAGAGAGTTGACAGTAGACTCTTGCACTAGAACTATCTTGAACAACTTTTAATGATCAACAACTGTCTTGCACCATGAGTCAACTGACAAAACACCTATGAATATAAGACTGACAGGTTTACAAATACTTGTAGTCAGATAAACAAGATGCTTCTTTAAAAACAATATACTAAATCATGTAGTAACTGAATAGTTAAATTCTCTTTTTTATTTTCACTATCATTTTTTATGGAAATAATGATTACTTGGTCACTGGTAATCATATCTGTTTTTATAAGTTATTTTTAGTATTTGTCTAAATACACATCCTAAAATGCAGATTGGAAGAAATTAGTTTACTAGCTGAAAATGTTTTGTTGAAGTCATAAATAATATCTCACTATGAATTCTATACACTTAAATATTGCATTGATTTTAATGCTGATTTTCATGGTGGAATACATATTTCTTACTTTCTGGTACTTTTCTAAATCTGTAAACATGTACAGAAATTTTAAAAGATTATCATATAGAACATCTGCCAAGGTATTCTGTTGATAAAATCCAATGATGAGTATTTTCTTAACTTGTAGGAAAAAATTTAGTGGAGATAATTTGTGTAGTCGTATGTGCTTTATACAAATGTGTTTTCTTAGAGCATTTACTTTTCTGCATCCAGATGACCCTCTTTTTCCATTGTATTCTACCCATGTCACTGTCCTTCCCAGAAGCTGAACACACTGGATAATTTTTAGATATTTAATATACCTTGAAATCATTAAGAAAAATGCAAATATATATAATTCTAAAAATAATGGGGGTAATATTTCATAACTAATGAAGTTTGATACTATTCAATGAACTTATTTATCTTATATAATTATGAAGTTGTTTATTGTGTTTACTTGGAACACATTAATATTCCATAGTGTAAATACACCCTGTGTTCATTATCCATTCCTTTATTAATTGACTTTTAGTTTATTTCAAATTTCTGGCTATTAAGCTCTGGTAAGACAAATATTAGAAATTATCAGTTATACAGTGAGAAAAATCTGGGCTTCTCTTGTCTGGATAAACATTTTCCTAATGTTATCTATGACATGTTTATAAAAGTTTATCATAGATTATAAAATTTAAATATTATTGCTAATTTTATATTTTGAATGTTCAAGAAAGGGGTCCATTATAGCATTGATAAATCTTAGGAATTAGAAACTAGAAATTAGGAATTAGAAAATAGAGCTTTGGATAGAGCTCATTGGCAGAGCACTCGTCTAGCATGTGAAAAAGCTTTATTTGGGCTATCAAACACTGTAAAATTAACCTTTAATGGTGATGATTTTTTTTCCTATCTCCAAGTCATAGAATCATTATTGTTAAAACATTAAAAGAAAAAAAAAACCCTTTGACAAAACATTCAAAATTACACAAGACTTTCTCGAACACAATTCATTACATTCCACTTATCACTAAGTTACAAAAATATAAAATACTTTCAATATCTGTCTCCCACATATGAACATAATTACTAAAAGGAGAGTTGTTTCAACTGAAGATGCACACTTCTTAGTATGTTTGTTACTTTTTTATACACTTTGCTTCTTTTTTTTTACCATTTTCTTCAATACAGTCTCAATTTCTTAGAGCTCATTGTGCAATTTTATAATAAATCATGGTCAAAGTATTAGGTCACAATAGAATGATTGCCAATATGAGACAACACAGCAGAGAAAGATTTCTGTGTTGTCTTTCCAGATGTATCTCTTAAAAAAAATCTTATACAAACCGTCTTTCCATTTTAGAGAATCCACTTATTCTTCAAAACCTCCATGCTATAATGAGTTTCCATCAATTGTAATTTAGGTGTAGCTAGAGAATTTTCTTTCCTTTCTTTGTGGTGAAATACTGTGTGAGACAGCAGAATAATACTCCATAGTGCTAGTTTATCCTGTTTTCATTATCCGTTCATTTCTTGATTGAGTTTTAGTCCATTTCCAATTTATGGATCTTATGAATAGAACACGAAGGAACATGTTCATGCTTCTGAATCACATCCCCAGAGATAGATGCAGCATCAATACCTTAGGCTAATGGTTCAAAAAAAAAAAACATGTGAAACAATAATCTGAACCTGATGTAGAGACTACTGATCTTCTTTCTTCATTCCGATTTTACCTATATTTACCAATTCACCTACAAAGACTTCACATAGAAACATCACTGCTTTTTGCTTCCAATAATGCATTTCCTTTTTTATTTTTGTTGTTTTTTACTTACATTCTTCTTTCTTTCTCTACTGTCTTCCTTCCTGCCTTTATCTTCCTTTCCTTCCTTCCTTCCTTCCTTCCTTCCTTCCTTCCTTCCTTCCTTCCTTCCTTCCTTCCTTCCTTCCCTCCTTCCCTCCTAAATTTCCTTTATGTACTAAGGACTGATCAAGGACTTTCTATGGACGAGCAAAGCAATCTAATAAAGAGCTCTATATGAAGTTCTGGTAATTTTTAAATTTTAATTCATTATTTTATCTTAACATAAGATATGGTTTCAGTTTTTGCCCAAGTCGCTACTAAACTTGTAATTCTATTTCTCTAGAACCGTAGTTCAGTGCCAGTGGGACTATCTAATAATGGTAATCCCATTTCTTCCCTTTTCTCATTTTTCTGTTAGAAAACAAAAATCCTATACTAAGATCCATCCTGATATAATAAGTACCAAGTCAAAAAATGCCTAGGTTTCTGGTCAATGATGCTTGTTCCTGAATGTGTGAGAACTCTGAAATACCTGATAGATCCATAAGCAGACCATATCATAGTGTGCCAACATTGCAGGTACTCCCACTGTACTAGGCAAGCCCACTTCATTGCTGGTCCAGGCTCTAGGGAATAGCAAGGCTGCTACACTTCAGCCTCCATCCACCTGCTTCAACAGTCTATGCACGAATAGGAAGAAAATTGTCTCCTAGATATCACACTTAATAAATTAACATACCGAAATGTAATTGTGCCCGACTCTACAGGAGACCACATGGATACTAGCTATTTCTCCCTCTGTTGGAAAAAGTGCCGCTTGTTGGTTCCTGGGCTCCAGGCTAACTTAGACCCAAAATAATTACAGAAACTGTATTAATTAAATCACTGCTTGGCCCATTAGCTACAACTTCTTATTGGCTAACTCTTACATATTAATTTAACTCATTTCTATTAATCTATATTTCACAATGAGTTCATGGCCTACCAGCAAATTTCAGCACACCTATCTTCAGTGGTGGCTCCATGGCATCTCTTTCTGTATGCCTTCCTTCTCCCAGCAATTGGTCCAGTTTTCCCTGCCTACATAAGCTCTGCACTATCAACAGGCCAAGGCAGTTTCTTTATTCATTAACCAATAAAAGAAACATATAAACAGAAGGACCTCCCATACCAGCCCTCATTTCTCTCATTTATATATGTTACAGTGATATTAATTTTTATCATTTAGTCTGCCCCCTATTTCTTTTCCTGTTATTTCTGGTGTCTTTAGCATCTCAGTTTCTGTTTATTTTTCTTTTTATGTGACATAAGCCTTATTAAATCATGTATTCACTTATTTCTTCACTTAACAAATACTACACATGCATAGAGCAATACGTAGGTGCTATTAGATATACTGTAAGAAGCAAATAGCTAAGGGTTACAGTGATTACTGTTCTCAAACACTTGTTAGGACTAGTTAAAACATGACAGTATGATAAAGAATGGGAAAAAAACAAGGAAGTACTTTGTCTTGAAGGATCAGTACCTCTTTTAGCTTTGAGAGCTCAGAATGAAAACCTTGTGACATATACAAATGCATGCTGGAAATGTATGGGAGGTCAGTGTTCAGGAAAGGCAGGAGATGGGATAGGCACCATGACAGAAAGAAGACAGTTGCTGTAAGGCATAAGCAAGCCCACCCCTGTGGCTAGAGCAGAATGGTCTTGTTGTGCAGTGAGCTGGGGACAATATAAGTACACTGTGATATTTGCATACAAATCCAAGTCTTATTTGTAGTGAAATGAGAACTCCGAAGAGGGTTTTAACTCAATAAGAATATGCTTAAAATAGTAACAGCCAACACAGTAATGAGGTAACACATGCTGGTGCCTTGGATTTGACAACATTTATAACGATGGACTTACATTCATTGCTATGTGGATCTATATACACAGGTCAAGTTGAAATACTTTATCAGGACACGTTGAAGAAGAAATTTGCCTGAAGTGTCACTTTACAATATTCCCATCTTCATGAAATAATGCAAACTGGGCTGTTTTTACTGAATATTCTCATTTGGAAATTTATGGGATTTTTTTTGTTCTAATAAGTGCATATCTCAAACAGAACATTGTCATTTAGGTAAGAATGAAAAAAATACTGATTTGATATATTAAACTGATAGAACCAAGAGATAAATTAAGACTAATTTGGTGGTGAAATGAGAAAAGTAAGTTCATTTTTTTTATAAAGAGAACATCTGCTTACTGTTTTAAATCATATCTGAATTTGAATATTATTGAAATAGCTTTAGTTATGTAAGATTTTATTTTAATATTTTAATATTACCTTCTTAAACCAACATAGAGAAAACTTACTAAGATGTAAATAATATATATTCATGATTTATTTATTTCAGAAAAAAAGTACTCAAGACATCACCACGAATTCAATGCTTTTCCAAGTCTAACATAATCACCTTATTTTTCTTTGTTTATTTACTTTTTGTTGTTTTAAAATTAAAGCACGATTATGCAACTTTTTATTTTCCTTTTCTTCCTCAAAACCCTACCATATAGTCCTTTTAGATCTCTTAATTTATGTTCTCTTTTTCTTTAATTGCTGTTGTATATCACATATATATATATATATATATATGTATATATGCACATATATATGTGTATGTGTGTGTGTACCAACTTCCTCAGTTCAGTTAAATTTTCATGTATGTGTTTGACTTCAAGGCTGACCACTGGGTAATGGATAACCACCTTAAGTTCCAGTCCTCAAAGAATCCTAATTCTCCAGCTTTCAGCTTTTCCTTTCTCTAGGACTGAGGCATTGTTAGCACAGGTATTGGTATCATCCTTGTTCAAATTATGTTTAGACAGCCCCGCTATTGAGACTTCAAAGATGTAGCTTTCCTGACATTTCTAGGAAACACAGTCTCACTGCAGACTTCCTCTTCTTCCAGCCTTTACAATCTTCTGACCCTTCTTCCAAGCTTGCTCTGAGCTTTGGTGCAGGAGCTGTGTTGTAGATATAGCAGGAATAACTGAACACCCCAAGATCACTTGTTCTCTTTCATCCATTGTGGTTTTCCAAAGGAACTTTTCTTGGCAACAAAGGAAAACATTACCCGTATTACCTTTATTCGTTGCTATTCTTCACATGTGATTCACACCTATTTCATAATTTTTTCATTATTCTTGGAATATTCCATGCTTTGTGAATGTCTTTACCTTTGCTCGTCCCTCTAGTTGTAATACTTTGCTCTTGTTTGTCCAATTCTAAAAGTATACCTTTTACATTTTACCAAAAATGTCCGTGCTCTTTGAAGATTGCTCTGAGGATGCCAGTGGCTCTCTTTCTTTTCTCCAATACAGCATCACTTACTGTAAAAAAATGAATGTAGTTGTCTAATTCAAATATATGTTAACATATCAGAAAAGGCAAAGTAGATTTCACCATTTTCTCACTACAGAGAACAGTGCTTCGAATGCAGTAAGCTTCTACTAAATATGCAGAGATTTGAATTACAAAAGCATTTTTACAAAACCATAATTCAAACCACATCAATTAAATATATAAGTAGTTTGGAATTTAAGCAGCGACCGTTAAATCATGTTGTTCCTAAGGGTTATTTTTCTATGCAAGATATATTTATAATTTTATAATGATTGCAGTGTAGTTTATATAATATTCTTATGTTTTCTTTGTTAAGCAATGATATAACATCGCATGCTTTTCAAATTTCCATTTGTATTACTATTACCTCCGTGTAACAACAATAACGGATGTGATAACCCCTTCATTATCTCACTTATGGTAAAAGTAATCTAAATTACTTTTAAATTTCTACTGGCTAGGAAAAGAAATACTGTGACTGAGACAAGTTGAGCAGCTTCTTAGAGCACATGGTCTGAAGCCAGCAGAGGGGAAAAGGAATTTCAAATCTCTTTGTCCAGAATGTTCTCCCTTTCCTTAGGATTCCATGGACACAAACACAGCACAGCAACATCCTAAGCAAAGGACAGATGTGCACATAAAGTTCCTATTTCCTGGACTTGAGACGAGGGTCTATGTGCTCTGTTTACCTACAAAACTGTGATGCAAGTAACTCCTTTACAATGTCTGCTATTGGGCAACCACTAAGGGGCAGTGATACACAGCAGTCAGCACATTGTGGCTCTGAGCAGTGAGTCATGGCAGCTACAAGCCCATTGCAGGGGAAAGAATTGAATCCTCTTGGTTTTATTTCTCAGTTGAGAACTGGAGCAGAAAGAAAGCAAAGCACTTTGTCTCCCCCCAGGATCTAGTTATACCTTCTACTAAGGCAAACACATCACTTTCAATTCTACTATCCCACTGGTGATGAGAGAGAAATACAGTCTGAGAACCAACTGGAGCATTCAGATAAACCTCACACAAAAATAAAAGGTGGCTTTGTTTACTGATCCCTTTCTTGCCTTTCCCTTCTGCCCTGTGTTCACAGAGGCAAGAAAGCTAACTTCGACCAGGGAAAACATTAGTTCTCTGTTCACAACTTAAATGTAAGGTGTCAAATGGGTTACAACATGTGAATTTTGGCTGCACAGCTTAGTGCTCTGATAGGGGAAGTCCTCCCTGATCTTCTGCATAATATCCTCAGGCATTGCTCTTAGGATGGGCAAGATTGGGTGGAGGAAACTTGCTGTTATAAAGGTTAGGGGGGGAAATCCTTAAACTACACTTGACAGGTTGTATTGATCTACTACAAAATCTAACCATTACTGAGACAGATGGGGGAGCTCTGAGACTCTTAATCCCAAAATTGCATCTGCTATTGCTGATGCTGGTGCTCATGCTGACAATAGCCAGAGTCTGAAAAGCAGGGTTTACATGCCTGAAATAAATTGTTTTGATTAGAACCTTTAGGAGAGAAAGTCATAAGGTACAGTTTTATTGACTACTTGCCAAACAACGCAGACCCATGCACTGTAAGCTTGTTTTCCTCTTGTAAGTCATGCAGCAACTAGGCTTTTATTTTCTGAGGTTATGGACTTAGACTATAACGTATTATCATCTCTTCTGAATTATTGCATGCTTGGCAGACTAGGAAATGGAATTAGTTTTCAAGGACTGCTGACCTCTCTTATATGTTCACATACCTGCTTTAGTCCTTATAGTAGATATAGTGTGATTTTGTCCAGTAAAGATCGCTTTAGTTTCTTGATAATATATTAAGAATCACGGTCTAAATGAGTTCCATAATCTTGCACCAAGTTCGAAAAATAAATTGTAAGAGAGTAATCCTTTAGCTCACCATGTTAGTAAAGCCTTCCCCTCTTTTTTTTTTTTTTTTTTTTTCTGTTCTCCCTGAAGCACATGTTCCACTTTCAGAGAGATTTCTTTTAATCTATTGCTGGTTTTCAAAAAGAAGACAATTTAGTGCAATCAACCAAACAAAATTTAGACACATCATTGTAAAATGCAAAATGTGAAGCCAGCATCCTTGTTTTCCGAAGCTGGACTTGTGTTACATTATCCCCCTTGAAAACAATTCATTGCAATGTTCTTTTCTCTACAGAAAACATGGAGCTTATTCTTTTAGTTTATTTTCCTTTCCAGGACAAATGAGTTTCAGTGGTTGCCTTTGTAAATAAAACTGAGCACACAGGTTCATTATATGTACTACCAGCAATGACACCATTATGGTGTGGATGTTGTGCTTACATAAAAACAAGCATCTTGCTTAAGGAAAGATGTGTGCACTTGTTTCCCATAGAAATTATTTTATGAGGCCATAAAATAAAGGTTGGGATAAAGGGAAATTCTAAGTGTTGTATCATCTATTTTATTAAAGAGGGTGTATTGTAGGATTTAAATATAAATTCATTTCATGTCAATTTACAAAACTGTAGTAACCAACATNTATATATATATATATATAATATTATGAAAGTGTTGACTTTAATTCATAATAGTGATGATATTTACTAATCCTACCACATTCCAACTCAGTGTCAAGAGTAATTAATAAATTCATAAAATTCATGTAGAACATCATGATCTCCCTCTGGGATTTTACAGTCCATTCAGGTGATATGAATCACTGAATTGCATTGCTAGCTAGGAAATGCTAAATGTCAAATTATTATTAAAGCCATGCAAGAAGACACCGATAAGGACCAGTTATTGCTTGCTGAATAGGAGAATACTTTTTCATAGAGCAAGTCTCTCTTTTTAAAAGAGGACATGGACTAATTAAAGTAGCAATGCCAGTATATATGGCTAACATTTGACCAGTAGCACTTCAGGTTTCATAAATTGCTCTTCATATAATGCTGACTGCACAGGATTCTGAAACGGTGAGATCCAGCATCTCAATTTTTAATAACTCATTTGAATGACAAGTTGCCTAGCTTTCAATTTATATGCTGTAGGAGAGCTAAAGGTAAAATTAAATTTGCTAGGATCTGCACCTTGGATTTTGGGGTTAGAGCCAAAACACAGAATCACAGATTATATTTTTAACACCCAACTTGCATTACCAGACACCCACTGCAATGTTAATCACTAACTACTACCTGCAACCCTTCTACAAGATAGAAACAGCATTGCAAAGTATATCTTGAACTTTTGTCCCATGATATTATGTGATAAATAATTACTACATGAAATTGACAGTTTTCCATATGCCAAAAATGGCATGTGTAATCATGCAAACTCTACATATTTAAATAAATCAACTAATTCAGAATATGTGTTGTTAAGAGTTGAAGTGTGTTGTGTGCAGGAGGAAAGTGTAAATGTTAAAGAAGATTCCAAGCATTCAGTGCTGTTCTCTGTTCCTTAATTTCAGAAGAAGTATAAACTGTAAACCAATGCAACATCATTTTAGGCATATCTGATGCTATGTTTGAGAGAGTTAGTACAGATATTTACTTTGAAATATATTTGATCTTCTGTTCTCCAAGGAAATGCATGGACTCAGAATAGCAAATCCACATATGTTGTAATGGTTCTCTGGACTGCCATTACAAATTTAATTCAGGATAGTTCCCTTGAGTTTTTTCAATTATCCATAAATTAATACTGGACTCTGATGTACTAATCTCCTTGCCATATTCATTCTAGAACCATGGCCACAAGAAGCTTCCAATCTAAAAGACAGAATATTTCTCAAGACACATATAACTTGATGCTTATTGGGAATGACGCTAGTCCTACTTGAAAGTGTACCTGTTTGCAAAACTAGCTTTAAAAAAAAAGAAAAAGAAAAAAAAACTTGGGGGGTTAATTTATCATTCAGAATTCTTGCATTTTCAAAAATCCAGTGCAAGCACCAGGCGATCTCTGTCTAAGGATACAATTTTGAGCAGTGTGTGAATATCATGAGACAACTCTTCCGCACTTGGACCTAATCAGGAGCAGGGCTGCTCCACTTATTTTGTGAAGCAATGTTTTTATTTCTTAGATGTTCCATTCCCTCTGAAGTTCTTGGTCTGATTTTTTTTATCCATTTTTGAAGGTGCCCCTTTTCTTTTCTTAGGGCACTGTTGCTGTGGCACTTTTCTAGAGCCTTCTCCTTCCTGTGTACAGTAGCTGGAAGTTGCAGTGATCGAGCATAGCACACATGTTTGTATAAATTATTGAAATCCATTTGCACCCTGTAAGAAAGGACTTAAAAATATTGCTCGGCAAGTGTGCTGAAAGTACATTGATGGCTCAAATATAAGGACGTGGCCCAATGAACGTGGTTGTGGGAGGGGAAAAGGAAGCGAAGCTAGTCAGATGTGAATTGTATCTGTTGTAATAAATATGTTTAAACAACAAAAAAAGTGTATTGGAGTTACCATGTATACAAAGAACATGTGTTGTATCTAATTGACAGCACACACCACCTAAATAACCCATCATCAGATAATGTTAACATGAACTAATTTATTTTCTATCAGCAGGCTTCTCAGCTGAGGTTCTCTCTACACTACTCCCAATATACATATGCAGAAGAATAGTTGAACACGTGTAGGACTTAGCATTCTCCAATGCAAAATGGGATAATATTAACACACCATGTAATTATTAGAAGAGATAAATACTATAATCAATATACAGTACATAAAGAATTCTTTATAGCAAATAACAGCTGGAAGATATTTTATTAGCCTACCTCTCAGTTCTTTAAAAATATTATGAGTGCCACTACACATGTTCAACTATTCTTCTGCACATTGGAGCAATGAACTGAGCTCCCAAGGTCCAAATGAGGAACAGAAGGAGGGAGAACATGAGCAAGGAAGTCAAGACCACGAGGGGTGCACCCACCCTCGGAGACAGTGGGGCTGATCTATTGTGAGCTCACCAAGGCCAGCTGGACTACGACTGAAAAACCATGGGATAAAACCGGACTCACTGAATATGGCGGACAAATAGGACTACTGAGACCTCAAGAACAATGGCAATGGGTTTTTGATCCTACTGTATCTATTGGTTTCGTGGGAGCCTAGGCAGTTTGGATGCTCACCTTACTAGACCTGGATGGAGGTGGGTGGTCTTTGGACCCTGATTGCTCTTTGGGCTGACAATGGAGGGGGACTTGATTGGGGGAGGGGCAGGCAAAGGGGAGGAGGCGGTGGGGAAGAGACAGAAATCTTAAATAAATAAATAAATAAATAAAATTAATAAGAAAAAAAATCAAAAAGCACAAAGTTATATGAAATACTAGTATCATGAAGGAACCAAACTAACTTCCTACGTAAAGAAAGTGCATTAATTACTCTCTATTCAATAATAAAGGCTTGTGATGTGACACAAAAAACTATTATGAGTGGTCATTATATGCATGCATTGTATGCATGTGTATGCAGCTATGTGTACCCTCAAAGGCCAGAGAGGATATCTCATGCCTTCAGCTATTGATTTCTGTCTCATTACCTTCAGCCAGGTTTGCTCTCTGAATCTGAAATTCGCTGCTTGATTTAGGCTACACCAGCAATCTTCTGTGTTCTTCTCATCTCCACTTTTCAGTTCTTTGGCCATCAGCATGTGCAGCCATGTAGTCATTTAAATGGGTGTTGAATAAGTCAATTCAGGTCCCTATGCTTGTATAGCAAGCACTTTCACCTGCTGAGAAATTTTCTCATCCCTTTAAATGAAACATTATAAAGCCAAAGGATATGAAAAGCTGTGAAGAATCACACAAAGAGGTGGTATATACCTTATCTGTATTTGAAAATGAGAACCATATTCCAAGCTACATTCTCTTAAACTCCTTCTCGTAGTCATTTATATGATTTAAGTAGACAAATATTATTCCTTATCAACTATACTCATTATTTACTGGATAGAGTACCAACTCATAGTTCATAATCAAAATCACAAGTGTAGTTACTGATTAAATTTTAGAGTAAAAGAATACCTTACCAATTCCATTCTCTATGATTCTGTTTGACTTCAAATATTTATGAACTACAAGTATGGAGTAGGAATGTCTCATGTATTTATATGAGAGTCCAGTTTTTAATTATCCCAGTAATTGTGCTGTACATTTATTTCCTGGCAGGATTTGATTTACACTATTCATTATTCAACCTTAAACTATGAATATATTTTATCTTTAGCTTGAATGACCTTTACATATTGCATAAAGATGGCTTTGTATGTGTGCTTCTCACAACAATTAACAGTTTGACAAAATAATTCTGTATTTTGTGTTCTACATTCCCTGCGTGTAAAAACCCATCACCGCTGCATTTGAGAAAAGCACTGAGAACTTAGTCTTGAAAGTGTTGTTTCATAAGGAATTAAGATTGGATTGTTTAACTTCAAAATGTTAATGGAGGAGTTAACTTAGTTAACTAAAGAGCAAATATCCGTAACAATGCATTAAACATCCTTCCTTTTGTAGTAAGACTGAAGGAGAGCTCTTGTGAGAAAGCAATATACAGCAGCTATTACCCTGTATTTGTAGCGCTCACTAGTCACTCTGGGACAAAATGGGATTGCACAGTTGAAAATGAAAGAACATGGATAGTTTATGTATTTTTTGAATTATGAATACATTTAGTAATTGCCTAGTGATGGCAAAAGCTGGTGGCAAGTTCTCTTCATCTGTGAGATTTTTATGGCTAGAAGACCCCCCCCAAAATGTCCTATTAAAATGCTATTATAATTCATGGTTCTTTTTTTAGTTCCATCTCCCTGGTCCTTGTCTTTTAAGCGATTTCAAATGAGCAGAAAAAATAGATATTGTTTATTTTTTCCTCAAATAATTCTAACAATAACTGTTATTTACTGACATTTTATTTCTTTGAATTTGATAGATTTATTTGCATATAACCTTAAACTATGACTCTGTTTTTCATGAAAACTTACTTACCTCTTTAGCCGAGTTCTAAGCCCTGTAATATTTGTAACAGATTTGCTCATTTACATTCACTTATACACCGTTGAACAGTAATAAAAGTAGGAGATTTGCCACAAGAAACTCGAAGATATCTAGATGTCAACTCAAACAAATCTATATTTATCTGATGATTTGGATGCAAATTGTGTTCAATATGTGTATCTGTTCATACGTGTGTGTGCACGTGTGTGTCTGTTTGTGCTCATATATGTATTAATTATAACCATATTTAAGAAATAATAGCACAACCCTATTTCTAGTTAAATTTTAAAGTTTTTCAGCACTTGAAATCTGATGGAGATCGTCCAACTTTTATTTAGCTTGGAATCATTACCCCGGTACTTCCGTAATTCATTATACATTTAGTTAAATTTAGATGAAGATCTTCTACACAAGCCATTTGTATCAGTCTATGTCAGGATATTAACCTGTTTCAAAGAGGTTTTGATATCTTTGTTTCAGATTAGAGCACTCAAATCAATGGAGCTGATTTTCTTTGCATTATGTCTAAAAACCACCTATGTGTGAGTTCATATGATAATTGTCTTTCTGTGTCTGGGTTACCTCACCCAAAATAATGTTTTCTAGCTCTATCCATTTCCTTGCAAACCACAATCCCAGAGAATTTAGACAACAATGAGGACATGAAGAGAGAGTTACATAGATCTAATCTACATGGGAAGTAGAAAAAGAAAAGATCTCCTGAGTAAATTGGGAGCATGGGGACCTAGAGTGAAGGTTGAAGAGGGATAGGGAGAAGCAGGGAGGGGAGCAGAGAAAAATGTAGAGCTCAATAAAAGTCAGTCAATCAATAAATAAAAATCAATTGAGCTGATTAATGCCTAATTTACTTAAACTTAGCCATGAATTATAACTGTTCTCCAAGAGTATATATTGAGGGTATGTTATCTGACTTTTGACTTTTCCCCTTTGTATTTCTTGTTTTCTATTTGCATTTGAATGGAAACTCAAGACTATATGCACCTCTGCCCAAGTCAGGAGAAAACACTTTAAAGAATTTACAGATTTCCATGACTCCCCCACTGTATTCTTTGTCCTTTAAATATCAAGTGCTACATTATCAGTAGGCTCGGGTGCTTTGAGCTCATTTTTCCACTTATGGAAATCCAGCTATGCAAATACCCCTGTGCTCTCAGAAACACAAGCTCAATTTAAGTTATGTCACTGTGGAACAAAGGCAATTAAATTAGCCTTCTCTCTTCTTGATGCCTTTCTCTGACCATACCACTTTAGTGGTAATTTGCCTCAAAAACCATGTCAGGTATGTTCAAGATCAAACACAGATGCTCCCCAGTGTCACATGCCTCACGTGGCCTCCTGGTGTAAAAGGTTTCGCTAGGACCGATTTTTCCTTTTTGACTTTGCCACTCTGGTAAAAACTTTCCTTTGCATCTCTGTTGGCAGTACTGTGCTCTCACTAAAAATTTAAGCTTCCATTGCCACTTTAAATGTTAGTGAAGTGGTCTTCACTATAGAAACATAGTGATTAGAATAAAATCACTATGAGTTCATTCAGAAGATTCCTGTTTGTTATAGAATTTTAAACAGCAAATATATATTAGCAAAAAGACTGGCATAACATGATTTTTTGCTCCATTTTTAACAATCATCTACTTTGCCATACAGAGTCAATAAATATTTTGAAAGCAAAATTATCTAACCAGGATTTGGCCTTGGTACTTAAATTATTATGGTAAAACATGATGAAAATAAATGCAACATCCGCAGAAGAAATCATGAATATTTAAATTTTTTTCTAAATGTGTTTTATTTTATTTTTTATCTAAATGCTTTTAACTCAGAATAATGATTACATCTCTGTTTAGGTGGTTATTAAACCTATGCATAGGTATATACTGATGAATCACACATGTGTCTCATATCACCACTTTATACTGATTACTTACTGGCATTTTCCATTGCATTTTTCTTAAATATGCTGATGAACTAGAATATTAGTTTCTCAAAGCCTGAGAGCAGTTAATATTTTCTATGATGTTTGGAAGTTAACATAAAATTTAGAAAATATCAAAGCCTTAAAGATATAGGAATTCACTGCAAACTCTTCAAAATATTAAAGGTTAGATATTCATAATGCTGCTATTATGTTTGATTCACACATGATAAGCTGGTTATTTAATAAAAAGATCAGTGATTATTTTCTCTTTTTTTCTGGAAAAACAGAAATAAATAACATACTGTTACAAATACAATTAACACTGAAAATTCCAGATGCATAGAATAGAAACATGTAAATAAAATTCTAAGCAATGTCCTCAGTGGGATAAAAAATGTTGAAATGCTTGACTCTTATTTTTAAACTTTTCATCTCACCTCAACAAAATAGAAAGGAAAGGTTGTCACCCTAAATACATGTCCCATCAGACTATAGCAAAACACAAGCACGTGGTGAATAATCCTCTGCCCCAAAGGAATTCATACCGAACATTGTCACGTTATATTTCTGCACTATGCTGAGGGTTAAATATTAAATGGATTTCATGTGGATGTTCATTTATGTCTTTACAAAGATCTAAGTCATTTGGAAAATCAGGACCTGAACAGCCAAGAATACAGTGCAGATGATTAACAAAGTAGTTAAGTGGAGAATAAGAAGAAGTCTGTCAAAGAATTACACCACCATATGGACACTGTTCTTCTGTTCTTACTCAAAGGGTCCCTTTATAGTAAGGCAAGTGACAGAGGACAGTTTCCTGCTAACTACACACAGATGGAGGAGGAACAGAACTAAAATGCTGTGCCCCGTTTCTAAGGAGGTCAGTCTTTGAAGCAATGACTTTAACAATTCACTTCAATTGAAAGGAAATGAGTTTTTGTTGCTTGACTCTCCCATTATGAGAAATATCTTTAGCTTGTCAATAGGAAAGGCCCATTTAGAGTTCACTCAATGCATAAAGGAGATTTTTCTGTCCATGGAGATCCTCACCTTTGAACGGAGCTCCTTCCACACCTTCTCTTTCCCATGTAATTCCCTGGTTTTCTCTTACAGTTGTATTGTTTGAGAACCATTACTGTTAGTAATAGTGTTAGAATTATGATCTAAAACTTGACTGTAACCATGTCAAAGTGCTGAAGTTAGCAGTAATGCCACCTCAGTCGCTAAAGGGACACCAGCAGACTTGAAATGTTCTCTTGTTAATGGAAAAAAAAAAAAAATAAACTCTACAACTTCAGGGAGAGTGAACAAAGAGTCTCACAAAGTCAGGAGCAGCAGGGAGCCATCGTGCACATAAGAGTTGAAATCATCTTGTCTTGGTCGTATTGGAGGTAAATTTCTATCATGGGTAGATGTAGGTCTTAATGCTTCAGGCTACAGCACTCTCAAGAGAAATAAAAATGACTCTTTGTGAAACCAGGTTACTGTTAGAGAAAACATACCTAAATGGCCTGGGGTGCAGAGAGAACACATTTCCTAATATGCCAGCAGAGAATCAGTATTTGACATTGAATGCTGAAGATTCTAAGTCCCAGTTTTTAATCAATTTTACTATTTCCAAATGTGTATTTGTATATTTCCTCCCTGTCACCCTAATTTGAAGTCACCTTCCCAAGTTCATTTTTTAAGATTGCTTTTCTAATCCCTGGCTATGTGTCCTTGCTTCATTTTATTGTCATTTCAACAATAATAATAATTCCCACTCCATATAAGAATAATATATATCCAGTCCTTTCATTATACCAATTGAGATTCATGAAATGCTGGGAGTTTCTTATAAATATATAATTCAAACTATTCCCATGAATTAATTTTGACTTCACAATTACAATACTCAGGATAATCTAAATCAAAAAACCAGTATTCCAAAGAGAGTAGCTCTCTGATGAGAGGGGGATATATACTTTATTGTTTACATGTATGGTGATCGTTGGTACTAAGCAGAGGTTAAAGATAGTATTGGTTAAAGGGATGGTGATATTTTTAACTGAAACTTTCTATTTTGTATAATAAGTGATATATTGTGATCATCAAACTAAAAAATGTTCCCTTCCTCTTTGTTAGATATATTAATTCTCAGAGTCGTGAACAGTCTAAGGATTCAGTCATTCCCCCAGGCAATCCCTTCCTATGTATTCATTGCAGTCTATTTCTGCAAACTGCCATTTTTCAAGCTACATTGTGAACAAGGTTCATTTCTGCATACATCCTGAGCTGTGGAGGACCTTCAGTCATTAGAGTTTTAGAGTGAGTCCTTTATCGAGATGAACCACCTCTGATCTTCTGAAAGAATTAAATTGGTGACACTTTTCACCTCTGTTTATGGGGACTTGGTGGAAGTAATTGCTTAGACCCACAAGAACTGTGGTTCAGATATATGCATGTGCATATATCTTTTAGAATGCAGAACTCCTGCAGAGTGTGATGTGTGCTTTGAGTTTGCATCACAAAGAATTTCCAAAATATATATTGACATGAGGAAGAGGAGTGTTGATTATCAGAGATATTGAGGTATTAATTATTAAGCTTTACCACTATGTGCTATGAATAATGTATTTGACATTTGATAGCAGAACAGTAGTTTCTATCAGAATGCAATGCTCCCTAAACATATACTGGGGCATAAGGGTCTGAGTAATGCAGCTAACTGGACTTGAATCTTACTGTGAGGACCTCATTTTCATCAAGACTCATAAGACAGGTTTCTGTATTCACCTGCCTCAGGTTTTCACCCAAGTGCTACTATTAGGTAGAATAAAGTTATAAATAACAAGAGGATACCGTCTATTGGGATAAGGTACTTAGAAATTGTTTGAATTACAAATGCCACAAATTAAGAAAGAAAATGTGAGGTTGGCAGATCCTTTGTGATTTTCAAAAATAGCATATATAAGAGGTCTTAGAATCAATATCAGTTACTTAACAATTCCAAAGAACAAATGATGGTGATTTATAGGTGAGAAATTCTAATATATGACTAGTAATGTAGACAAACATGGTCATTAAACTCAGAAATATGAAAATAGCAATGCGATATTGGCTTGTATCTATGTCATTTGAGAAACCACTACAAACTGGAACATTTTATGTTTGTTGAATGACAGAATATAGCAGCTCTCAGTCACTGATGGTGCCACCACCATGGATGCAGATTCCACACTAAGAGCACTACTAGTATATGCCAAATTACTCATGCATGTATCGTGTTCTCAAAATTATGTTCCTGGAGATACATAATACAAATTTTCTTAGGTCCAGAAAGCATGTATTGTTCCTCAGTGTCCTGACTAAAATGCTGTAAAGAGCTACAACCCTTACCTAGTAAGTAGATGGAGAAATGGAGTGGCTATGTACTTAATAGCAGTTAGAGGAAAGAAATAGACATGTTGCAGGCCATGACTCTGTGTTTATAGGTCAATCCTCAGTAGCAGCAACATTAAAAGCAAAGAAAAAAATAAGATAAAGATCAGAGTGTCATCTGTGAACATTAAAACACGTGCGTACAATTGCTCTACAGGCATGCACTTCATTTTACAACATTTACATTTAAATTTATTTACATATACAACATATTTACTTTTCAATATATGAGAGATAGCCTCCTATAGTTCTGTTATAAATTATTTTCCTAATTTAATCATTAAGATATTAAAGATTGTCACTTCTATTTCTTCAAAAGTTAGATAGGAGAGTTTTTACATGTTCTTCAAATGCTAAATGAACCTTTTAACATAATTATGTAAGCCTCTTGTTTTTGTTTGTTTGTTTGCTTGTTTTGTTTTTATTGAGGGTAGTGCTTGAACACAGTCCCCACTACCACAAGTGATGCAGTCTAGTTTTCTGCTTTTGGGGAAATCACAGATGTCAGCCCATTAGTTGTGCAATGGTTATGTCCTTTTCTTGGAACAACACCTTTGTGATCTCACCTGCAAAGCAAGTTTCTTTTTTTATTAAAACTTTTTAAATACAATCTTTTCTCATTTGCATAGCCCTCCTCATTCCCATTTCCTCTCTTCCTCCCATATTTCTCCAACCCCACCTCCTCAACCACTCCTCAGAAAGAATAAGACTTCCCATGGGGAACCTACAAAGGCTACACTTCACTTCCATGCAGGACCAAGGTCCTCCCCACTGCTTTTTCTAGGCTGAGCAAGGTATACCTCCAAAGAGACTGTGCTCCCAGATGACATAGCAAGAACCTGGAAATACCCTAGATGCCCCTCAACCGAAGAATGAACAAAGAAAATGTGGCTCATTTACACAATGGAGTACTACCCAGCAGTGAAAAACAATGACATCTTGAAATTTGCATGCAAATGGACAGAACCAGAAAAAAAAAAATCCTAAGTGAGGTAACTCATACCCAGATAGAAAAACATGGCATATACTCATTCACTAGTTGATATTAGATGTAAAGCAAAAAAAAAAAAAAAAAAAAAAAAAAAAACAAAAAAAAAAAAAAAAAAAAAAA
>NW_026067949.1:14826582-14878040 GCF_014885135.2 Alexandromys fortis
TACTATGTTGATATATAATAAGTGGCTTGGACATGAATGTACGTGGGTTCGTGCGAATAATTTATTTTTCACCTTTCATACAGAAAATGTTTAATCATATAAGGGCAGTGAGAAACACATTGGTTTTTACTTGTATTCATTGTAATAATTCACTTAAAAACAGGATGTCACAACATTATAATTTTTATACTGCTTTAAATATTTTACTGGTATGGATAAGATACAAGAAAAAAATTACGAAGAGGCAGAAGGGATACATCTGGACAGAGGTAAGCAAAGAAATAAACATATGAGAGCGTGATGATAGAAAGACCCTAAAGAGGTATGTGTGTATGTGTGTGTGTGTGTGTGTGTAGGTGTGTGTGTGTATTGTTTGTTGGCCTCAGATAGTTAAGCTTGCCCAACTCACTCGCCCCAGAGAATAACTTTTACTCCCTCAGAGAGAAAAGTCCAATTGAGTGATCAGTTCACTCACTCCATGGCTCCACTGGATTCCTAAGCAGCAGAAGGACGTTCCCTATAGCAGCAGGAATGGATTATAAAACTGTCCTAACTTTAAAATTATGACTGTAAATGGAAGCTTCTGTCTAGTCTGGTTCTGCGGCCGTTCAGACCCAAAGAAACACACATAGGCTATATTAATTATAAAGTGTTTGGCCCCTATTAACTTAGGCTTATTATTAACTAGCTCTTACAACTTAAATTAACTCACAGTTCTTGCCTATGTTTAGCCACAAAGCTTGCTATCTTTTCTCAGAGAGACATTCTCATCTTCCTTCCTCTGTGGCAGGCCTGTGACTACATCTCTGGCTTTTCCTGGAATTTTGTTAGCCTGGTTGCACCACCTATACTTCCTTCTATATATATTTAATTGGTTACTAGCCAATCTGTTTTAGTAAACCAGTTCTCTTAGTCTGGTTGCCCTGCCTATACTTCCTGTCACTGTCCTTGACTGAATGGTTACTGTCCAATCAGAGTTCTATGAAACCAAAACAAGTGACAAATCTTTATAGTGTACAAAAGCTTTAACCCATAGCATTTGACTAATTTTAATTTGTCATATAGAGAAATTTCAGGTTGGCCATGGATGGGGGTGAAAGGAAATTCTGGTATACTTTTGCAATTTATTTTATTTTATTTTATTTATTTATTTTTTGGTCTTTCGAGACAGGGTTTCTCTGTAGCTTTGGAGCCTGTCCTGGCACTAGCTCTTGTAGACCAGGCTGGTCTCGAACTCACAGAGATCCGCCTGCCTCTGCCTCCCGAGTGCTGGGATTAAAGGCGTGCGCCACCATCGCCCGGCTACTTTTGCAATTTATGATCATACATGGCACTCTCAGGTTTTCAGGAATCCATGAGAAATTCACTGTTTTGTCTATTATAGTTCCCTCCATTTGCCCCGTCCTGCTGTCTTTGCTGTGAAATCTGAGAAACCTTGTATCTTTGTCACCAGAAACTTTCAGACTTCCAGAGAAACCTCATACAACACAGTAGAGTCACCAACAAAGAACTGCATTTTTTATAAAAGCAAAAATAAAGGTAAAATAGTGATTTAACAACAGAACAAAATTCAAAATCTGCCTTGACAGTTTAGCACACAAAATAACTATTGTATAAAATCAAAATAGGTAGCAAATACACTGACTGCTGATAAGGTAACCATCTCTACATATATAAGCAATTTTATTATATTTCTATTAAAAATTATTTGGACTTATTACTGATTTTTAATGTTTTTGAGACATGAGTGACTCCTACTTTCAAGAAAGAAAATGCTACAAGTAATTTTAACATGATCCAATTTCAAAAACTACAAATTTTTTAAATTACAAATAAACCATTAAAACAAAAATTACAGACAATAGAAAGGCTCTGTTAGAGAAAGAGAGACCATAAGAACCCTGATAGGTCAGCTAATATGAAGGGGTCAACTCTAAACATGTTAACAACACCAACAGCACTAAATGATGTCAGTGGCTTGTATTTATAATTATATATATATGTATATATATAATACGTTTAGAAAGATAGGAGAGAGGGAAATACAATTTACAATGATGTAAATGCAGTACTCATATATTAAATTTTCAATAAAATGTAAAACCTGTCCATTTACCTAGCCCAGTTTCATACTCAATTATATAATTAAATTCTGGTTAGAAACATATTGTATAAGGGCTTTTTAAAGGAAGATATTGATATTTACTGCTTACTTTAGTCTTTACCTGGAAACATACATTATGGGCCATTATTAATAAATAACCAGGAGCTATAACCACAAAAATCTCTGGAGGGAACAGTTATTCTCTATAATGAATAAAGTGTAAAAGACTTAGGGAAATAATAGTGTTTTTCTTCCACTTGCTCTCCTACCTATAGCTCAGAATATTTTGTGTCCCTTTCTTAACATTAATCTTTGGTAAATTGCTCCACTTCCTAGGAGTCATGTAGCCATAGCACTTGGGCGCTCGTGATTGTTCCATAGGGTTAGGCTTGCTGGGTAACACAGAAAGGAGAAAGGAAATGGGATCAAGGTGTTTAATTGCTTGCTATGTCTGGATTATTTTAGGTTATTTTATCTATTAAAAAAGAATGAAAGAAAACATAAAACAGACCCTTTTTTTAGCATGTGAAATATTTTTTTTCTTTTTCCTTGGTTTAGGGGTTTTGTAGTCCTGCTGTTTATAATCAAGAATCTATTTTCCTTTGCTTTTAGTTTCCTATATCCATCCATACCTTTGTAATTAATTTCTTTGTAAATAAACCCCTCAAATTATTCTAATTTGAGTTTGCCATCTGTTTCTTGTTTGTATACTGATTGATACAAATTATACTGTAAGCTTCCAGAAATTTACTTGCATATAAAAGCTTGTAGCCATAAATATGTATCTTTTTTCTTTGACACAATTAGCAACATTCTCTGCATACCTTGACTGTTTCAATGAATAAAACATTGCATAGAATTTTCCATATTAGCACATAAAGATTTTCAATGTTTAAAGAGTATTAAGTCTGAATGACTATAAAATTCGATATAGGAATACAAACACACATATAAAATTACACATATATGTACATATACATATATAAATATATATCAGGAATATTTGTAATCACACACAGTAAAAAATTATGTCCTACATGTTTTTTTACTTTGTTTTATTTTGAGATTAAGAAAATTACATTTCTCTCTTTCTTTTTCTCCCCCAAATCCTCCCTCTTCACTGGTTCAAATTCATGGCCTGTTTTTCATGAATTCTTATTGCACGCATATATGCACATGCATATACATATATATTTCTAGATATAATTTGCTCATTCCCTGTAATATTATACATGTTTTAAGGGTTGACTTTTTGACACTGAACAAGTAATTGATGTGGTCTTACTTGGGGGGGGGTGGTCGTCAACCCTCCAGCCTCAAGCTTTTCTCAGTTGCCTGCAGGGTTGAACCCTCATGGGCTCTTCTCCTATCTACAATGACATGTTCATTAGTGTTCCATCGTTGCTCAATTCACTTTTTGACAGACATGTTGGTGAGACATTCTGGGTGTAGCTTCTGATATTTTAGTTAGGTACAATGTCACAGAGAACCCCTTGATTCTCTTGCTCTTTCATCCCTCTTCCAGAGTGTTCTTTGAGCCATATGTGTGGCAGTGCTTTTTAAATGTATCCTTTGTCATTTGGCTCCATAACTCTGCATTTTGATGGATTATGGTTGTTTGAAGTTTTCTCTGTTACAAAGAATGTTCCCTGATGAAGGGTGATGGCGACAATTACTTCTGTTTAAGAAGAAAAATATTTACAGGTTGCTGATAAATTAGTGGTTGTATATTCTCATCTGGTACCATGACTTCACTAACCCTGAGAAGTTAGGTGTCAAATCTATGGATTTTCCCCTTGTTTTCAGGAGATCTTGGCTGTTGCATGTCACAACTTCACACTAGTGTTATCATGCCATGTTGTTCATTGGAGTGATTCATACTTGGGTAAGCAATGGTTGTTGCCCTCTTTTGGAATCTTACATGGTATCTTCTAGTACTGTAAAAATGGTCCTTATGGAGAGCACATTCAGATCAGTTCCACTTCATGGGCTTCTGATCCATATTTCTAAAGTGCATGGTGTCTTCATAAACAGGAACTTACCTACTAAATTCAGAAGGCAATCAAGGCAAACAGAATAGTCTATAATATTTTTAAAATTTTTGCATAATAGTATATTGAACAAAAATTAATATCATACTAGAAAATTGTTCATTAGCATTATTGAAGATGAAATTCTTTTCTTTCAAATTCCTGTGCCTTTTCCCTTAAAGTAAATTATGACATCCATATCCACTGATTTAGTAAAAGGTATGTGTCAACTCTTAGGTGAAAATTATGGAGAATTGCCATGGTAGATGAGTATTTCCATTTATGAAGCTTGAAGTCTCCTCTTGGCTGGTAAAAAATTACTACTATCATTAGTGCTTCTTACATACTAAGGAAAGTAGATTATCTTTTTAGAAGACTTAGGAACACTTACATATATGGAAGGAATTTCACTCAGAATGTCAATAATGGTTATGTCTACTATGTTCAGTCTTCAATAATGATCAGCTTCCTTGAGTAACTAAATGAACATTTCTTGGCATCACATGATTACAAGTATACCACACACGGGTTTTTATTTTTATTACATCTTAAATTCTAATGATATATTTATTATCAAATTGTCCTAATACAAATAAAAGAAAATGAATTTCCAGTTTCATAAATACAGTACAGAAGTGTTGAATGCCAACGACAAAGGTTGAACAACAATGACAAAGGAAATCATCTGCCTTGAAATTTTGAAACCCTGAGGAAAACTTACATATTCACAGTGACAATACCATATGGCTAAGTGAGAGCTACTATCCTTGTTTAGATCTTTTTATTGTTAAGTTTTCCATATGCCATTGTCTGGAAGACTGGGACCATAATATGTTTATATGGGGCAAGTTGTCTTCATTTAATAAAAGCAAAATAAGAAGATTGTTTATTTATTTGAAAATCCATATTTTACTTTATTCACTGTGTATTGCATCAATCTTTGGCTAGGAAGTGCATTCTTATAAATGTCTTATAGGAATAGAATTTATTTTATTTCACAAGTGTTCTCTGCTGCATGCTTGTTTCAGGACTAAGACTTTTTGGACTGCTCTGTATGACAACGTAATTCCTTTGGCCATTTAAAAGTTATGTTTATATATTTAAGCAAAAGAAGAAATAGGATTCTTCTATTAGTCATACCACAACACAGCTTTAATTGGCAATCTTAAGACACCTTATTGTCAAAACACTAACAACCTTCAGAGGCATACCACAGTAACAGGGCTGGACTAAATGCGTAACCGATATGTCAATAAATTCTACAAACAAAACATAGCTCTCATAAATTTATTCAAGTGTTTTTAAAAATCTAACAAAACTATAAAAATTAACCTAGGCATTAGTATAAAAGAGTTGAAGCTGTTAGAGTTCACAATATGCTTTGGTGCTTGCACATGGGAAAGGCAATACAGAACTAAGTGATATTTGTTATGACAAGCATGTGAGTTATTTGATAGAAATGTGACTAACATTCTAACCCTTGGAAAATGTGGCTGTAAAAACATCCTCCAGTTCAGATATCATGAGAGTTACTGGCATTAATATAAAAAGATTATCTGTTATATGTAAATAGGCTCAGGGTTATCTCTAGGACACTTACAAGCAGAGGGGGAAAAAAAGCCTGCAAGATACAGTTGATAAGGGAATTAAAGGTTAAAAAAATTATGTCCATACCTAGGTAGATAAATTAGTGAGTATGAAGAGGTTACTTACAAAAGTAGGGGCTCAGGAAAGGCTATATTGTTTGCAAATTTCCCAGTCAGTCAGAGGGCAGATACACTACCAATGAGTAAAACTTCATTCATTTCTTTCTTAAATAACCTTGAAAAGGTAAGGGTTATCATAGGAATGTCATAAAGATCCATGAACATTCTGAGCTTCTTTCTTAAATCTTTCAAAATCCAATATCTTGGCCTTCTTTCATAGTAACATTTCCTTTCATGTTTAACTATAATCTCAGAAGTTGAACTACCATTCGGATGGGTGCACTGAAATAACTCTTGACAATATCTTTATGTCAAGTTTACCTGATTAGCACATTTAGCATCATCTGTATCTTCAGTTTTCCCTTCACCATGTGACCTATAAACCTTTCTGGATGTCAAGGCATGAAAATTAACGAGGGGCGTAATTTTCTCACCAATGGTGCTGAATATTCCTAGAAGAATGATCAAACATTGGCCTTGGTATATTGTCAACTTAAGTTCATTATCTATATCCCCTAATGTGTATTTATGAATATATTTTCTAAACCTCAACTTTATGAAATATTAAAAACTAAAAGGAGCTATGTCATGAAGTAATTTTGAAAACTGAATTCATATGAAATTCATAGCATGATGAATTTTAGTATTATCCTCACTGTTGACAAAAGGGAAAACTATGCCACTATCTTATCCAGTTGGTTTGGAAGACACTGAGCAATAAGAAGGTTATAAAAAATAATTCCTCTAACTTCTTTATGTGTTGGAGTAGTTGGAGATAGCATAAGAGATAAAGAGAAAAGTTATAGTGGTAACCATGTATGAAAATGATATTCAACACAAAATGCATTACTTTTTATACTAAGTGTTCTAGTTTTCTTTCTGCTGTTGTGACAAACACTGAGACTAAAAACAAATTGTGAAAGAAAGATTTTAAGTTGTCTAGGGTCCCAGAAGGAGTGTCAACCATTCTAGAGGATGCATGGCAGCAGGCAGGCAGAAAAAGAAGCTAGAGATCCCATCTTTACCTGCAAACTTGGAGCGAGAGTGGGAAGGAAAATTATATGAAGCTAGTAAACTCTCAAATCCCATCCCTAGTGATATAACCTCCTCTTAAGCTCTACATCTCTGAAAAGACCCACAATTTACCTAAAGAAAAACACCAACTTGGGGAAAGTTTTAAATACTTGAGCCTATGGGCCTCATGAACATCTCCACAATAACTAAAGAAAGATTAAATTTGTTCTTTCCTTACCATGCATACATTTCAAGAATTTGTATCAGGTGAGAATTCCCAGGCCAGGTCTAATGATTACATTACCAGAGTAAGTTGCATCAAATATGTATTGAAAAACAACAATAACAAAAAACTAAAGAAGTTTGATGGTATATAATAAAGTTGAATAATTCAACATAAACCGAATGAACTAAGGAAGGAAGTAAGGAAGGAAGAAAGGAAGGAAGAAAGAAAGAAAGAAAGAAAGAAAGAAAGAAAGAAAGAAAGAAAGAAAGAAAGAAAGAAAGAAAGAAAGAAAGAAAGAAAGATGGATGTTTTACACCATAGAAATCTACTGATTTACTAAGCCGGGCAGTGGTGACACACGCGGGAGGCAGAGGCAGGCGGATCTCTGTGAGTTCGAGACCAGCCTCTGGTCTACAGAGCTAATTCCAGGACAGGCTCCAAAGCCACAGAGAAACCCTGTTTCGAAAAAGCAAAAATAAAATAAAATAAAATAAAATAAAAAAATCTACTGACTTGCAGTATGCATACCTATTTCATGAAATGCATCTGACAGTAAGAAGATAAATTTCATGAGTAACTTCTCTCTTTCCATCATCTGAGTTTTAGGGCTCAAGAACTCAAGTTTTCATCTTGGAGGCAGATACCTTGATCAGTTGATCAGTTTGTTTGTTTTTTTTAGTTACCCAATATGAAGTCCAAGCTGACGTCAAACTTGGGATACATCTGTCTTTTTCTCTCCACACAATGCTACAGGCATGTGTTATCACATCTCCCTGTTATCCTTATTATTGCTCACTAATCTCATATTCAACACCTCTCAGGAGGATATTTTCTCCACTTCTGTAGCAGAAAAGTTACAAGATGCCTTTTTGTATGTGAATGAGAGGTATTTGGAAGGTTCCCAATTCTATCACTTAAGAATATCTGTTCAACTCAATAGTTACATTTAATTTTACAAAATTGACTTCTAAAGTGAAGATAGCATAAATTTCAAGATTGACACATTTATTATGTTTTCAGTTGCTGACACATGAATTTCCCCAAATGAGATAGCTTCAAACAATACATTAAAAAATAAAAATTTAAAACCCTTACAGTACTGAAGGTTATAAGTAGCACATGTGTGAGCAGAAAAGGTAATAAGGGCATTTACAAGTCTGCTCTTCTTTCTTGAGTCTGGAGAGAAGAATGTGTTTTCAGTTCATTTCCTTGTCTTTATTAGATTATTGTCTTCATTTTTCTGTGAGCTTTCTTCTAAGAGTTGTTCACAGAAGAAAGAGAAAACAAACCTTTGCTAATTTGAATATATCTGACTTCTTTCCTGCTGTAATGTCCTCTGTGTTTAAGGAAGTAGATCTGATCTGAAATGACTGATCCTTGATCCTCACTAGAGTAGAGTCTTTTCTTTCCAATATCGCCATTATTCATCTTAAACATATCTATAAATTTTATTCTAATATTCACTTTTTGGAAGATAAGGACATAGATGTCTTTGAAGGACCATGAATATCATGTAATAATAAACAAGTTCCCAGATTTTTCCAGAAGGGTGCTCTAAAATTGCTTGTTTTTATATAAGGACACCATAGAAAAGGTAATAAGGAGAAAGTGTGAGTAAGAATGTATTTAGATAGAAATTATTATCTGGAACTGTCAACGTCTAGGGAGGTCCTAAGCCCTTTTGAGAAGGGTACCAAAACTGTTTTACTTTACTGATGTTTTGTCCATCAAACTGCCTTCTAAATATATATGCTTGTTTTCATGGATAAGAACTGCTCTCAAATTTGATCAAAAACGTTTTGCTTTGCAATGAACAACAGATACTGAAGAGATTCATAAGTGGCCATATTGCTAAAAATAGATGACACCTGAGTGCTCAACATTAAGGAAGAAATCTCTATAATATCCTGCCAAGATCAGGGAATATCACAGAAGGGGAAGGGGGATAAATGATAGGGAAGTGTGTGTGTGTGCTTCAAGATATATAAGGTCATGGTACCAAAGAGCCTATGACTCATTGCAGCTGTGATAATTTACATACAACCCACAAAAATGAGACCATTTAAAATTTTCATGAATGCTAAAATGGCCCCACCCTTCTCTCAAATGTTATTGGCAGTTAATGGCTATCTGCCAGTAGAGACATTTACTCCAGTGATGCATTCAATGGTAAAATAAGTAAGAATAAATAATTTGCTGTCATCAGGCAAAGAACTCCAACTATACTCAGTAAGTCACAGACAGACAGATAGATGAATAGATAGATAAAAGTAGAAGGGGACTAGCTGAAAAGATGTTTTGTGCAAGGGGAAGAAGATAACAAAAGGTAATAGGGTAAATCTGATTGAAATGAAATATATACATGTTTGAAGGTGTCAAGAATGAATTAACTTTAAAAATAAAAAATGTAATGCCCTTTGGTAAAAAAAAAATATGTTATGGTATTTGTCGAGTTAGAGAATTTGAGATCCTCACTTAAACAAACATACTGGATATTCTTGAGGACAAATGCAATATGTGATTGTGATTTATTCTCCTTGATGGACAATAATAGGCTTACTTTTTTCAACTGATAAACTTGATTCTTCCATATGGTAAAAAAATCTCTGCTGCACTTGAAATCATTGATTTAAATATTAGTCATATTTATAAACAACCTGATGTGGTATTTCTCTCTGTATTCTGTGAATACCATTGATTAATATGAAACTGTCTTGGGCCTCTGCAGGGAATAGAGGTAGGTTAAAAAAATGAACTGAATGCTGGGAGAAAGAAGGGATAGGCAGAAAAAAGCCATGGAAACACTGGAGACAGATACACCGGCACTTTGCTAGTAGGCCAGGACCTCATAGATAAAAGTAGATACATAGGTAAAATACAAAATAATGGAAATGGGTTAATTCTGGATATAAGAGCTAGCTAGCAATACACTTAATAACTGGCCAAGCAGTGATTTAATTAATACAGTTTCTGTGTGATTATTTTACACAGAACAGTCAAAAATGAAGCAAGTGGCCTCCTACAATAAATTGGTGCCCACATGGCCAGCTAAAATCCACTGAAAACCTGAGAGAGTTTGAGAATGAAATCTAGGTACATATGAAATAAAAAGAAAGAAAATAAAAGAGAATTAAGCATGGCTTAATGCTGCAGCTCCTTAGAGAAAACTTTTCCTGATTCAGTGGTAGCAGAAAAAAAAAAAAAGCTGTGCAGTTTTGAAATGCTGGCTTTCTGGTTTGAGCTGCCAGCTTGACCTCTGGCTCTTTCAGGAGGTTGAACATTTAAATGGGGTTTATGAATAGAGTGCTACAACTTGCTTAATGGAAATATAGACTGGCTGTATTCCTAAAATTTGGACTGTGAGCAGGAAACAGCTCTGCCATGCTAGACAGGGCAGAGCAAGCAGGCAGGGCCTTATTTGCCCTAACAAGGCTACCACCTAGGTTTTTAAGAAGTGCTTAGACCTGGTCAGAAAAGGATTACACATACACAATAAGGACAGATTCAGGCATAAAAGACCTGTAAAAGAAGTACAGCATGTTAAAAAAAATATACATAGGCTTGGGAGAGAGAAGAAAAAGAGGAAAGAGACGGTAAATATAATATAAGAGAGTACAGATGGTCATAAAGTAGTAAAGATAATAAAATAAATATTAAACTTGTAGAAAGTAATAGAGTAAAAATAAATCACTTAAATATGGACTATAAATACAAACTATACACAGAGAGTCTGGATTACATTATTGTTCTTTCTTTAAACTTTTTGATTGTGAAGGACTAAGTAGAAAGAGACATTTCATTGTATTGGCTGCTAAATTAAACCAACATAAAGGTATCTTGACTTCATAATTTGTATCTAAGGATATGTTGCTTTGGAAAAGAGGTTCTTATTTTATTTCCACAGAGGATGAGAACCTGTGGAATACTTCCAGACTAATGTGGTTTGATACACCAAGAACCCTGAAAGGTTGCCATGAACATCCTCAAAAATTACTTTACCCCAACAAAAAGCAGAAAGCAGTATGGAGAGAACTACACCCATATTCCCAAATATTTTTATATGTGCTTGTTTACATTTAAAGGGGGATATTCTATAGAGTACTGCTTTGGTATGGATCATGGATAAGTGATAGAAACTTAAAGTCAATTTTATTATATGGGTATTTCTGCTCTTGATTAAGGTATTGTGTTTGTGCAGCTCATTTAAAAATGTAATGTAAAATTAATATAGCTTAATAGGGAGTCATCTCTAATAGTGAAGCTCATAGCCATGGTAGTTAGGCTTTCTAGATATATAGAGATATTTAATATAGATAGATAGATAATAGGTTAGATAGATAATCTCTTAACCTTTCAAGCAGTGAAATGTCCAAGCAGTGAAATGTCCATGTCAATTCTAGAGTTTTGGAAGTTGCTTAAAATGCACTAGCTGTTTACTTAGGTAATATTATATCCTTCTGGAGTCTTTGATGGAATTGAAAAATAAATAGATAGTTATAATTATAGTTTTCCTTATTATGATAAAAGATAAAGTAGATATAAATATTGTAACTGTAATAATTACTTGATACCTGTTCTATTATATGTAATTTACTGTTAAAACTTTCCTTTTTATTTAAAGAGAAAGAGGAGATGATGTGTGATTCCCCTCTGTATGCTGTGAATTCCATTGTTTAATAAATAAAATGTCTTGGGCCTGCGTAGGGAATAGAGGTAGGAAGGGAAAACTAAACTGAATGCTGGGAGAAGGAAGGGCATAATCAGAGAGAAGTCATGGAGTCACTGAAGACAGACACATTGAAAATTTGCTGGTAGGCCACACCTCGTGGTAAAATATAAAATAATGGAGATGGGTTAATTTTAGATATAAGAATTAGCTAGCAATATGCATAAGTAATTAGTCAAGCAGTGATTTAATATAAAGTTTCTATATGATTATATCAGGGCTGAGAAGCCGGGAATGAAACAAATGGCCTCCTCCAACAACAACCTCATAGGACTAAGCAAGCAGCATTTATATATTTAGAAATATATATTTAGAAATTTATATATTTAGAAATATATATAATATATATATATTAAGAAAAAGAGTACATTTATTTGAGAGACAGAAATGTATGGAACATGAAAGTCATTGGAGAGAGAAAAGGAAAAGAGGATGATATAATTGTACTTTAATTTCTAAATCAAAAAATTATGTAAAATTTGTAAAAAGAATCCCCTAAGAGAAGAAACTGGTACCTCATGATAAACAGCAAACCAAAGGCTTATTCATTATATTATAGTATGCAGATCTATAAGATATAATGACTAAATATTTGTGTAGTCTTCTATCTCACTTGTATTTTGACAACCTACCTTCAAACCCATAGCATACAGTACTGCAATAGCAGCCGGGAATCTGTCCATGCTCATGTACTCGCAATGAATGCTGCTGTCTGATTAATGAATAATCAAATTTAAGAATCCCATTCTGAAAGATTTCTTCCTAAAACCACTTTCATTGCATGCTGTGTTATTTTATGGCCTAGAGAGTAGAATCTGACAATTGCAGTTACCAGAAACTTACTTGGCAGATGATCTTATGAAGAGATATGAGGACGAGAGAGAGAAGAGAAAATAAAATACCATAATGTTTATTAAGCTGTTTAGCACTCTCAGCAAGTAAAGCTAAATCTTACCTAGGGCTGTTTAAGAGATGCTCAGAAAATACATCTGACTGACCCATTATAGACTGGAAAATGAAGCATTTAACTTGTGATTCATCCCCATAGAAACAAACAAAATCACCATTTAGTTATATCCTAGAATATTTATTCCTTTCCTATGAAACCTTTCATTGCAGGAAACCTTGAGGATGTCTCATCCATGAATAGAGCAATTTATATCGGGCACTAGAATTTATACAGGTCACTGTAAGATGAAATTGCTAGCAGGGAACCTGGCAGAACAAGGAAATGGACACTTAAAGAACATGTGAGTTTTTCCATACTTTCTTTTTGCATAGCAAAAAAAAAGTTAAAGTAAAAGTATGGTAACAGATAATAGACATTTGGTGGTGTACATATGGGTGTACATGTATATATATAGTCGCTATATATAAGGATTTTAATAAGAACTTTGAATACATGATAAAATCAGAAGATACAGAGGAAATGCTTGTTTGGGCTCATAATTTTGAAGTTGCAGTTTCTGCACAGTGGTGTCTACTGCTTGGTTTTGTGTTGGCATAGCACAGCATGCTGGGAAATTATGGTGGATAAAGCTTGTTTTTCAAAGGGTAAGAGTTTAGCCTCGTCCATTTCAGGAATGAGTCCCATAAAGAACAAGACTGAAAACTGACCCTAACGTTCCGATTTCCAGTCACCTTCCTATTCACCAAGTTGGGGGTTAAGCCTTGTTCACATTAACTTTTGGTAAACGGTTCAAATTCAAACTAGCATATCATGTAATAGTTCATTTAAATGAAGTTTCATGTTCTTATAGAATCCAATGCATGTATTATTTCATTTTATTTTCATTATAAGCATACATTTTCCCCACAGTTCTCCCATTGTGTTTTAGTATTCTATTTGCATAAGAAATGAATAAATTTAAAATAAGTTTCACTTTGCTTATTCAAGGTACTTGCAAGGCTGTTGTGGCAATATGGATAAGAGTAGTTCCCCAGAAGTTCATATATTTTAAAGCTTAGTCATCAGGGAGTGACCCTGTTGTGAAGAATAGGGAAGTGTGGCTTTGTTGAAGTAGGGGTCGTCTTGCTGGAGAAAGTGTGTCACTGGCAATAGGCTTGAGGTCTCAAAAACTCAGTCCAGTCTCAGTGTCTCTCTCTAGCCCTGCTCTCCTAGGATCTGTCTGTATAACTCTCAGCTACTCTCCAGTACTGTGCCTGCCTGCGTGCCCCCTTGCTACCCACCATGATGATAATGTATTAATCTCTAAAACTGTAAGCAAGTAATATTAAATGTTATCTCTTCTGAGTTGTTATAGTCATGGTGTCTTTTCACAGTAGTAGATGTCACTATGACATCTGTGGTTCCTCTGGAGACACTAGGGAAAGTCTATTCATTCATCCAAAATCTGTTGCTTATAGGAATATCTGAATTCACAGCTATACTGTGACCATTTCCATTTTTTTCTTTTATGTGCGTGCGTCTACATTTCCTCTACACTTAGTAAAATACAGTTATTGTATACAGAAACATACAATTAATGCATATATAATTACATATCATATAAAATAGTGTTTATGTCACACTAATAAATTTACAGACTACTTCAAACATTTATCATTTTTGTCAAAAGAAGAATTAATATCTACTTTCCTGAAAATTTAAAGGGTAAAGTGTATATTTCTAACAAACTCACCAAAATGTACAGTTGATCTATGAAGTTATTCCTTGTGTGTAACTGAAACATTCTCTCCATTTGGCAGTGTTCAATTTAAAACTAATTGGAAAATACAAGCAATTGGTCCTTTGAATCCTCACTTCCCATTGTGCAATAGTCTTTTCATTTATAAATAGCCATACCTTTCACCCTCAGCCTTCCAGTCCTGTTTCTACTTTTTAACTTGGATTCTTAAACTAGAATCCTTTCTGCCTTCACATTCACATGCTAAAACTTTATGGAGACAGAACAGAGGCTGAGGCAACATTTGCACTGGCTATCTGTAGTACAAATTCTAATTGGTCTTATTAATAAAAGCCCGGAATCAGAAATTAGGAGGTGAAGACTGAAAGATCAGAGAAGCTGAGTAGCCAGTCACTAGTTCTTCCCTCTACAAAGTCCTCAGAACTAACGAGGCAAGATCCTGTCTCCATGAGTCCTCAGACTGAATGCCTTAAACTCCTGTCTCCTTCTGTTTTATATGCCTCTCTTCCCAGTCATATCACTTCCTGTCTCCAACTCATTAGTGTTGGAATTTAAGGCTTGTGGCTCCCAAGTACATGGATTAAAAGTGTGAGCCACCAATGCCGAGCTGTGTTTCTCTTTAAGACTGATCAAACTAGTGTAGCCCCGGATAGCCTTGAACTAAACAGAGATCTATCTGCCTCTGTCTCTCCAGTGCTGGTATTAAAGATGGGTGCCACTACTGTCTGGCTCTGAGGACTAACTAGTGGCTCACTCCACACTCTGATCCTCAAGCAAGTTTTATTTGTTATAGCACAGAAAAAATATATCACCACAATTCTCCTTTTTGTCTAAAATAAAAAAGATTATAACTATTATAAGAAAAACTACATGCTATAAGTATAATACATTTATATAGTATGTACATGCAGTATATATATCAACAATAACTAGTCCATTTGAATTTGACAAATTCAGATAAAAATATTCATTTATCTATCCTACCTTGGTGAGTCCAAAGTCTTGTACCTAATTCACTTTCTATCCTAGCTTGCATTACAATCCAATACTCTCTTTTGATGTCTCTCAAACTTATATATACGTTAAACTTCTTTAGTGAGTTTCTCTTCTGAGTCCATTAAGAAAGAAAACTGTAACTATAAAGTCCTCAACTCCACCACAGTCTGGAGAAGAGAATAATATTGACTGAGTAAGCCAGAAATGCAAACAAGTGACTTTCTAGAAACGTGAGAAATGACAGAAATAGCTCATTGCCTGGACACTCACCTAAGGTTCCTCTGTAACATTAGGGCATCCATATTTGGCTTAATGGCCTAGCATATCTGACAGACTTTTCTGTGAAGCAGGATATTCTGAAGGGCTGTTCTACCTTGTCTTGGAAAAGTTCAGCATTCCTTTCTTTTGTGCCCTGCTTGTACAATTTGGATAACATAATGTTAGCAGTCAAGGCAAGGTTACTTTAATATCCAGTGGCTTACTCTTGCCACAAAGGAAGTAAACTCCATATGGAGTGTCTTAGATGCCCATTATCTTCTTTGAAGTATATTGGTGTGCTGCCAGGAACAGACATACCTCACTGTCAAAAAAAGGAAGCTATGTTATTAAAACATCATAAATACCATATTGTGCAAATCTCCAAAGTGTTTGAGATGGACCTTTCTATCTTAATTATATCCGTTTGACCTTGAAAACATACATAATATGACTACAAGTTTGATTGTAATGACCATCTACTAACTTGTATTTCATTATATTCTACTTAGTTAGCTACAATAAATTTCAAGGACTATAAATTTTCATTATATTGTTAAATGAGCTGTATTGGTACAATGCTTAGAATAAGATTAAAATGTAGATTGCTTTTAGTAAGACTGCCATTTTACTATGTTAATTCTGCCTACCCAAGAGCATGGGAGATCTTTTCACTTTCTGGTGTCTTCTTCAATTTCTTTCTTCAAAGATTTAAAGTTCTTGTCATACAAGTCTTCCATTTGTTTGGTTAGAGTTACTCCGAGATATTTTATGCTATTTGTGGCTATTGTGAAGGGTGTTGTTTCTCTGAATTCTTTCCCAGCCACTTTATCATCTGTGTACAAGAGGGCTGCTGATTTTTTTGAGTTAATCTTTTATCCTGTTACATTACTAAAATTATATATGAGTTGTAGAAGTTCCTTGGTAGAAATTTTGGGATAGCTCATGTAAACTATCATATTATCGGCAAACAGTGAGAGTTTAACTTCTTTTCTGATTTGTATCCCCCTTTGGTGTCTTATTGCTCTAGTTAGGACCTCAAGCACTATATTGAATAGATATGGAGAGAATGGACAACCTTGTCTTGTTCCTGATTTTAGTGGAATCGCTGGGAGTTTCTCTCCATTTAGTTTGATGTTGGCTGTTGGCATGCTGTATATTGCCTTTATTATGTATAGGCATGTTCCTTGTATCCCTGCTTTCTCCAAGACCTTTATCATGAAGGGATGCTGTATTTTGTCAAAAGCTTTTCTCAGCACATGACCAAGTGGTTTTTATTTTTCTGTTTGTTTATATGGTAGATTTTGTTGACATGGTGGATGATGCTTCTGAAGTGGTCTCAGATTCTAAAGATTCAATGCAATGCCCATGAAAACTCCAGCAAAATTCTTCACAGACCTCAAAAGAATGGTATTCAACATCATATGGAAAAGAAAAAAACCAGGGTAGCCAAAACAATCCTGTACAATAAAAGAACTTCTGGAGGCATCATAGTCCCTGATTTCAAAATCAACTACAGAGCTACAGTACTGAAAACAGCCTGGTATTATCATAAGAACAGACAGGAAGACTAATGGAACCAAATAGAAGACCCCGATATTAATCCACATACCTTTGAACACCTGATTTTTGATAAATAAGCAAAAAATATCAAATGGAAAAAAGAAAGCATATTTAACAATTGGTGCTAGCATAACTGTATATCAACATGTAGAAGAATGAAAATAGACACACATCTATCACCATGCACAAAACTCAAGTCCAAATGAATCAAAGACCTCAACATAAAGCCAGCCACACTGAACCTTATAAAAGAGAAAGTGAAAAGTACACTTGAATGCATTGGCACAGGAGACCACTTCCTAAATATAACCCCAGTAGCACAGATAATAAGAGCAACAATAAATGATGGGACCTACTGAAACTGAGAAGCTTCTGTAATATAAAGGACATGGTCAACAAGACAAAATGACAGTCTACAGAATGGGAAAAGATTTTCACTAACCTCATATCAGACAGAGGTCTGATTTCCAAAATATACAAAGAATTCCAGAAATTGGTCATCAAATGAACAAATAATCCAATAAATATATGGGGTACAGAACTAAACAGAGAACTCTCAACAGAGGAATCTAAAATGGCTGAAAGACATTTAAGGAAATGTTCAACATCCTCAGTCATCACTGAAATGCAAATCAAAACAACTCTGAGATTCCATCTTACACTTGTAGAATGCCCAAGATCAAAAACACTGATGACAACTTATGCTGGAGAGGTTGTGGGGAAAAGAGAACACTTCTGCATTGCTGGTGGGAATGCAAGTTGGTACAGTGTTTTGGGATGTCAGTGTGGTGATTTCTCAGAAAATTAGAAAACTACCTTCCTCAATACCCAGTAATACCAGTTTTGGGTATATGTCCAAAGGATGCTCCATTGTGCCACAAGGACATGTGCTCAACTATGTTCATAGCAGCATTGTTTGTCATAGCCAGAACCTGTAAACAACCTGAATGTTCCTTGACTGCAGACTGGATGAGAAAAATGTGGTACATTTACACAATGGAGTACCACAGCAGAGAAAAGTAACAACATTTTGAAATTTGCAGGAAAATGGATAGAGCTATAAAACATTTGTTGGAGTGAGGTAACCCAGACACAGAAAGACAAGTATCACATATACTCACTCATAAGTGGTTTTTAAACATAAAACAAAGAAAACGAGCCTAAAAATCACAATCCCAGAGAACTTAGACAACAATGAGGACACTAAGAGAGACATACATAGATCTAATCTACATGGGAAATTTCAAAATACAAGATCATCTGAGAAAATTGTGGGCATTGAGACCTTGGGAAAGCGTTGAAGGGAAGGAGAGAGGCAGGGAGGGGAGCAGAGAAAAATGTAGAGCACAATAAAAGTCAATAAAAATAGATTAATATATATATATACATACAGTATGCGCTACCAAAATAATCTTAAATTTGTATCAATATACAAAAATCCATACCAATGTTAAATACTTAAAACTAGAGGAGGCTTCTTTGGTTTAAGAGTAGACTCAATAGTGTACCTTTTTTTATCCTATTTCTTCTTCCCCCATTATTTTTCAAAGTAGATTAATCTACCTTTATATCCTATCATATCTACATCCTTTTTTTTTTCTATTCAAAACAAGAACCCTGAATCTAAACTCCTTTGTTCAGCTTTTTTTCCTGACGATTACCAATAACATCTTGTACTGAACCACCCTAAACAGTGACATAGGGAGGTGTCAATGGGCTTATGTACTATAACTTGTAACATATTTGAATGTTCTAGTTTAAATCATAATACAAGTTGTCCTTAAATGTAAACATTCTAAATACCACTCTAATAAAGCAAATCATTCTGCTTATGCATACACACATATATGTACATACACACACACACACAAACCTCGTTTGTGCATTATAACCCTAGACACATTATAGATTGCCTTTGGGGGGAGAGTCTTTAAAGTATCGAATGTTATGAAGTCATAAGGACCATGTCATTTTCCAACAGGACCAGTGCCCTTCTGAGAAGAGGAAGGGATACCACTGATTCCTCTCTAGGGAAGCGCAGAGAAAAGGTCTTATGAGGTGACAGTAGGAGGAGAGACCTCACCAAGCATGAATTCTGCTGCCATTTATCTGGACTTTCCAACCTTCAAAATTCTGATAAAACACATTCCTACTCTAAGCCACTCAGTCTGTGAAGATTTTTTTATGCCAGGATGATCAGAATAAAATGCTACCTACTGTATAAAAAGGTCTTTTTACATATTTCATTGTGTTCTTTATGTTTGTTCAATCTTGCTTTATTATTTTAGGAACTGCATGATTCCTGTGTCCTTGAAACTTAATTATAGTTTGTAAATCATTTTAATTAAGTCTTTGAGTAAAATATTGAATAATGGAAAATCCATTATAACAAAACCTTTTAAAACTGCAATTAAAACACAACTAATCATTTAATTATATTTATTCTTATCTTATTTTATGTGCTTAAAATACAATTAATGGTAAATATTATTTTAAAATTTCATGTATATTCAAAACATTTGTTTCAGTACTTGGGAAATAAATTGAAATAAAAGGAAATTCTACATTCAACTCATTATACCTGCGCAGTTTTGCTGTTACATGCATGAAAATTCATGTTTTGATTAGCATGCACATTAGGAAATGAGCCATTATTTTCTCAGTGTTGTTTTGTGACTTTATTCATATTGAAGCTCATATGAATCACCAATGAGGTGAAAGTTTCATGTCGCAATTGCCTTCTTGCATGCCTTATCGATCATCCTAGAAGAAAGGAAGAGGCTTCACAGTGTGTGCCGTGATCAGGATGCAAGACAGCTGTGGATCAGTGAGAACGAAGCAACAGCTGAGTAGAGAAGCACAGGAACATTAATAGACAAAGGAATGTCGTCTAATGAAGTTGCAGTTTACAAAGGAAAATTTGCATCTTGGTCATAGCAACAAATAAGAACTGGGATATTAGTGTTTTCAAAGACTTTCATTTCTTCTTATGATTCATTTTAATTTTATTGGTACGTGTATGTATGTCTGTGTGTGAATGCCAACATTCGTGTGGGTGCCATAGAGGCCAGAAAAGGGAAGCAGATTCTGTGGAGGTGAAGTTTCCCTCAGTTCTGGTTACTAAAGTGAGTGCTGAGTTATGAACTAGGTCCCTCAGGATTAAAAGAATGTGTTCTTAACCACTGAGCCACCTTACTCGCCCCCCCAAATACATTCTTTCTGGAGTAAAGAAACACCATGCAGATTATGTAGACTATAAGAAAACTTACAGTACCCTGCTTGAAACTGCTTGCTGTATTTGAATAATCAGAACAGAGGGGAGATCAGCTACACACCCAAAACATGATTTTTAACTTCTATAGTTTTGTTTAATTATTTGTAATAATAATAATTATAATTATGACAACAAAACCTGTTTTCTCCGGATGTCTTTGTTTGTACATTTGGCATTGCTGTAAAAATTATATGCAACCAGGATAATTTGTCAGGAATATTATAAATATTTTCTGCTCTTGAGGCCAGGAAGTCCAAGATTAAGGGACTGGCAGCGAAACAGACTATTTTCTAATTATGACATAGCAGAAGAGTAAAGATGGTGATAGAGAGGGCCAAACTGAGCCAAGCGCATCCTTTTATAAAGACCAGATTCTACGCTGATAACTCTCTTTCATGGTAATGGTCCACACATGACTATTTAATAGATAGTACATTTAAACATAAGCTGTGGAGATAACACATTTCAAGTCACAATGTTGATACCTGGTATCTGAAACTCAAATCATAAAACAGAGGTGTTCGTTGTTTCTATTTCTTTCTTATCCTAAACTGTTAGGGTCTTTTTATCCACTAATCATCTTGCTATTTTGGTGTCAGCTTAATTGCAGTTTACTGTCACTGAAACAACAGTTAGAAGAAATCATACGGGTTTTGTTTACCCTCAAATTTCCTACACTAAAATTTAAGCCAAGCTTGAATATTAGGTCTATTCTGTTTCCACAAATACTTGTCTCCCTCTTTGTTATCCATCTATCTTTAATGTCTAGTTTTGTTTATTATCCCCTTAGTTTTCCAACAAAAATACTATGTCCACTATGAGCAGAGACTTAGACTTTCTTACACTTTACAGAAAACATACACATTTTCTTTTAAAAAATGTTCATGACCGTAGCCATGTCTCAAATTTTATTATGAGGATATTTCTCTGTGTTCTTTACAGTACGCAATACTAAAATGTGCTACATAATGACAGATGTATGACCATGTTAGGTTTTATTTTTTTTTATAATGGTCATATATAGCTGCTCGTGGAATAAAACTGGAGATTTTTAGCCTACACTGAAGGTATAATTCCATGTGACAAAACATCAGCACCTTTGAAAACTCATTGTGAAGTAAATATCAACTTGAAGGTTTCTGATTAAAATAATTGCTCTGAGTAGGTAATAAAGAAAGGATATGAGTAAAATCAGCTCATGTGTCTGTGCATGTATGCCCACTTGGCCAGTAGTTAGAATGCACTGGTGAATATTTGGGATGAGCTATACTAATCAACTTTAAAATTCAATTACTAAGGCTCGGTTTTTGCATTACATTTATTTGTTTATTTTTACATATACATTTTATTAATTCATTTTAGTTTAGATTTTCTTACAAGTGATATTATTTATTTTCTTATACTAGATTGATCAATTGACTTATACAATTAAACAATCAAATATGATAAACATATAGGTAGTTATATGGATATTAGGATACCATTTCTGTAATTGAGAACCACGCTTCCTAGGAACATATAAGGATGAGATCAAATTGTTAACTGTCAAGTGTTAGTCTTATCTCATTATATCTACTAACCATATACTAGGATAAGATGATTAGTTTGATAGTTATTGGGAACTCTGGGTCAAAAATTTGCAAGAGACAAATTAGATAAAGTCTGAAGTATTTAATGTTTTACAGGATGACCTGTGCTGACATCACCTAGAGAGAGGTAAGGTGGAAAGCAAAGCACACATTGGATAACAGTTGTATTTCAGCAAGTGCACCCCAAATCATCAGGAACCAACATATTTGGACAAGATTGATGAAAAGTCCTTCTTTGTTTCGTAATAATGGGATTTCTGTTGGTACGCTCCTATCATACATCTACTTCCATGGCACAGCGTTCAAATTCTACATAAGAACCAAAAAGGGCAATAGATACTATTGGAAAATTCTGACTCCCACCAAGAAATCTACACCCCTTTTCTTTTCTGATTTCACTAGGTGTTTCATTCATGAAATGACTGAGTTAATAAAATTTGCTCCTAGAAAAAGCTGCCCAGTGATACTGGTAGGACATGTTAGCTGCCTGCACTCAGTCACTGAATGTGTACTTACCCCCATCACAAAGTGATATTACCACTCCTTCCTCCCACGTCCTCTGAATTCCCTCTCTAACAATGAGACACACCACAAAGGAGTTTCATTCTCATTGTTTATGTATCACAGACAACGAGTGGTTTTATTGAGAACAGTGATTTTTTTTTAAAAGAATTATTTTTTGTGTGCTTTAGAAGCTAGTATTTTAAAGATTTTTCCCCGTGGTTTTGCAATTTAGTATTTTATTAACCTGATTATTTTAAAAATAATTTAGCAGTTTTAAAATCTAGTCGTTCAACAGGAGAAATTCATATTCAAGTAGAATAAACAGTTTTTAAAGGTTTGAGAAAAATATTAATTGTGTGTGCAATATTGGCAGATCCTTAATTATGAAACTGTGAAACCAGAGGAATTATTTGATCTCTCCCTACCCCTCTGGATGAGAAATTGGAGAATTAAAATCAGTGACTGCATTGCAAAACAAAGAGCCGATTACATGTTTAGTCAATAAATAAAGAATGGTTGGTTACATGTTTTGTTTTGTTCATTTATTTCCCCAGCTGCTGCTACAAGGTTTTCTTTGAAACTGTAATAATAAGAGATGGTCTCTGGGTACAAAATAGAAAAAACAAAGGAACAAAAAGAACACACGGTGTTTTTTTTTTTCTTTTTTTACATAATCATCCAGCATTGCCCAGGATGTACAAACTGGCTCTGAATTTGTCATCAGAGTTATAATTTTTTTAGGCAAGCCCTGGGATGAAACCAGTTGACCTGTGTGTGAACACAAGAGAGCACTTGAAGAGAAGAGAAAGGAATAACTAGGAAATATATAAATTGGGATGGAGAAAGAAGAACAATGGCCTTTACATAGTTCTTCCTTTTTGTCTTCCATAGTGTTGTAAAGTTTTCCAGATAATTTCTTCAAGGGAACAGGCCATGTTAGATTTCATGACTTGGGCAATTGCATGTCAACTTATTTTCCACCAGAACAGCTCTAGGTTGCCACATAACACAATTGGATTCTGACAGCCCAGAATTCTTAAATCAAAAGAAAGAATTCTATTTTATAATGTAGCAACAAGCAATCTGCTTTAAAGTTGAATGTGTAGGCCAGGCGGTGGGAACATGTCTTTAATCCCAGAACTTGGGAGGCAGAGGCAGGCAGATCTCTGTGAGTTCAAGGCCAGTCTAGTCTACAAGAGCTAGTTCCAGCACAGGCACCAAATCTACAGACAAACATTGTTTCGAATAAATAAGTAAAATAAATGTTGAATGTTTAACTTACTGAATTTTAGCTACTGACTAAATGTGATGTTGTCCTCTTGATACTGATCATGTTTTGTAATTTGAAGGTGAAAGAAAAAAGGTAAAAATATAGAAAACATCACACTACTCAGGTGATTTAGGTCCTTCCAGAAATCTAAGTGTGTGGCTGCAGCAAGAGGTTGAGCATTAAAGAACAGTTTATCTTAGGGGCGGGGGCAAAAAGTGGGCAAATGTGAACCTGTCAGCACCGTCAGCAAGGGAGGGAGTGATGGGATAAAGTAGCCGGATAAACAGGGAATGTCTCAGTATGCAGTCCTTTTAGACAATCTACACTGGAACCAGCTTTACCATTTTCATTTCCACTGTTGCTTCTTGTTAGATTGTTTTAGCAATTTCATGAATAGCTACCAGTATAATTTCTACTTTGGGTGGTTCATATTTGAGATAATAAATACACACATGTACATACTCAACATCATAAAAACAGCCAAAGTCTTAATAGCATTAGTCTTAAATTTTCCTTGCATTCAATATTATGGCACAATAAAACTTATCTGAAATAGTTTTTATTTCTTGTTTCTTTTCATTTGTTTTACTTGCCCACACATCTCAGGATACTAAACTTGCTACTTCTATTATGAGAAGCTCTATAAGAATAAGGCTACATATTCATCAAAGTATATTCCATAAATTCTGTTGGCACAATGTTATTAGATTATATATCTACATATATACATAAACATTCAAATAAAGGTGAATGTGTGTGTTTGTGGATTGAATATAGACAGGTTTGAACTAGGCTCAGAGTGCATACTGGGCTGTTTTACATTGAAACTGATTCAAATAGAAGCCATTGTATCAAAAAATTGCCTTGTAAAGTTGAGACTTGAAATTTCAAACAAACATTCTTTCTTATATCTTTGTAAAAATACTTTTTTTCTGTGATTGAAACAGAAAGGACAAAGGTGACTTGAGCATTTTCTGTTTGGCTTTGTAAGTGGTGCTTTCTTTGTTACCTCAGCCTTAAAGATCTCCACTTCCATCAATCTCACAGTAGATTATGTGCCTTAAATCTCAGAGGCCAACCATCTGGAATTTAAAACTTCAGTATCCGTCTGCCCTAGCATCATACTGGGATGAGTCAAACCTTCAGACACTATCTCATTGGGGAAGAAAAATGATCATGTCTGAGTTCCAGGAATAACGACTCTAAATATGGACAGGTCTAATTCATTGAAACGTTCAGTGATGGCCGAGTGACGCATGCTGGGAGGGCTCAACCTCTACAGCTGGAGCACTTAGCTCTTCAGAGGGAGGTGGCAATGGGAAATTGTAAAAGATGAATGACATATCATGTTTTAGAATGAATGGGTTGTCTAGCAACACAGAGGCTTTCAGAAACCATAATAACTACACTCCTTTTCATAGTTGTTTGATTTCTCTATCCAATAAAGCACTGCAAATCTCATCAACCCCCTCCCTTCTTATTAATTTTAAAATTTTTTTCATTTTAAAATATTCCTTTAAGTGTCTGTATTTATCTTGTTTGAAATTAAATTTGCATTTTTGAAAAAAAATAAAACATATGGGAAAGAAATTAACTGGAGCAAAATTATATGACCAGGTATGTTAAAAGGAGAGAATCTCAGAAACACATGAATTAAATGTGTAAATAGGATGTCATGTGTATATTAATAATATAATAAAACGTACTTCATCACAAAGATAATGTGTAAGGAATTAAGAACAAAGCCAACAGAAACAAAATTATATTCTGTCACTAGCACTGGTTGCCTTATTGGTAGTAATTCCCCTCATTATAAAACATGCAAATTAAATTTACAGGTCTCAGTTTCCATGGTGAAAAACCATGGAGTCAGTGGAAGAATATTGTAGGTGAAAGAAGACAGTGCCCTGGCAAGATCAACAGTGCAGCTGGGCATGTTATGTGTTCTACAAACAAGTCTATGTATTGCTCCTGCCGTAGCATTTTACAATTACTTGGTTGGATCGCTAAATAATTTTTCTCATATGCATCCTCATTTTTTCCAGCAGACACTTTCCTGTATTAAGAATAAATGAAATTAAATATAGTTATATCCGACATATGTGAGGTAAAAGGAGACTTTTAAAACAACAGGGATAATCTCAAAAGATAAATATATTTCATATACAAATTTTGCTACAGCTCAGTATCTTCTTTGCTATATGTTATATAGATAATATACACATATAACATACACCATATATTCATATATATTTCCTTGTGTATGTATGCAATTTCCTGCTATGTTGAACATATACATATGCATTTTTGAAGGGATGATCAATGATTAAATTCTAAAAAAAAAAAAAAGAGGGTAAATCACTAAATGGAAAAAGGCTTTCAGAAAAGCTGTGATTGTGTTTGCCCTTAAATAGTTGACTGTTGTTCTCTCATTGAAAATACTATTTGGATTTCACCATGGATTTGAATTATTCATTACAAGTATCACCAAGGCTTAAACTTCATCTTCAATGTATCTGGCACAATAAAGCATTGTGGCTATTGTACAATAATTAAAAGAATAACGATCCCTGTTAAACTTATAACAATGAATTGGGGCATTAAATAGTACCTTTAACAACTTATTAGCAAATGAAACATCATCTTATTTACAAACCATCAACTCATAGATCCTTTGTTTGATGTGGGAGTGTCATATATCAATCTGTTGATTTCATTGGTTAAGTTATAATAAACCAGCTGCTTGGCCTCATGGCTGGAACATAGATGGGAGGAGTAAACAGAATAGAATTCTGGGCGGAAGAGGAAGTGAGGTCAGACTCTGCTCTGCTTCCGGAGAGACCAGACAGACTCTGCTCGGCTCCCGAAGAGACGCCATGCTCAGCTCTCCCGGGTAGATGCGATAGCTCTGCTCTCTGAGGCACACGCGATGAAGATGGACATAGGCTAGAATCTTCCTGGTAAGCGCACCTGGGGTGCTTACAAACATTACTAGAAATGGGCTAGTCCAGGTGCGAGAATTAGCCTGTAAGGGCTAGAGTTCATGGGCCAAGCAGTTAAATGAATACAGTTTGTGTGTTGTTATTTCGGGCATGAGCTAACCAAGCGGCCGGGGTATTGGGGACGCAGCCCCGCCGCCGCTCCTATTTCAACATTTGTTGAATACTGTTTAAAAGGTAATACAATTATTTCAACTGGCATATGAAATAAACTGCCAGAGTTTCAAAACATTTGAATTATTTTTTGGCTTATTTTTAGAAGAATCTAGACTTAAATGCAAGTGTGCAGTAACTGTATTATTTTCTGTAGGTGTTCTTTGAAATCAAATTAATGCCTCCCGATTTTAGCACAAGACTAGTTATATGTTGAGCAAAACTTAGAGCCTGTTAATCAACATTGCTAATAGGTTAAGATATTATTGTCTTGTGGATTTGCCCTAATGCCTGTTGTATATCCAAAGGGGGGAAAAAGTCAAAACAAAACAAAGACCATCTAAACTGCCAGATCACAGTCCATCAAAGCCTATGACCATTTTATTTTTAGTCTTTGACAGATTTTGCAGTTGCTATTATAAGGATTTAATCTGCCTTAGAAGGAAGATGTCGTTAACTGAGAAAATCCGTGCTTTGGACAGCTGTAATCAATCCATTCCTTTCTAATGAAGAAAGATTGATTAATACCCTGTTAAAATGTCACAGTCTCTCTTGGTAGCCAGAGAAGTTTCAGTTTTGGTCATTTTATCAATAATTTTTATTTTTAGAATAGCAATTTTGAAATGTTTTTATTATGTGAACGAACATTGGCACTAATATAATCTTTTTTATTTGAATATCATGTTCCTAAATTTTAAAAATTCTGATTGATATCATTGCTTTATGTATATTCTTTCTTTACTATTTTATTTTATTTTTTTTTTTTTTTTACACCAGAAGTGTATGGTTCTACCCTAGGTCTCTGGACTGTCCTGTCTTTAGTTCCTGGCCATTGAATCAGTGTCCAACATGGGCTTCCTTTTTTGGAGTGGCCTCAAGTTAAATTAGACATTGGTTGACCACTCCTACAAGTTCTATGTCCTCATTGCCACAATACTTTGTAGGCAGGACAGTCAAAGATTTTGTGGATGTTTCTCTTTTGGCAGCCTTTAAGGTACCTTTATGCACCAAAATTACTAGAATGTAGTGTTGAAGGCTCTAGGCAGGCTCCAGTTTGCTCTCTTCATGTTCAGTGAGTTATGTGCATGTTTTTTATTGCCATGGTACTATCTTGTCAGTTTACTGAGAGCAGTCTTTTGCCTTATAATCAGCCTGAATTTTCTTTTCAGCAGCTCTAATAAACATCCTTGGCCAATAACTCAAGCTAATGCAGCCCAGTTCTGCTCCTGGAAGCATTGTTGGGCTACAAGAGAGGGTCAGTTGAGATTATGCATACTCCATTACTAGGAGTCCTGCCTAGGATCATCCTCATAGATTCAAGGAAGTTTTCACTGTGCTGGATTTCCATACTTCTTTCCTAATGCTTTCCCCTCAATTCTAGCCATCTCTACCTGTCGCCTCTCCCTCCCTCCCTCCCATCTCCTTCACAACCAGATCTCTCTCACTCCTATCTGCGCCTCACCACCAGCACACCTGCAAAATGTATTCTATTTACGATTCCCAAGGAGATTCATGTGTCTCCCTATTCTTCCACTTTACCTAACTTCTCAGGGTCTATGGATTATCGTGTGGCTATTATTTACATATAAGTAAATAGTTATCATATTTGACTTTCTGATTCTGGGTTACCTAATTCAGGAGAATTTTTTTCTAGTTTCATCTATTTGTCTATGAATTTCATTTTTTTTTTACAGCTTAGTGGTTCTCCATTATGTAAATGCACTCCACTTTCTTTATTCTTCTGCTGAGGAACATTTACATAGTTTCCAGTGTCTAGCTATTAAAACTATAACAAGCATAACTGAGCAAGAGTCCTTTGGTAGGATTGAGTGTTCTTTGGATATATGCTCAAGAATGGTATAAATGGGTCGTGAAGTAGATAGAATCTCAATTTTCTGAGGAACCGCCATATTGATTTCCACAGTGGCTGTACATGTTTGCACTCCCATCACTAACAGAAGAATGCTTTTTCCTTTGCTCCACTTCCTCACCAGCATCAGAAGCCATTTGTGTTATTGATCTTAGCCATTCTGATACAATCTCAGAGTTGTTTGGATTTCCATTTACCTGATAGAAAAGGATGCCGAACATTTCTCTGTTTCTTAACCATTTGGGATTTCTCAATTGAGAAATCTCAGTTTTAGATTTCTACCCAATTTATTAATTGAGGGAGGCAGAGAAAGATGAGAGAGGGAATAGGAGGAGAAACTGTTGTCAGATATAAAAATAATAAATGAATTTAATGAAAAAATAAATGAGACCTCAAAACTGAATAGCTTGTATAAGGGAAAAATGTCTATCTGAAAAAAGTGACAGCCTATAAAATGGGAAAATATTATTTTATCAACCCCACATTTATACAGGATTATTAGCCAAAACATATAAAGAATTCAAGAAGCTAAACACCAAGAAACCAAATAATCTAATTTAAAAATTGCTTTATGCATCTTTACATAAGGAAATAGCACAAAAATGCATGTTCATTTAGCTTGTTACTCAACCACATAATAAAGCGGTCCAAGTTCAGATTTTGGATTTCTAGTTCATTTTTTTCTTTAATATAAGATTAGTTATACCAAATAGCTAGAGTATTCGTTAATTATCATCGTCAGGTTGGCTAAATTTTCAATCACTAGACAGATAGAACTTGGGTGTGTCTCTATCGATATTTCCAGAGAGGTTATACTGAGGAGTTTATAAACTGACAACATGACCTTTTTATGGTATGGTTAAGGAGAAATTTTTGTTATAAATAAGAGAGAGAGAACAGCCAAACACATCTGGAAGAGTAGACTGTACATGGCCAGCAGACTAGACATGACCATGGTTATCTATGAGAGAAAGGGCAATACCAGGAGATAAAGAATAGAGAAAATATAATGAGAAGCAAATACAGAGAAGGTCAGGAGAGACGGAAATGACAGGAATATAAGGGCACTGAGTAGCTGTGGGTAGGGAAGTCTGATAGTTGGAGGGAGTTTTAAGTAAAAGGAAGAGGTTCAAAGAACTAGGATGGACTTTAAAATATGTAGTGGATATTGTGAGACAGAGGGAGCCTCGAGGCCAACCTACACTTAGATATGCTCATAGGAGCCACAGCTAGATTGGAATCAGTTTCCCAAGTTCCGGAGGAATTCTGGCTTTTATTTAACCATAAGAAGTCTTCTTTTGTCCTGGTTGAGCTCATTTGTGGCTATTTGGATTGCCTTTTGAAGTTTGGGAAATTGGAGTTTGCATCAGACCTGCCAACGAGTGAACACAACCCTCTATGATTTAATGTGGAATGTTGAAAACACTATTTCATAACACGAAGATATAGACTTTAAAAGAAAAAAAGGGGGTATATTATCTGATAAACATCATTCAAATGTCTTTTTTCTTTATTGTGGATGCCGAGTGTCCTTACATTCCCATTGTAGGATGATGCCTAATCTTCCATGTTGAAAGTTATCCCCTCAAACCAAAATGAATCCTCTGTCATAAAATGCCACTCGTCTGGGACTTGTTTGCAGCAATAAAGGCATCAGTTAATACAGATAGTGAGATTCCTTAGAAATGATTCCAATTTATAGGTAAGATATTGACGCTTACTCAATTTCACTTAACTGGGTGTAACTTCTCTAAATTACTGTGATCGATTTCAATGTTTTTCTACTTTCTATCCGTCAATAAAATATTATGAACCAAAGCAACTTGGCAGGAAAGGGTTTATTTGGTTTACATTTACATGACATAGACTGTCATTGAGGGAAGCTATGGCAGGGATCCAGCAGACACCATAGGGAAACAGTTCTCCACAGTGAGGTGGACCCTTACATATCAGTCAGTAATGGATAAAATACCTCACAGACATGTCTACAAGCCCATCTGTTAGAAACATAATCTCAGTGGATCTTTCCTTTACATCCTGTCATCTGTGATATTCACAACATAAAATAATAAACAATGTAAAAGTAGAATCTGAAATAAGTACCAATTATTTCACGTACACCAATCTGTACAATCTAGAGTTACAAAATAAAGGCATACTACATATTGGAAAACTTGAATGTCAACACGGGAACTCTAATTTTGGAGGGAAACATTCATATTTTTGTGTTGTTCATAGAAGAGCACACAGAGTTTTTCTGAAATAAGCCATGAAGAATAAGCAGGAACAGAAATGTCACTACCATGACCTGCCTGCTGTATAGTAAGTAGTCATTATTCCTCACTTCCAGTGGTATAACACATGTCTATCTCCCCCTTGTTTTCTCTTTTGGGAACACACCAGTGTAGGGAACTGGAAGCCAGAAGAACTAATTGTCTTAATTTTACATGTGAACATATATTCTGTCAGCTCCTAGGAGATCAATGCCTCACATTTAAATACATATGGTAGCTTTGTGTTCATTGAGTTATTGATAAAAGTGATAATAAATTTGTGGCATTATTTAACAGTAAACAGTTATTCTCTACTTTCTTCTCTTTTTTTTAAATTTAACTTGGTTTTCAAATACTAGGATCCTCTAAGCTTTTCTTACATATGTTTCCATATAATTTTGAATTTAGAGACTCAGTATTCCCTCTAGAGTCATTCTACCTATGGTATTATATCCTCAGCCCTTCTTTTGCCTTTATTTTGAAACAGGCTCTTACTAAGTCACTGATGCTGTACTTTAACTCCTTCTGTAGTCCAGGTTTACCTTGGACTTTGTGAGACCTCTGAATTTATGATACCTCTGCCATAGATTCCCATGTAGCTGAGATTACAGACCATGTTAGCAGCCTTGCACAACGTACATAGTAATGTATATTTGTGTTAGTTAATATGCCTACTGTATGTCTCAGAAGAATACTACAATGTGTCTTACAGTCAAGTGCCCCACACTGTTTAAAGAGATCTATCCAACATCAAGATCAGAGGGCATATTTTATATAATTTTAGTTTGTGTGTGTGTGTGTGTGCCTATGTGTGTGTGTGCCTATGTGTGTACAGGTATACAAGTATGGAGGTCAGGACAACTTTTGGGATTCAAACCTTTTCTTCCGTTGTGAGATATGAAGATTGAAGCCAGGTTGTCAGGTTTCTGAACAAACACTTTACCTGCTGAGGTGACTCAGCAGCTCAATATTTTCCCCTATGATTAAATTTAGCTGGGGAGAAACCAAGAAAGCTGCTTTTCTGAGAGCACAGAATATTTAAAAACTGTGTGCATTATAATTAATAATTTAAGATGATTTTCAGGTTGTATATTCTTCAGGTACAAGGTTTTCAACTCATTAACTCAAATTTGAGGGAACAATTCAGAAGTTTCTAGTGTTTATTATTTGTTCTAGTGTTCCCTATAAATATTATGAATTTAATGTGTGTGAAAAAGGATGAGAAAATTTTATTAATTTGTGGGAAACTGAGTCTCAGAGAAATTGCTAAACTTTCATGAGGTCACACATCTGAAAATCAAAATAAAATTAGATAATTAAGTTATAATAATATTTAGTTTGTATTTGAGGACTTGAGTTTCTCAAAAATATATTAGAACTACTAAAAGATCGATTTATTTTGAAATATTAGTGGCTATAATCTTAGGTACCATTAAATTTAAAATTTGGTAATGGTACAAAGCTTAATATCTTTTGGCTTTGAGCAACAAATTTATTTATTGTTCCTTTATTGCCCAAGTACTATGGGAATTTTCTCTTTACTTCCCTGACCAGTGAGGACAGTGATGGATGCTCACTCAGATGCAACAGGGAATCTGATCATTTGTCCCCCTCTGTGTCCTGCTCTTGAAGGATGTCCTCTTCCTACCTGCTTCTGCTTGTGTGTCCTGAAAAACTGTTTGCATTTAATTTGAAAATATCTCCTATCATCCTCTGTATTTATGAGTTTTAAAGGCACATTAACTTATACTTTCATGTTAATTATCTGTGTTTTTTCTTTAAATTTCATTCAGAAGTACAGAAAAGAGGTCAAAGATGAATGGACTCATCAAGAGGGGTAGGAAGAAGAAACATTAAAGTGGATAGAATTGTCAAAGAGATTGAAATACATAAAATATGTGTTTAGATAGGTGGTTTTGCCCTTTTTCTTAAATACATGTAAAGTAAAATTGATTAATTAATTTATTTTTCTCTCATATATTGCATCCTATCTGCAGTTTTCCTTCCCTACTCTCCTCCAAGCCCCTCTACCACTAACCCTGTTTCCACTCCTCCTCTGTTTCCCTTCAGAAAAGAGCAGACTGCCCAAGAATATCAAACAAACATAGAATAACAAGGTACAGTAAAACTAAGCACATATTCTCATATCAAGTTTAAATGAGGCAAATCTGTAGGAGGAAAGGGGTCTCAAACGCAGAGAAAAGAGTCAGAGACAGCCCCCTCTCCCACTGTTAGGAGTCCTATAACAACTGGGCTAGAGATAATTGGCTCAGTGCACAAAAGTAGATACTTCATTTGCAGAGGACCAGAGTTGAATTCCCAATACTTAGGTCCAGTGACTTACCACTGAATGGAACTTCAATTCCAAGAGATACAACTCTTTTTGCCTCCCGCTCACAATATTCATACACACATACCCACACAGATACATACACATACACAAAATTAAAGTAATGAAAAATAGTGGTGAAATTTCCCATTACTTAGGAATTTATTGAATATTGTCCTGTGCAGCTCTACAATAATTGATTTTGGGCCCCATCTCCACCAAACTGAATGAAAATTTAAAAATGAAATTACTATTTTTACATAACACATTGGTAAGTATTTTAAAAATCAATAGCATTCATTGCATTTGCATTTGTTTTACAAAGATGTGGTAAAACTCATTGATGGATTCCTGATAGAAGTGGACATTGGACTAATTTTTAGTGTGTATACAATATATCAGTATCCACTAAAATGAATTTTGTTATAGGAAATATGCAGTGAAACCCACAAGAACATTGTTGAAGTAAATTATCTAGCTGGAAGCAAACTGTCAAAACATAGAGTCATTAAACAAATGAAGCAACATTTGCAATCAGAAAAAGCAACAATTAAGAAAATTATTTCATCATTTATTTATGGATTTGGAGCTGTTATTACCATTTTATTTTGTAGTAGGTGACTTTATTCTAGTCAATCATAAAAATTAAAAGGTAGAAGGAACTATATATGTACATATATCTGTAGTAGGTTTACAATAAAACGTGAGTGCAGAAATACTAATAAAAACTATTATTAGAAAAACTAATAAAATCTTGTGATCTCAAGATTGATGGAAGTGAAAGAAATTGGCAAGTATAGAATATTAACAATTAAAATGTAAATATCTGTCCTTTTAGATCTTTACTAGCATGCTTTCATTTTCTAATTAGAAATGAAAATAAAATTTTAAAATATTTGTAATAATACAACAAAGGAAATGCTTTAGAGTGAAGTAAAAGCAATCTGAAACAAATTATTATTTTTTAATGTGTGCAAGTTTGACTCCAGGTAGATTGAAAAAAGTCCTTATGAATCTTTTCATGTAAAATTAATGGTGGAATTTAATATGTGATATTTTTTACTTTAAAAGAAGCTATTACAATGTGATACATTGTCATTATGCCATTTTAATTGCGAGGAATCGGTGTGCTTTATTGTGGATATTTTCAGTTTGGATTTTTGACCCCAGGCAATGCCATTGTAATGTAGCATTCCTTTTCATATATTCAAAAATGTTACAAATCAAAAGGATAAATTATAAACAAGATGAATTAAATCTGACATTTTATAATTTTCTGATCATTTTCTTTTTATCTTTTTGGAACAAAGAACATCCAGCAAGTTTGTGAGAAATGAATAAATGAAAGAAAGTCTAAAATCTGTGTTATAAAGAAAATTAGGAGAACCATTCCATTTGTTAATAAAATAAGAAAAACAAGAAGCAAATTAATGTTAAAATGTAAAACAAAACACTCAAGCTAGGAAAACATTGTACTACATAAAGGTGAGGAAGGACTCTCAGGTTTGTGTATGTCCAAGCTCCAGGATATAAGCATAAAGATAGTGTGAAAATAAGCAGTGAGAATGAGGTCATTGATCACAAGCTCCATATTTACATATTATACTAGTGTATCAAGGTATATTAATTTGCATTTCTTATGTATGTTGAACCTGTCCTCTGGCTGAGACATGTGCATTTTGGGACCTTTCTCTTCCTTGATGCCCCAATATTAAGGATTCAGAATTGGAGATGGAATCTGATACTTCACTCTGTAATAGTAGATCTTGGGAGGCTGTAACAGGAGGATTGCAGCTAGGAGATTATATCAAGTTGAGCTCTAGTGAGTTCCATGATAACCTGAGTTACAATATAAGATTTTGTCTCAATAAACAAAACAACTCAAAACAAGTAAAATAAACCATTAACTACAAACTTCTTGACATTCAAACTATGAAATACTAAGAGCAATGAATTTGCTATTGAACTTAGAAAATTCAAGATTTAGGACAGCACCCAGCTCATAGCCACACTGAACCAAGTTTGTTGGAATTAAGAAATGGAGAGGTGTCCATAACATTGGATGAAGCAGGTAGAATGATAGTAGCTGGGGAAACAAAGGAGGAGGTCCTAAGAATTGTAGCCTTCTTCCCTGTGTTTAGTGTTTTCTATGTCCTCAAAGAGATCCATTCTTCCATTATGGTTTGATCTTCTTTCTTATTCATTTTCAGTATATTACTCTGTGTTAAGTATCAAGATAACATTGAGAACTTTCAAGTGGGACAACCATGGGCCAACCATGGCCTCTGTTTACTCCTCTTTGCATTGAGTCAAATATATCAAATGTCATCTCTTTATTTTTTTTTCTAGTTGTCTGCCAAAGGCATTAATTAATAAGGTCATCCTTTAACCTGTTTCCCCATCCTTTTTGTAGCATTGTATTTTCATTAACTCTATGTTACTAATACTATTAGTTCCTAAAAAAAATCCATTTTAAAAATAATATTTATTATCTTGTTGTTTTAGACATGAAAATTCTTTTAAAAATTCATCGTAGTAAAATCAAATAAAGCACAAAATAGAAATATTAAAATTTGGGGTAAATGATATACTTCCATGCTTTTTTTACCTCTAGCAAATTTTTACAACTATTGGTTCAGGGCCATATTAGACCATTAACTGTTTTTATCATCATGAATTCTTTCTTCCTCCGACTCACTGCTTCCTGCTTATCCAATCACTTGGGAATATATGCTATCTATGTAGGAACTCCAGGGAAATATTTCCAGGTCAAGTTCTTTAATTTGATCACATATACAATGTTCTTTTGGCATTCGGTAATGTATTTGCAGAGCTCGGGACATAAGCATGTCTGGGAGACTATTACTTACCAAATTACTGTCAGTATAGAATATACTATTATAAGCCATTGTAAACTAATATAGTTACAGAGTCTAATTTACTCCATATTTCCCCATTGTAATTCTCATACTGATTTGAGAAGTCTTTATATTCTCTAAAGCTTCACAATACAATTCTTTGCATAAAGCCCAAAATAAGATTGCCTACTTCTTGCATCTCACCCCGTCACACATCTGAAGGCTAAAAAGTAGTCTCCATGTTGTCATCTGCAATTAATATTTCTCTTTTATGTTCTCAAGATTTTCCTTAAATTCTCCCAAACATATTTCCCACGACTCAGGAATCTCCCTTTGACAAAGGAAACCAGAGTCATCGACTCAATTCCATGTTTTAGAAGTTTTCATTTAGGCTTCACTTTTTGAAATTATCATCTCCTTTCTCTTGCCGCAAATAAGGGCATATCCATGGAAAAAAAAGAAACTACAAGGATTTTCACTTAGCCACTGTACCTGATGGAAATATTTGAAATTGTCAATGGCTAACATTCCAATATATTTGGGGCATTGTCATTAAAATTTATCTAGCATGTTTACCAAAATTACAATTAAGAGTAGAGCTAAACATATAGTACAGTAGTGCAGTGTTTACATGATGAGAAAATATTAAATATTGACAGGAGCAAGACTGATGAGCTATCAAGAGAACAAAATGCAGAAATGCCAGAGGAGTGGCTGAGCTGGAGGCAGCTACAATAGGCTCCAGGGCTGAGGCACTTCTCATACTCCTCTGGGAATGGAAGCACTCAGTCATATTTCCCTTACACAAGAAAAGGACAAGCTGGACTGCTTAAATTACAGAGGCATTAGCTCATTGTGCCATAGCAATAAGATCTTCTCTTCCATTATCCTGCAAGAAATCAAGGGCAGAACAGAGGAACTCTTAGCAGAGGCCCAGTGCAGATTCAGAGCTAAGAGGAAAACAATAGCTCAGATCTTCACTTTGCAGCAACTAGCAGACAAATATGAAAAATTTAGAAAATGCATATATGTCTGTCACATCGACTTCAGGAAGGCATTTGATAGCATTTTAAGGAAAGGACTTTGGGAAACAATGAGGTTTTACAGGTACCCAGAGAAAATCATAAGACTACTAGATAATGCCTATAAAGATACCTTTGCATCAGTCAAAGTCTGTAGAGAACTAAGTGATCAGTTTAAGACAAATGTAGAAGTGTTTCAGGGATGCATCCTATCACCACTACTCTTTAATACATTCCTGTAATTAATAATCGCAACAACCCTGGATGGTGTGGAGATAGGTGTGCAGATTGGTGGGGAGGGCAAATAAATAACTTGCATTTCGCCGACGGTCACAGCACTATTTGCTGAAAGTCCAAAGGAGTTGCAGGCCATGGTAGAGTGGTGGAAGTAAGCGAAAATCTTGATATGAAAGGAAACATCGAGAAGACTGAGGTACAACACATGGGAAGAACACACAAGAACGTTAACATTCTCATAAACAATCACAACCTTAAGCAACGTTGTCAGCTCTGGGAGGAAACCTCAGTTCAAAGAAGGGAAATATTTCATATGTTAAGAGGCACATAGCAATGGCGAGGACAGCATTCCAGGCACTAGGAAACATTTGGTCAGCAAGAGACATAACGACAACAAAATTACAAGTACATGAGACACTTGTCTGGAGCTGCCTTCTTTACAACTCTGAAACCTGGACAATGAAACGCTCTTCAGAACAGCAGCTGAATGTTTTTGAGACGGCGTGTCTCAGGAGGATTCTGGGTGTCACACGAAGAAATAGGCTCTGCAATGATGACATTAGCAAACGTCTCCATCTCCAGAAGGAAGTAAACTACAAGATATGGCAACAGAGCTTGAGATACTTCGCCATCTTATCAGAACGAATGAGGTCAGATACCTAAAGATAGCACTGCTTGGAGGAGTGCAGAGGATGAGACAGAGAGGAAGGCCTAAAACAAACCGCTGGAGAGACAACATAAAGGAAGACTGTGGAACCTTGGGCATGACAATAATTCAAGCACCTAGGACTGCTCAGGATAGGAACAACTGGAGAACTGCCGTGAATGGGCTTCCCATGCAGTCTTAAACATTGTTGGGGCTACATGATTAATGATGATGAAAGAGTATCGACATACCATTTATAAATCCTGGGTTGAATTCTCAGTACAGATAAAAATATTAATTACATATCAAGACTAAAATTATAGTAACCTAAAAACATTCATTTAAATATGAGTGAAGATTGTTTTCTACATACAATATCAATTGAGTAAATATGTAGTTAATCTCAAATCTTCTTGATTTCAGAAAAAGTCACTACAATATGAAAGAGAAAGCCATGGAGAAAAGTAGGGAGCTAAAAGATAAGAGTTATATGGGCACATATGTAAATAAATGTGGGTAATGATAATTATAAGCATAAGTATAGAGTACCTATATATAAGGGCACGATTATATATATATATATATATATATATATAAAGCATTTTGTGACTGCGGTCTGACATCATTATCTCATAGTGGTTTCTAAGTTAAAGGTTAAGTCACAAAAAAATTTTGTGTTTGTGCTCAGATTTGCTGCTTCTCCTATGATCAGAGATAATTAGTACTTGAACCCTCAGCAAAAGTTAAATCATATCTTTGAAAAGAAGTAAGCCTATGGCAGTTGGGGTGAGTAAAAATGACCATAGATTTTAATAGATATTCAGACTGTCCAGAAAAATATCTTACTGAATTCCTATAGATTAAAATTATGAGATCTTATGAAGTTACCAAGGTCAATGGAGAAAAGAACCTGGACTTTATTTATATTTGACAGCTTCTCTATATGTAAAGAGGGCTTTTTCAGCTAAAGTAAATAAATATATCAATAGTTTTGTATTTTATAAAACAATTGGATTCTTTTGGAAAATCTACTCATCAGTAGTGAATTGTTATGGAAATGTGTGCACAGGTAAAATATCATTTTAAATATGAAAAAAGTCAAAGATTTTAACATCACAGAGCTTGATGAGTGTACTGATATGGCTTCACACTATCATGGTGTATATCATCGAAGTATAGTATATGGTTAAGAAGACCATTAAAGTATTCTGTTCAGAAAATAATTATCTGTGGAACATTAATATCTTTCATGTTCTCAAGTCTAAACATCAGCATTTCATTAGCTAAATGGAGATGCACAGTGGACGATCCAGCCCTCATCTAGAAAACTGAAGACAAGGGGATGTATAGAAATAGAAAAGTGTCAGATTTTTAAACTTCCAATTCAGTAAATTCCACAAACTAAAACACAGATGAAATCTCTCTGTTCTTTTATGTTGCAAGGAAAGAATAGGCCCTTTGTTGTAAGGAGAAAGGAGCTCTCTGTTTGTCCGGCCACCCGGCTAGCTTAGCCCCTAAAATAACCACACAGAAACTGTATTCATTAAAACACTGCTTGGGCCATTAGCTCTAACTTCTTATTGGCTAATTCATACATCTTAATATTACCCATTTCTAGTAATCTGTGTATTGCCATGTGACTATGGTTTACTGGCAAGATTCTAACCAGCATCCGTCTCAGGCAGGAGATCCATGGCGTCTCTCACTCTGCCCTTTTTCCCAACAATCTGTTCTGTCTTCGCCTACCTAAGTTCTGCCCTATCAGGCCCAAAACAGTTTCTTTATTCATTAACCAATGAATGCAAGACATGAACAGAAGAACCTCCTACACCACTTTTAGAATTTTTTAAGCTAAAAAGTAAATTAAATAATAGGTGGATACCATTTTCCTATTTAAAAAAAAACAGTCCTACTGATTAGTGCTTGGTTTGTTGGAACTTCTTATGTTATACAGTCTGGCTTTAAACTCACATAGATCCACCACCCTCTTCCTTCAGAGTGCTAGAATTAAAAGTATAAGCCAGCACAACAAGCTGGCAAAAGTAGTTTTAAAACACCTTCCCAGTATGAAAGCAAACATCTCTTAAACTTCAAGTCAATAAAAAAAATACAGAATGCTGCTCTATTGTGGGGGCAAAATTTATCAGCTAAATAATATATTTGTGTGTAATGCTGAGAAGATTGCAAGAGATGGGGTCATGAAGATTTTTTTCCTTGAACTTTACTGAAAGGAAGTTAATTTGATTTGATGGTGAACTAAATACACATATTTTCAGGGGTTATATAAACATATGTATAGTGTAAGCATTTTACCCATGGTTTACATTATCATGTGAATTCACAATGAAACTGAAAAGGGTTTGTTTGACTTTACCCTGATTGCAAATAGGTCAAACACTTTGTTTATGGGCAGAATGAAACTACCTGAGTGGAGAATACATCTGTGAGAGATTTACATAAGCATCAAGTCAGCAGTTGCTTACTGAGCATAAAATAATAAATTACAAAGACGAAGCAGGTAAATCATCTGAATTTGAAATTAGATGAATTCCTTCTAGTACAGCATTGTCAATACATTTCTCTCTTAAGATGACATTGTTTTGTTTCCTGGTGGGAGGAGGAAGTAAGTGTATTATAGGAAATACCTAAGCAAGGCACAGACAGAAAAACCTACAGAGACATATAGTGACATCTTGCTTCACATTGCTGTGATGTTTCCTTGTAGGCTCACAGAAAATTTTGCTCTGCTGGTTTGATGGCAGGTTCATTTGGGTCACCTTTTAACAAAGTCTATTTCTGTAACCATCATGTTTTTATTCTCCAGAGCTTTCTTCTGTGCCCACATTTCTCAGAGAATAAATGTGTGGTATAAAATGTTAATATTTTTCAGTCCTGACTATTCAGTTAGCAACATCACCTTTAAAAGTGGATGCTTAGGTATTGATAAACCTGCCTTTGATTTGATCCTCTTAATATAGTGGCTAATCAATCATTATTGGTGATTTTCAAATTAGGAACATTAGTCACAGGTTAAAATACTATTGCACCTCTTTGCTGAGAGGTGTCAGTGTAACTGTGATGGGTGTTGGCTTATTATTTTTGGAGCCTCTCTTATCGTGTATGCATTATTCTTGGCTACTTGGAAAAGAAAATAAACCAGATGTTATCAAAAGTTTATTAAACTACTTTGTATATTCAGTGTTTTTTTTTAAGAGATCCTATATTTGTAGCCCTTGTTGGCCTAAAACTCACTATACAGACATCTCTGGCTTTCAACTCAATCCTACCTCCTTCTGCTTGACACTGCTGGAATTCTGCTGGAATTAGATCCCTGTGACACCACACTGGGCAGACTAAGTACTTCTTAAGACCATCTCTGTGTTAAAAAATAATACAATGAAATACTGGAAAGGTTTAATTTTCTAATCTTTGGAATAGCAGCTAAGTAGCTACTAAGACTGAATCACTGCATACTAAAGCAGAGAATTCAGCTAGTCAATTTCTGATTCTTCATCAACTTTTGGGTATTATTTATGCTGTAACAGTAAATGCATATATTAACACCTTAACACCCAATACTTGAGAACATGACTTCATTGTCTTGTTTTTGTGACAAATATCTGGCAAAAAAAATCTTTTAAAAATAAGGATTTATTTGGTTCAGAGACTTTAGAAATTCATTTCATCATATCATCAACAGGAAAATAAAAGGACCAGAAATAAGCTGGCCACGTTACATTCTGTGTCATGAAGCTCCTACTGACTGATTTTATCTCTTAGCTCTTTTCTCCTATTCATTCCACTGCCATGGAATGCTGTTGCGTGATTTTTGGGTCAGTCTTCCTACCTAATCTAAAGAAATCTTTCTCAGATATGTTTAGGGATTTGCTTCCTTGGTGATTCTCAAGTCTGCCATGTTAATAATCAAGATTAACCATCACACAGCCATATCTTCTATAATTATTAAAGGCAAGATGATTGTAAAAATTATGGTCATGCACAGTTAGGATTGTTGGCTTAAAAGACAGAAGTAATGAGTGTCAATGAAACATAGGTGTGCTGATGGAGGTAGAAAGTAGAGTATGGGATTCATGAGCCAAGGGATGATAAGTATCATTAGTGTCACTCTTGGGCATATGGCCTTTCACTAGAATAGGAGCAATCTACCACGGTCCACAGCCATATATAAAACTAGCTCTCCCTTTCTCAGCAGTTTTCAAACACTATCTGTTTTTCAATATGAATGGGACTTCAAGAACACCTCCCTTCTCCATACTGTGATCTTGTTCGGCTGAAGATTATGCAGGGTCCAGCTTGATAACCCAAAACATCGCTGATAATTTAAAGCATGCAGTGTTATTATGCAGATATATAGAGTCAACAGTCAATATACTAGTCACTCCAAACATATATTTATATAATTGTTTTGAATGACAATTTTGTGTTACTATTAAAGCGTATTTTGTTGCACTAAATTTCTTCTAAAGATACCAGAAAGTTGAGTTACAAAGCAAGGAGGAACTAAGTGGATAATGACCCTAATACTTTATCTCTACTAGCCAACTTTCATGGAGAGGGAAGGTGCTTTTATTACCATTGAAAGAGAAGCAATAATAATCAATTACATACAGCTGAGAACCATGGAAGATAGAATAATGACTGTTCTAGAAACATATGCCTATTGGTGCAATGATAACTTGAATATTATGGGGATAACTGATCATTTTCTCATGGGATGGATTTACTCTGAGTCCAAGAGATAGAACCCATACTGGGCATCACTACCAGGGCCCAGAACCTGTGACTAGACAGCTCACTAGCACTAGGTGGGGAGAATTATATTACTATTTGCAATGGATTGAGTCTTAACATGAGGAATAAGGTTTTATTGATGTATCTATAGATAAATTTATCTCTCAACATGCAAAAAAGAGACTATGGACTTCTCAGACCTAAATGATATATACATCAATTCTCTCCTCCCAAGGATCAGGGATCATTGTAGAAAAAGGATGGGAAAAAATGCTAAGAACCAGGGAAGTTACATCATTGAAGAAAATTGTTCTTTCCAGGTACAATAGGGAAGATGCACCTAGGAACTAACAATAATCATGACAACATGTAAAAAAGCTACATAAGTCCAATCAAGACAAAGTCACAGCATGAAAGGAGTCATTGAGCATGAAGCCTCACTCTTAGCTGAGGAGTTATTGGCATTTTATAGCTACTACAAGAGTAATTTTCAAAGGTATAACTCCTGATAAATTGATTGATCTCCTTGGAAAAGCACATACTAAAGTGTAGGTGGGCATCACAAATTGGTATAATAATAATAATAATAATAATAATAATAATAATAAAGAGAGAATATGAAATTGTGTAGGTAGAGATATGAGGAGTTAGTGGAGGGGAGAGTGAAAAGATCAAAAAATATTGAAATTCTCACTTAATAAAATATTATTTCAAATTATAAAAAAGTAAGAGTAGATATTCTTGAAGTTAGCTTTTGGTCTGAATACAGTGCAGACTGGGCCTGACATATGAACTAGCAGTGTGTATGCATTGCATATTTGTAACTGACAGTGCCCATGGCTCCATTTAGAGTTTACTCATCAGTCATGTCAACTTGTGAGAGTTCTAGAAATAGAAGAAAAACTGGAGTGCCTTTTGAGATGTCCTTTTCCACTTCTATAAGGTTATTGTATATCCATTAACTTAGATGACAAAGGAAATGTCATCTTAGTTGAGTGAGTGGATGCCAAAATGCTGAAAGCTCCATTGTCTCAGGTGAAGGAGCAAATGTACAGCCTCCAGGGAGAGATGCTCTGACTCTGTCTCTGGGGTGACACATGATGCACAGAATCCTTACAGATTTGTGAGAGAGAGGATCATAAACCATCAAATAACATGATGTATAGAACCTGGCCTTGGAGCTGACCCAGATTATTCTTCATCTATTTCAAACTGATGGTCTCTGTCCTATAATAAATATCATTCACCCAGGGGGACAAAAAGACAATGGGGCTAGAAAAAATGATGAATCAAAATAAGAACACTCTTGAAAAATGTGGAAGGAAAACCAGAATTCCTAGTGTGACTTTACAGCCGAGTTTATAGTCTAAATAGGTGGTTAGCATACCATTGGAATAAAGTTGGCTCCAACTGAACACTGTTAAAATGAAAATAACACATTGTTTGATCCTTGCCACCAAACAGCATACTGTAGTTTGTAGTATAAAATAAATGCTCAAGGCCAAGAACTTGGTAAAGTAAGTAAATGTGCTCCTCATAAAACCTGGCCACCCAAATTACTAGAACTCACAGGATAGCAGAAAAGTGACTGTCCTCTGATAATATCTTCATAATGCTATGCAATGTATGCATCTATGCATGTATATGTGGATACATATCTACACATACATACCAAAGTATACATAAAAAATTAAATAAAGTGATAAATACTCATAGTCTCCATTTATTGGATAAAACGAGGGTACTCAATGAGCTTCACTCATTAAATAAGTGAGAGACTCAAAGGAGGCAAGATAATGCTAAAAATTTAGCTAATTCTATAAATTAACTTTAGGGCTATAATTGTTGACCAATAGAATAAAGGGATCTAAAAGTGTTCTTTACTGTTACTTGCTCCTGAACTTCATCAGAGGATAAATGAAGAAGACTTGAAGTATTTCATTTGTTTTCTAGAAAGGTCTGTAAGTAAAACTCAGCATCAAAATGATTTGAAGGACCTTGGGGTTGATGTCCAACTTTCTTATAGGAAATAAACAAACATGTATTGAGCTTTCTTACATACATAGAAATGTTGAAAACACTAACACTGACATCAGTGGTTGTAGAGTTAGTAGGGACAGACACCTCAAGAATCGAGTGTGAGGGCAACTTTTAAAAATTTTATTTGTTCCCACCGGGCTGAGCTCCCAAGGTCCAAATGAGGAACAGAAGGAGGGAGAACATGAGCAAGGAAGTCAGGACCGCGAGGGGTGCACCCACCCACTGAGACGATAGGGCTGATCTAATGGGAGTTCACCAAGGCCAGCTGGACTGTGACTGAAAAAAGCATGGGATAAAACCGGACTCTCTGAACATGGTGGACAATGAGGGCTGTTGAGAAGCCAAGGACAATGGCACTGGGTTTTGATCCTACTGCATGTACTGGCTTTGTGGGAGCCTAGCCTGTTTGGATGCTCTCCTTTCTAGAGCTGGATGGAGGGGGGAGGACCTGGACTTCCCACAGGGCAGGGAACCCTAACTGCTCTTGGTGAGGGGGGGAGAGGGGAGTGAGAGGAGGGGAAGGGAAATGGGAGGCGGGGAGGAAATGAAAATTTTTAATAAAAAAAATTTAAAAATAAAAAAATATTTGTTTTGTGTGTGTGTTTGAGACTAACCAATAAAGTAGTTTTTTTGTTTTTTCTTTTTTTTCTTTTTTAAATTTATTTATTTATTTATTTATTTATTAAAGATTTCTGCCTCCTCCCCGCCACTGCCTCCCATTTCCCTCCTCCTCCCCTGATCAAGTCCCCTCCTCATCAGCCCAAAGAGCAATCAGGGTTCCCTGACCTGTGGGAAGTCGAGGACTACCCACCTCACCTTCATCAGGTGATGAAAGGAGACAGAGACAGAGACCCACATTGGAGCACCGGACTGAAATCTCAAGGTCCAAATCAGGAGCAGAAGGAGAGAGAGCACAAGCAAGGAACTCAGGACCGCGAGGGGTGCACCCACACACTGAGACAAGGGGGATGTTCTATCGGGAACTCACCAAGGCCAGCTGGCCAGGGTCTGAATAAAGTAGTTTTTAACGTTACTTTCCTATATAGTTTTGGACAATCCAAGTTCCATCAACTCCACTGTTCTATTTTTTTTTCGTCCCACCTCTGCTTGCTCCTCCACTCCCAGTATTCCAGTGGCATGTATGTTTTTTTTTATTGATTTTTATTCAGCTCTACATTTTTCTCTGCTCTCCTCCCTGCCTCTCCCCTTCCCTTCAACCCTCCTCCAAGGTCCCCATGCTCCCAATTTACTCAGAAGATCTTGTCTTTTTCTACTTCCCATGTAGATTAGATCTACATATGTCTCCCTTATTGTCCTAATTGTTGTCCAAGTTCTCTTGGATTTGTCTTTGCTTTGTGTTTAAGCATTTTTAACACACGTTTCCTCTAAGTGACTTTTACACAATCTATTGTATCTTAGAGGAGAATTCTATTTCTGCATTTCAAAGGTCAGTGTTCTTTGCCATTAGCAGAGTACCTTTAGTGGTAATGTGAACTACTATTTATGGAGATATAAGAGCCACGCAATTTAGCAGAAAATATCCTATAACACTTACAGCCTCATTTAACACATAATTTTGTACATACTACTTTCCAACTATTAACAACGTGGAAATAAGTTTTAGAACTTAACAGTGAGTAAGGTCAATATTATTTTCCCACTTTCTAAGGACCATATTTAAAACTAGACAGATAAACATATTTTAGCCATATGTGTATGAAAGTGATAATTCTTAGTTTCCACTTACAGCTTTAAAGTTTTTGTCAAATTAATACACTCACTATTATGAAATCCAAATGTTTTCTGATATTTACAAAAAATGGAAGGAAATTATGATTTGGATCCTGTATATATTGCAGATCTCATAGGCTATAACAAAACAAATGATGTCCACTTGCTTTATTACTGAGGCATTAACAACATATCTATATGTAATTCGGTAAAGACCTTTACTTGGATCATAGTCCTGAAGTTTGGACTGGAAGGCTATCTTATTGTTTTTTTCTGGATTTGATTACCTTATCACTTCTTCTCTCTGCCCAGCTCTATCCCCTCATCTTTATACAAACTTCATCTGTTAGAGCATGAACAAAATATCACTACACTTAGGGGAGAGACTATTTTGGCAGCACTTACCTACTAGTTAGCTGTAGGAATCAAGAATTACAGGAAAGTACTCATGGGAAATGATGATAATGAAAGAGTCAAGAATATCACTCAAAGTTATGATGTGCATAGTGTTGGGTGTTTTTATAATAGGTTAACAGACAGTTTGTTTAGCAAAATGAACTGTTGATACATCCTAGTTTTAAAGTCTATAGGGTAAAATGCTCTCAGACTATTGAGAAATGTTTTGTTGTAGTTTGTTCTTCATTGCAATTAAAAATACATGAGGAGGCATAACCTAAAAATTAATTTGAATTAGATAATAACTCTGGTTGTATCTGGGCTTGTCAATGCCACCAGTTCTATCCTGGACAGAAAGAGCATCATGAAGAGTGTCACCATTTGTGACTGAAGCGTTTTCAGTAATAAGAGTTCACATAGCATCACTGGAAATGAATGTGGGATACGGGGGTCTGCTCAGACCTGTATACCTGTAAAACCTGTATAACAACCCACCCTTGTCAAATTTATCTCAAGAAAAATTACCTTTCTAATTCATTTTTTTTTTCATTTTCAATTATGTGTGTGTGTGTGTGTAGGTATAAGACAATTTGTGGGAGTCATTTCTCTCCTTTCTACCATGTGAGCTGAACTTGATCACTAGGATCAACTACGATCATTACATTTAGTCTCTGAGCCTTTTAGTATGCCCACTCATGACAACTATCTTCATTCCTCAATAGGGTAATTCCTCCAATGATGGAAGCACTTCCTATTGGGCTCTACCTCTCAAGAACACCTAACCACCGCTGCCAAAGATTTTAACTCATCTGACAACTATCAAGAGAAAGTTTATATTGGTGTGTTGGATAGTTTTATGTCAAACTGACACAAGCTCTAGTCATCTGAGAGAAGGGAACTTCCAGAATATGGGGTTGAATACAGGCAGGTAAGGCATTTTCTTTATTAATGAGTGGTGGAAGAGGGCCCAGACTATTTTGAGTGGTTCCATTCCTGGGCTAGTGATCCTGAGTTCTATTAGAAAGTAGAATGAGTGAGCCATGAAGGGCAAGCCAATAAGCAGCACCCCTTTATGTCTTTTGCATCAGCCTTTGCCTACAGGTTCCTGTCCTGGTTGACTTCCAGTCATGACTTCCTTCAATAATGAACAATGATGTAGAAGTATAAATCAAATAAATTCTCCTCTCATTTACTTTTGTTAATGGTGTTTCATAAAAGCAATGGAAACATTAAGAAAATTAGATACATATAACGACCAAAGAAACAAACCTGGTAAATGCCTTTAGCCTTGGTGAAGAAAATTCATAAAATCAATTTTTATCAGTGACATTGAATGAGGTCAGTCCTGTCAAAGTGATGGGTTTATTTTTCTCTGAATTCTTCCGTATCACTGAAGAGGAAAGTACATAAAAAGATAAAAGATTTATAATCAGAATTATGGAAATGCCAAATTTTTCAGAGTCTAAAACAATCCCCATTAGTACAACAAAGATGAGTACTATATGTTCTCTTTAGTTTGTATTTCATCCTCTCTACGAACTTATTTATTTTCCTCATTCTGTAATTTGAATGTTCATAGGCCTGTGTGTGTGTGAGTGTGTGCTTGTATGTGTATATATGTACATATGTATGCATGCACGTATGCTTTATAAAGAGTAAATATAACTCAATATTTTAGTGTGAAAGTCACTATGTACTCAAGGTTGCCTCCCAACTCCCGTGTTCTCCTGCCTCAGCCTGTGAATGTTGGGCTTGTAAGTATGGACCACCATATGCCACCTATTGCCTATGATTTAAATTTCAGTGTTTGCTTTGAGTTCTGAGATTATAAGTATTAAGGTACTACCTATGTCTTATTCACTTTGCTTTAAGTATTTTCAGTCATTTATGGCTTTTTCTATAAAATTTCTGATGGCATAGTCTCTAACTCTGCATTCAGGAGGGAGAAGCAGAAGAATTGCCACAGTCTCAAGGTCAACTTGATCTGCAGGCTGAGTTTTGAGCCAGTTACAGTCACTCTCTGAGACCATGTCTTAAATTTAACAAGACCATAAATAATAATTGCAATTTAAAATGCAAGACTACAAATAAATAAATTTCACCTTAAAATAAGGAAACGTTATCCTCCAGTGCGAGCTGGTAGCAGATAATACTAGGTAGGAATTAATATTGTTAATGAACATGAATACTGGCTTCATTAACTCTGAACTGTGCTTGAACTGTTTAACTCATTGATATTTCATCCCATTATCTGCCATGTGCACAGCAGTCTTTATTAATTATAATTAAGGCAGCAAGAAGAAAATAGGAAGCCTGAAATAATCATGATAGAAATAGATGACATTTGCCATTTTATAATTTTATAAAATATTAGTATGTTCTGGAAATGTGGTTCTCAACATTACTCTCAGGTAATGACAAGAGTCAATATCTAGAGAAATCTGGTTTAGACTAAGGCAGAGCTAAGATACTCCTCTGGAATTGATTTACCCCAGATATAATCCCCAAATAACATAAGGAGTATGATTGGGCTTATTATTCAAAAGGGTTTAAATTCTTCTACATCCATCTATCTATCTATCTATCTATCTATCTATCTATCTATCTATCTATCTATCTATCTAACAGCTTGAACCCAGTTTCCTTTCCTCCTCTCCTCCCAGTTCCTCCCCCATCTCCCTCCTAATCCTCTCCTCCTTCATTTCTATTCAGAAAAGACTGGCCTCCCATGGATATCAGCAAAACAAGGCATATCAATCTGTAGTAAGACTAATTACTTCCCCTTGTATGAAGGCTGGAAAACACTACCTAGTGAAGATTAGGGTCCCAAAAGCTTGCAAAAAGGGTCAAAGACAAAAAATGGAGTCAAGACAGTCTCTGCTCTAACTGTTTCAAGTCCCACCAGAAGACCAAGTTATACAACAGTCACATATGTGCAAAATAGTCTTCAACACATTGGCATAGGAGACAACTTCCTGATTCAGAACACCAATAGTACAGGCACTAAGATGACAATAAATGGAACCTCATGAAACTGAAAATATTCTATAAGGTAAAGAACAGCATCACTAGAACAAAAGGGCAGCCTACAGAATAGGAAAATATCTTCACAAACCCCACATCTGACAGTGGCTGATTTCCAACATATAAAGAGCCCAAGAAACTAGACATCAACAAATCAAATAACCCAATTAAAAATGGGGTACAGATATAAACAGAGATTTCTCAATAAAAGTATGTCAAATGGCCAGGGCACTTAAAGAAATGTTCAATATTCTTTGCCATCAGGGACATGCAAATTAAAAGGACTCCAAGATTCTATCTTATGCATGTCAGAATGGCTAAGATCAAAAAACAAGTGACAACACATGCTAGAGAGGATGTGGAGCAAGGGGAACACTCCTCCTTTGCTGGTGGGGAAGAAAAAAATTGCTTATTTTATAGGTATTCTGCATTAAGATGACTCATCTTTGCTAAAGTACTCACTATTAGCCAGAGACCAGTGTTGGCTGTGAAGATAATAAGAAGGAACCAGAATTGATGGATCCCAATGTTTGGAGGTCTGAAGGAAATAGAGAGGGAAGGAACTGATGCCATTCTTGTGTCAGTCATCTCGGTAGTGACTGGAGTTTTAAGCACTGACTATCCCTGTGCTCGTCTCTGTATCTCCCTCCACTTCCAAGCCTGCCTGTCCATTATCTCAGGAAAAATTAGTCTGCTATTATTGGTTTTTAAAATATTAAGTAGCAAAGAAATAAAAGAAACTCAGAACCAATTTTTAATAAAATCCAGTCCTAAAGTGCAATTATCTTTCTCTCTCATTACTAAACAATAGTTCCCAGCTTAGCTCTAAATTAAGAGAAACAGGTTAATTTAAGTTATAAGAGCGTGTGAAACAATCCTAAGCCAAAGGCCAAGCCTTAATTAATAACTAAGTATGTTGAAATATGAAGCGGCGGGGCTGCGTCCCCAACACCCCAGCCGCTTGGCTAGCTCATGCCCGAAATAACAACACACAAACTGTATTCATTTAAGAACTGCTTGGCCCATGAACTCTAGCCCTTACAGGCTAATTCTCGCACCTGGACTAGCCCATTTCTAAGGATGTGTGTAAGCACCCCAAGGTGCGCTTACCGGGAAGATTCTAGCCTACATCCATCCTGGGAGAGCTTCATGCGTCTGCCTCAGAGCACAGAGCTATCGGGTCTCTCCCGGAGCAGAGCAGAGTCTGACCTCACTTCCTCTTC
>NW_026067949.1:14881128-14885069 GCF_014885135.2 Alexandromys fortis
TCCCCCAATCAAGTCCCCCTCCCTCGTCAGCCCAAAGAGCAATCAGGGTTCCCTGCCCTGTGGGAAGTCCAAGGACCACCCACCTCCATCCAGGTCTAGTAAGGTGAGCATCCACGAAACTGCCTAGGCTCCCACGAAACCAATAGGAACAGTAGGGAGGCAGGCATTTTTAAGTGGATGAAATATAAAAGAAGGCAGCCATGGATGAGTGCAAGATTTGGGTCCTGAAAGCTCGGTTGTCTGTTTTGAGGAGTATAGAAAGAGCAGACTGGGGCAGATGTAGTGCATAATGTCACGATCTCAAGTTCAAAATTCAACTGGTGTAAGCTCTATAAACAAAGGGCAGCAGCAATAAGACTTGACAGTTGTTCCCAAAGTTCTAAACAGGCAGGCGTCGCACAGTAGGAAGCTATAACTCCCCTGCTTTTCAGCTCAGCCTCACCACAGCCATTTATTTGCTCCTGAGCGCCACTCTTTAAATATTATTAGAATAGACCAGATTCTCAGGCCCAATGTGGATGTGTTTAGTCGGTGTCTGTTTGGTAGCCCTGGATTTGAGCTTGAGAGTTGGTTGCATGCATTATAATAACAAGCTGCTTTCAGTTATTTACACAGTAAGGTTATAAACACTAGTCAACCCACGAACAAAATGTTCCACATGAACACCCAACAAGGCAGATTCTGCCACAGTAGAGTGGAACTCAACAACTTGTGGGTAACATGATCTGACAGTTGAAATACTGTATTTTTGTAGATATTAAAATGATTTAAAGCTTTTCATCATCCATATATGAAAGAAAATCTTTAACAACAAAATTATTCGTTGTCTTTAGAAATGGCTAACAATGAAAAAATACAAATTATTATGAAAATGCCAAATTATATAAATTAAAGATTAGAAATTAGATTGCCATGTTCTAATGAGAATTTATGTAAAAACTCATTTTTACTTTTCATGCCTCACAAGTCTTAGGTTATACACATGGTTCTATTTTTATTGATGTCTTTTCTAATTTTTTTTACAAAGTTATTTATTTTGTTTTTCCCTGTTTCAAGAATTCCTGGATGTTTGTATAGTTTTGATTGCATACAGAATAAATCCATCATTGCCTGTTTATTTACCTAGTGGAATCAGAAAATTGGTATTGATCATATAACAAAATATTTCATGCATCAGTGTTCATGAAATTTAGCATTTATGAGGGTATATACACTTGCATAGTTCCACTCATTACTTGTACTGTGCCTTGTGTTCAGATGCCTAACATCTACTCCCCAACTCTCTTCATAGTTTAAAAGAATATTGGATATGATTTCCAAATGCACGATGTCACCATGACAGTGTCTTTTACTGTGCAGAATCTTTTCTGCGGATGAGAGCGAAGTGGGAGGGGGGACGACTATCTATATAGAATGTAAACACTTTGAAGGACACATATTATCTTGTAAGGCCAGAGAATTAAAATACACTGCTCTGATGCTTTGTTTAATTATGAATTCACGTGCTTCAGATTTTCAATTTCCCCTTTAGGTGTTGACATGCCATGCCAACATGGAATTTTCTCCTGTATGCCAGGTCCTGCTAGAATCTTCTGAAGAAACTGTTTGTAATGAGTGAGTGTATATTGTGCTAGTCTTTCTAGGTCTGGGATACCTCACTTAGTTTTTTTTTTCTAGTCCCATCCATTTAAATACAAATATCAAGATGAATATTGGGAGAGTGGGGGTTGGGGGAAGAAACGAGGTTGGTAGGGTAGGAGGGAGAAGAATGGGAAGGAGAGAACTTAATGGAAGAGGATCATTGAGATGGGGGAAAGACAGAGAGGGAGAGCAAAGAAAGAGATATTTTGATTGAGAGAACCATTTTAATATTAGCAAGAAACCTAGCACTAGAGAAATTCCCAGGAATTCCCAAGGATGACCCCAGCTAGACTCTAAACAATTGTAGAAAGGGTGCCTGAACTGGCCTTGCCCTGTATTCAGACTGATGACTATCTGAAACGTCATCATAGAATCTTCACTCATTCATAGAATAGAATCTTCATCCAGCAACTGATGGAAGCAGATGCAGACATCCACATAGGAACATTGGGTTGAGCTACCAAAGTCGAGTTGAAGAGAGGGAGGAGTGATAATATGAGCAAAGGGTCAAGACAATGATGGTGATACCCACCATAACAGCTTATCTGGGCTAATGGGAGCTCAAGATTGGCTGAGTGGGGGTTGGGGGAATGGAGGGGCTGGCGCTGGGAACCAGACTGTGACCAAACTAGACCTTCTGAATGATGGTGACAGATGTCTGGCTGGATCAGACTGTGGATTTGCTAGCAGTGAGATCAGGATTTATCCCTTTTGCTTGTACTGACATTTTGGAGGGATAACTTGCTCAGCCTGGCTATAGTGAGGAGGGTCTTGGTTCTGCCTCAAAGCAATGTGCTAGACTTTGATAACTTCCCATGGGAAGCCCTGCAGTCTCTGGAGTGGAAAGGGTGGGGTGGAGGGAAGATGGAGGGAGTGGAAGGAGTGGGAGAGTAGGAAAAGATTGGTATGTAAAATCAGAAAGGAAAGATTTAAAAAAAGAAATTAAAAAAAGAAATCTCCAACACAATCAAATCAAACAGGAAGAAAAAAAAATATCTGTCAAGTAAGTAGAAAAGTATGGAATATATGATATTATTTTGAATACAGATCTTTAAAATCATTAATAGTAATTGATGTCTGGTCACCATGTCACTCATAAGCCATGACTTTAGAATAAGTGAAAATTGAGAGGATAGAAGTACCAGCAATAGAGAATAAAACTATAAGTTTTGAAAGAAAATGATGCCTAAAGTTTTTAGATATTACTTGACTAGAAAACAATTATTATTATTCAAGAAAAATAAATCTATTTTGATAGGATATACATTCTGAATTTGTAGGTATCTCTTTCAGAGGTAAAGTTACTAGGTCCACAAATGCAAAATCTCTTTATTTAAAGCCCTATTCACAATTCCAGGCTAAGGGAAAAATTGTCTCAGATCTGCCCTCTGGTGAATTGTTAGTTCTGGGGAGGATTTACTGCCATCATTCATGCTGTGATTTAGATTAAGCCACTTGCAGCTTCAATTGACAAGCACTTATGAGCATTCTGGTTCCGTTTTACTTAAAAGAGTCCCTTCAAACTGCAGCTTGCTTACAGTGGATAATCAGAATTACTCATTTACTCCTAGTACAAAATAAATTCTAATATAACCTTTAACAAAGTATATCAGAGCTAACTGCAATGATTTTACTTTTGAAGTTTAATAAAAGCCTGTGTTTACCTGAATTAGGTCATGGAGAGGTTAACTGGCACAATCATATCTGCCTTAAAGCAGAATACATTTAAATATTTATTCATTTTTTCCATCTCAGGCTAAAACCTTAAGTGTAATTACTGCAACAATGAAGTCTTGCCTTGCTCTTTACTGAGGAAGAGAAGTCATTCCACTCTCAAGCATTGATGTTAGCTACCTTCTACATAAAATAAAGCATAACTTTTTGCTTATCTTTTAAATCTTTTTCCAAATTTACCAACAAAACCAGGGTTGTGGTAAGCCTGACATACTATGACCTGTGTACAGAAATTACAGAAATCTTTGAACTTGTTTCCTTCTCTTTGCCCCCTACATTAGCCTTTGGCATGCGACCAAATGCTGTGCGTTCTGCCATTATGACCCATTGGTGCACAGAAGTTCTCATAAGACAATTTCCAGCCTTTATTACAAGAGTGAGAACACTGGTGGTTTTCCACTCAACAATTTAATGTGTATCATCTACTCCAAAGAATTGTGAATATGAATTGTGTCTGGACTGAAAACATAGTAGAAGGCACCTGAATATCACAATGCACCTGCTTAATATGATCTTCATGTGTGCATTCTGCATTTCCCATAGGAGAGAGAAAGACATATATATAT
>NW_026067949.1:14885092-14894839 GCF_014885135.2 Alexandromys fortis
GGATTTGTAAGTGTTTACGAGTGGAATTCATGATCCTTGTGATGGTAATAAATTTGTTTAACACTTCTCTTTTGGATTAAAATGACAATGAAGTACTACAATTCTCACATGGTGGAAATCTATTCTCATTTCTTTTGTGATCCTTCAATCTAGATAGTGGGATTTCAGAAAGAAAGAGAGAGAGAGAGAGAGAGAGAGAGAGAGAGATATCCATTATTGGTCTTAATATATTTTCATATTTTTTTAGTTTTAAATATATTTTATTGCATATGTGAAGATGATTAGATTATATAGAATTATGAAGCAATATAAAATATCTGCTTAAAGGTTTATGACCTTTCTATAGGGTCTGATGCAGAATTGGTCTAATTATCATTTAGCTGATTATAATTATAGGAGCAACTAAAAGCTAGTAACATTGGAATGTAGTTCTGAAGTATCAGAATAGGGAATGCTACATACATAATAGTGCATGCTGCTACATGATAACTGAACAAAGGCATATAGAGAAAGCACAATTATTTTCAGTTTTTAAGTCCCCTTAATGATAAAATGTGTCAGTGTGACTTAGAGTAGGTTTCCTACTCCTGCTTATATATCAGTAGGAACATACTTTTTGTCAAAAAAAAATCTATGTATTTAAATCTGATAATTAAAAAAAAAACTATTATCAATTCTAGGGCACCAATACATTCTTTCCATAGTATCCCATAATTTAAAATAGTTTTTTCTTTTTAAAATTATTAAGAAAATATTTGAGCATATGTTGATGACAGCAGTTTACATCTAGATGAGTGTAGCCTTCAGTGACTCATACTTGCATTTTCATCCTTTAGGGTAGCGCATTGCCTTTTCTGTCATCTTTTAAATATGAGCAAATCAAAATAGATTGCCTCTTTATAATTTGTATTTCAGTTCAACTTCTGTTTACATCACAACTGTTTTCTGTTGTTCCACTCTTGCTTCTCAGTCTTCTCCACTTTGCTTAAATCTGGACATGCGCACACCATCTGTGATATCTTTAATATGTCATTTGTACCCTCCTTTCCTTCTGCCACAAAGCTTGTGTTTTGATATTCTCATCATGTTTCTTTTTTACTTTTCCTAAATCAGAAATCCATTCTTTCAATCTAATGTTCTTCTAATGTAAGAGAAGTTTGTTTTAATCTATTTAATAAACATAGGACAAGTGAATTCTCTTTGTTAAATATACTCTAGGGAAAACAGGGGTTTACAAGTTTTCTGAGAGTAGGAAGTTGAGCTTTTAATTTGGCTATGTGGCCCAGTAAATTTCTAACATGATAAGGAAGAGATAATTAAATTAGGAAGTGTTTGTAAAATGATCCAGAAATTATTCTCAACCACCATTTACTGAATTGCTCTCTCAACTATTTAAACAAATAATTGCACCAATTGGTGTGCAGGGTTGTAGTCACATAATGACAATTGCTTTCAATAATTCAGTCATTCCTCTCCTCCTGCTGTTTTAGCTTGTTGCATCTGTGCCCCTGCATTTTTAATTTAGTAAATGTCAAATCACAAGTGTGAACTGAGTAACAATTTTTATAAACCCATATATACGTAGACAGTATGTGTACAAATGCATCAAATAACCACGTAATTATGTTCTATTTCAAAATATAAAATACATTTACAAAATATATTTTCTTTAATAATGTACTGTGCTTATACTTTATAACAAATCATATTTAATGATTATTTTTCAGTAATTAATAAAACAAGCTATACTACTATTTGAGCTTACACAGACACATGGAAGTTGTGAGAGCAAACAAGCATTATCCCTTTCAAGTCTCTGTCATTTTTGGAGTTACATTTTGGGTCATTGAATCACTCTTTGTTGTTCTAAATATACTATGCACATATTCAAAAGACTGAACATGCATATATTCTCCCAGTGTTTTCAAAGAGAAAGGACAAGTCTTAATTTCCTTCTACGAAGGTCCCAGAGACTCTTTGACTTTGAAGTCTACCTCACTGAATACTTTGCACAGTGAACTACTTTTCTTTATCCTTTCTCACCTGTGCCAGACAAAAGTCTGTTGGACATATAATTGTTCATATATAACAATATTGAACATGAATGACAAGGTAAATCCTCATTTCATCCAAAGCAAACAAAAATATTATGAAGCACTATGGTCTATATCATTTTTAAAAAATTATTTTTCTCTCCATATACATGTAAGCTTTGAAATTCAATGTATGTAATACAGTTCTCCTTGAATTCTTTACTCTGACACAATGGACGAAAATGTTGCTGCTGTTTCCAGCAGCATCACAACCAAAAGAGGGGAAAACATTTTATAGTGTCCTAGTGTTTAATTGCTTTCTTAATTGAAGCTTTTCCATTAACTTTAATTAAACATTTAATATAGATCTCAAGCAGAAACTTACCTCCCTTATAAAGTAAACTATTTTCCCTATAGGACATATGTGGATATATAACAGGGTAGCCTGCGTTCACAATGGAATTCTCTCTCTCCCTTTCCTTTCAGAATGATTACTGACATGTTACTAATACTCCAGAGAATAGCCTTCCAGTCATTTACATTTCTGGATCACTGTCCCTTTTGTTTGACACTGCACTAAATACAGGATTTATTCATTGTTCAGCATGTGCAGGGACAGATGCTTCAGCTGTTAATTCTTTGTCTCATTTAGAGCATTAAAAATGAGCAGATAATCCCTACGCTGATCAAGGCTCTCTCCTCAGCCACAAGCCTGTTACAAACCTTGGAGATAGGGAACTTTGAATCCCTTTACCGAATGCAGATGGTGCAGGCATTTACAGGGTGACCTGGGTAATTTTCACGTTACAGCTTTCCTGCCGAGGCAGTGCCACATATTCCTCATCTTCTGTCACTTTGTAAAGTGCTGATGCAGAATATTACAGCAACATTTTTTTCTTAGCCAAGAGTTACAGTGAGCCTCACCCTAAAACCTTATAATTTTTAGTGGCATACTTAATTTATGATATCACTGTAAAACCAAATCCGTTCTAATATATTTTCTTCAGACTCCAAACATATATCATAGAGTTACTTTTTTTTTCTTACAGCATCATTTATAAAGACAGAATACAATTTTATTCATGGCGAATATATTTTACTTAAAGCACAATGAGATGATGAATTTCTCATAAAGTATTATCTTCAAAGATTACATTTTATGGATAGCTACAAATATATACATGCATATATGTGCATATATATGCATGAAAATAATATAGTAATATATTACATAATATATGTAATATAATATACAATATGCATATTATAATGACTCAAAAAGGCCCCATGATATTTTGGAAAAATAATTAAATGAAAATATAATTCATCTCTATTTAATTTGAATTGGACCATAGGTAGCTATTTAGGGATGCATTCTTATTTGGGGTGTACTTTACTATTTTGGTGTATGTCCAAATCTGAAATCAAGATATTTCTTTTATACATTAAAACTTAGCTGTATAAAATGATTCATCTGCTGTACTACTATATTTTTTCTCCATTATCCATGGATCTTCCATTTTCATTTTAGCTTCACATGCCTCTTTTATAACACTGTAGGATGAAATTGCATTTATAAATGTCCAATCGTCACAGTATTCTAGGATTTTCCCCATTGATTAAAAAATGAACTTCAAGAACATTAGTAAGAAAAATAAAAGTCTTCTTATTCAGTATCATGGTTTTCATATAAACCAAATATCACCAGGTTATAAACAATATATCATTATTGCCCCAATGATAACGTTTGTGTCTTATCTCATTAACTAATTGCTGAACTTTGTGCTTTTCTTGGGTGAGTAAAATGGGATCCTGATGATATTTTAAGTGTGGAAACTCATATTCAACATATAAGCTCATGAATAAACACAATGTGTAAAATGTGAGAAAAGACACAAAAAGAAGAGAATATAATGATATTCATACCTATTACATAAGAATTTGACTAACTAATAAACAGCAAGAGGAACTTCTTAAAGAGTAAACTTCATATAAAAGACCTGCAGGAAATAATATTCTTTCTTTGGGAAGCAAGAAGGAAAATCCATAATGAACAGAAAAAAAGTGTCACTTATTTTCAGGGTTTTGACATACTAGTCTATCTGTTCTTCTGTCTGGACTTAATTTCTTGTCTTCTTCCTCTCCATTGTGGCTATACCAATTTTAAAAGAAAATGTTTCTCACTATTTCCCATCAGAGTGGCAATATTTATTAATTAACTAATTTATGTATATATTTGTGAGTCTTGCTGTAACAACTCTTTCTCTGTTCTACCAACCAAAACCAAATCATAACATGGAAACTTACTATAAATTTAAAAAAAAATTGGCTGACACCTTAGACTTGTTACTTAACTGGTCCTTATAATTTAAATTAGCCCATATCTTTTAATCTACATTCTTTTACATGGCACAGTTACCTTTAATTTGTAGGGCCGTGTTGCTTTCTTTGAGCCTCCTACATCTCCACCATTCTTTTTCCCAGCATCTTCTGTGCCTGGAATTTCTGCCTAGCTATTGGCCATTCAGGTTTTTATTAAACAAATCAGAGACACATTTTCACACATTGTAAAGGAATATCACACCACATTTCCCTCTCTTTGTCTAAATGAAAAGAAAGGGTTTAACTCTAACACATTCAAACTATATATAATAAGAACATATCAGGAAGAAGGACATCTACAATGTCCAGTCCATTTGTACATAGAAAATTAAGATTAAATATTCCATTATCTTTCTCTCTTTGTCCAAAGATTTATACTTAAATTATTTTTATTATATCTTTTATTACCATCTAAAAATATCTTTTTATACCTCAAAACCACATTTTTTAAGAGAAACAACTTAAGCTTTTATGTTTTCAGTCTTATAATCTTTACATCTCTTACATACATTTTTCCGAATTTAATAACAAGAAAAGATGTAAAATTATAACTATCTAGTCTTCAATACCCATCAGAGACCCAAAAAGGATAAACTATTATTTAAGCAAACAGGAAGTGTAGAGCAAGCAACTTTTAAAACTAAGAAATGACAGACATATCTGACTGCCTAGACAGTCATCAAAGGTTCATTTGCAACCTTTGAGCATCAGTCTTCAGCCTACAACTCTCAAATATCCAACAGACATTTTTGTGTGTGTGTGTGGGAAGCAAAAGTGTTGAAGGACTTTTCTACTTTCTCTTGACAAAGTTTGGTAGTTGTATTCTTTTGTGTCCTGTTTGTCCAATTTGGACAACATTCAGTCAGCAGTTGCAATAAGGAGAGTTTCTTGCCGAAATTGTTAGCCTTTGCCACAAAGAAAACAAATTCCATATCAAAGATCTTTAATGCCCATCCTTTTATGCTGTAGATTGGTGCTAACAGGTGCAGCTGTGTCTCACTATGATAAAAAGTCTTATGTTATTTAAACATCTTAAATGTCATATTTTGTAGTTCTTTGAAATGTTTGAGGGTCACTTATTTATCTTAAATATATCTCTAAATCTAAATGGAAAGCAGAAAAGACAAGATCTCCTGAGTAAATTGGAAACATGGGGATCATGGAGAGGGTAGAAGGGGTAGGGGAGGAAAAGAAGGGAACAGAGAAAATATATAGCTCAAGAAACCAATAATAAAAAATTTATTGCTGTATGACATTGAAAACATACCTAATAGTTTGATTTTTTTTTGAGACAGGGTTTCTCTGTGGCTTAGGAGCCTCTCCTGGAACTAGCTCTGTAGACCAGGCTGGTCTTGAACTCACAGAGATCTTCCTGCCTCTGCCTCCCGAGTGCTGGGATTAAAGGCGCGTGCCACCATCGCCCAGTTAATAGTTTGATTGTTATAGATGACTATTAACCTGGATTTTTATTATCATAAATAGCTTTTAAGTGCTAAAACTTTATATTACATTTTAAATAGATCTACACATGTATAATACCTGAAACAAGAGTAGAAATATGTACAATATAACAAAAATAATCTTAAAGTTGTATCAGTATACAAAATTCCATAACAATGTAAAAAATTTGAGACTAGTTGTTGTTCAAAAGTAGAAAAAGTCTACCCTGTCATCCCAATATATCTATACTACAACCCATGTTTTTCTCTTTATAAAGAAATCTCTGAATAAAATATTCTTTATTCAGTATTTTTTCTGATCATGAATAATAACAATTTGTAACTAACTCCCCTAAATAATGGCAAGCATCTGTTAACCCACCAAATGACCAAAAACCACTCACTCCACTTCTTGAAAATGTGGACATGGTGTTTTTTAAACTGCTTCAGTTATCTGGGGGCAATGGAATCTTTAGCAGACCTTGAGGAATTTGGGATTCCAAGTCCTGGGCGAGCCATCTGTATCATTTGTCGTCCTACCTATGTGTAATGGGAAAGTGCAAGGCTTATCTGAAGTCCTGGCTCTAATAATCTCTGAGGTCGAACCATCTCAGTCAGCAGCCTTGAAGCTGTTCTGAATGTAGTACCCCAAGGAAACTACAGCAGAACACTCAGAGACTGGATTACCTGGGTTACCAGTTTTCAATGGTGTCTGATACCTTTGCTCTGAAAACATACAAAGATTTTAAAGGTAACATACATATCCAAATTAACAGAAGTTTGGACTGTATGGTGTGCACAATTCAGTTACAGCATTTTTTTTGTTTGATGAGGTAAAAGTCATCTGTCAATTTTATAAGCCCATTTTGACTACATAACAAAACTGTAACATAAATCTTAATTCCTAATATAAATTATGAATTTATAAATTATAAATTATGAATAAACATAAAGGATCCCATAAAATAATAAGTCATATGAGCTCTGTAACCAACAAGATTTATCATGTCTCATCTTACCTCCAAGCTGTTTCCCTGTAGTTTACATGTAAATCTGCCCTATAGTCTTTCTTGCCTTCCTCCACCATGTCTGTAGCTGAGATACTCCAGAGGTCTTCCATGGTCAAATCTGTTCTTCACTAACTTTGAAAGAAGCCACATCTTTTCATTACTTTTGAAACACAACCTCTCCTCTAAGGCATCAAATTTTCCATTGCGAAGCCAAAGTATCTCTAAAGTATATAGGCTGGTTTAATTCGGACCTCCCTTCCCCGATCCACTGTCTCTCAGTAACTATTCTTTTCTGTTCATTAGCATTCAAAATTTAAAATTACCAATGAATCATACAAGGTCCAAACTCCCTGTGTCAGAATATTTTCCAACATAATGTGGAACATATTTATTAGTTTAATATTTATTTAAAGGCTTTACTTAATTATAATTTTAGACCATTTTTATGATTGTGTAAAGTTTCTTTGTATGTATGGATATTTCTTTTTGGTACCAGCAGGATTGTATCACCACATGAGTTAAACCTCAAACCCACCAGGAAGCATAGCTCACTTCTTACTGGTGGCTCCTGCCTGCAGGCAGTGGCGAAGATGCCTGTACAACATGGTCTACCCGAAAGACTACAAAATTAGGAGGCCATGTTTGGCTCCATTTTGGTGTGTTTGGGACCTTTTTCTTAAAGCTTCCTCAGGTCTTAAGTGGAAATATGCACCCACATATTGAATGCCTCTTGTAGAGAACCTTTCTTGTCCAACTTAGCAGCTCCTAAATCACAACAAGGAGACTTACAAATTATGAAAGCTCGGCAGATAGCTTAGGTTTATTCTTAACTAGTTCTTTACTTAAATTAACCTACATCTTATAATCTATGCTTGTTTTACATGGCTATATTAATTATACTCTGTACTGCCCATGTGGAATTCTCTGATTCCCCTGACATTTCCATCTTCTTCTTCCCAATGTTTTCTGTGTTTAGGAGTGCTACCTAGCTGTTGGCCTTTCCTTTCTCTATTAAACCAATTACAGTAACACATCTTCATACAGTGTAAAAGAATATTCAAAAAACCCTTGCACATTATCAAAATTGATATTTTAAACATTACTTTAAAATTTAAAATTTGCCATGGATGTGATATTACCAATTCCTAGGAAGAATTATGTACAGACATCATATCCTTCATTTTTCATGTGTGGTTGAACATCTTAAGGACTTCAGAAATGCTAGTTTAATGAATAAAACAGATATGAGCTCACTTCACTCACTGTACTTCTAAATAAGAAGCATGAGGCACCATACCCTGAAGTCAGAACACTGGAGTTTGATCTGAATCTGACAGGCTGCTGGCCTGTAGATGAGTCTGCACTTCCTATGTCTCCTTTAACATATTTCTTCCTCATCGAGACCTTGGTGGTCTGAGCTCTCAGTGTCCAAATCAAGGTAATGTGCTCACGAGTTATGGTTGATAGACTTCCACCATGTAAGTGGTTGCTCACTTACAATAAAGCAAACGATTTTGATGGAAGCATCTCTGGAGTGGTTTATCCCTGCTCTTTTTATGGACCCAGAGACATTGTTGTCTGTTCAGGGCATACCCAAAACAACAGCAAAAATGTGTTAGCAACAAGGATAAAAATTCAAAAGGAAAGTTAGAAAGTAGGGAGAAGATAAGGAAGAAAACAAGAGAATATTTCAGAACAACAAAAATGTAACTAACACGGAAAACTGGTACCAAGATCTGTGTGTTTGGATGATAACTGTCACCATAGCGTTCGCCATTTGATCACTTGATACTCAGTTGAAGGCTCTGTGTTGGGACATTTACAAGGTGCAGCCTTGTTGGAGGAACAATGTTAGTATAAGCCACCATGTGAAACAGTGAATATGAAGCCTAGATTGAAGTGGAGTCTGAAAGAAATTTTAGATGCCAGCATGGAGAGAGAAGGTACACAGACAGTTCCTGCCCTAACGGAGAAGCAATTGCTGATTGATCGCTGCTGTGGGACAGGGAGAGCCATTTTCTTTAAGGCTATTTCACCTGGCTTGTAGACCAATCTCAACAGAGGGTCACAAAGAAGAAAAGGAAGAGGAAAAGGAGACAAAGGAGAAATAGGAGAAGTAAGAGAAAGAAGAAGAAGAAGAAGAAGAAGAAGAAGAAGAAGAAGAAGAAGAAGAAGAAGAAGAAGAAGAAGAAGAAGAAGAAGAAGAAATAATAGAGAAACAATGGAACTATTAGATGTCTGAATCATGGAATTCTTATATCAGAAAAATTCGTCAACTCACAGATCTTATTTATTTGTCAGCAAATGGAAGTATAAAACATGGTTGTCAAAAGTCTATTGAATTAGAATGGTAAAAATTTGCAAACTATTTTTTCTTCTGAATTATATTTCTTTTTTTTTAATTTATTCCAAATTTAATATTGAAATTTAATTGCCTGGGGTAGTGATGGGAGGTGAGGTGTTTAAGGAGAGATGAGGTCACCAACTCCACCATCATTTATTAATTAATAAATTTAAAAATGTCAGCTACTTATTACAGAACTAGTTTTGTTATAAAATTGAACATTCGTACATCTTGGGTCTCATTCTGATCTTCTTTCCTATACATGCTAGCATGCTTCTCAAATTCTTCTGTCAGGCTGTGATATCATACCCTAAAGATTATTCCATGAGTTCTGAACTGTGAATCAAATAAATTTATGGCCTCCAGTATCTGCTGGTCATGTAAAATAACATTATACCTAGTTCAATATTAGTTAAAACATTATTTCAAACACTGAGAGTGAAGAATGTCCATGCCTGACATAGGCATCCTGAATGAGTGTGTATAAAAGCCTTTTCATCTTAGTGAAATTTGTTTTTAGTTACTATTAACCTGTTCTT
>NW_026067949.1:14900086-14906507 GCF_014885135.2 Alexandromys fortis
CTTTCATGTTGTTTTTCAGGTTATTGGGTGAATTTTTGCCTTGGCGCCTGCCCATCTCCTCTTATTGATGCTCTCTAATTGGTCTTTTAAAACCAGATCAGGTTTCCCTGCTGAAAGAGGCTCCTCTTGCAAAATGCCCTCGTTCTGTTTCCTGGCTCCTGCTAGGGGCCAAGATCCCTCTCACCCCTCAGACGGGTCTTCAGGAAAAGAACCAGGTTCCCTGTTTGCCAGGGACCTTGCCAACCAAAGGCCTACCTCTTTGATTTAATTGTCCTGGGGCGATCTGCTCTCAGAGTTGCGCTGGTCCCTGCCGCCTGCATTGCCTGCCACTGTGTCAGTACCCTCCGGTCCGGCCCGCGCCAGCTGCGTCACCCACCTTGCGTCGGTTTCCGCCCGCCGCCGTCCGTGCGTCCTGAATTATATTTCATTAATGCTTGCAACCAATTGTTGGCTTAGAGACCATTGCAGAACTGATAGACTGTTGAAGTTCTTTAATTAACCTTTTGTTTTACCTTTGAGCCACTTTATGATATTTTTGTATTTAAAATTGTTCAATATGCATCTTCAACTGTACAACATGTTTTCAATGGCTTTATAATTTTTGTAAAGACAGAAAACAGTCATCAGAACTCATGTGTTCTCTCATCAGTTGATTGAAAGTCATTTTTAATAATTCAGCCTAATATAGAGAAATATTCTTGTTTTTTATCATCTCTGCATTCTTTCAAAGAACTGTACAGGGACAGAAAGTAAATTTTTATACATGATTAAATATTGGAGACATGGCTGACCTTGTTTTGAAAACTGTAATTGTATTTATGAAGTCAGCCTGAGGTTTTATTAACTTCAAGGAAATTCAATTTAGTTAATTCAATAATATTATTAGACTTTCTACTTTGTACCAGCTACCATACTAGGTGTGAAAGTTAAAAGGTAAATATAGCATGGATCTCACTCTCAGATGTAAACAGTGGACCTCATAAATCAATACAGATAAAAACTAATAAAGAGGAAAGAACTCTTACCAGAAATTAAAATAATTTTTTTTGCTTTCATTATGCATTTTGGATGAGAAGGAAAAGAAAAATTAAAATCTATTATGCTATGGAACTAACACACAGGAAGCAAGTATACCAGTGATTGTATTTGTTCAAGTAAAATCAAAAATATATTTCAGGTTGTGGATCATAGGGTAAGCATGATAAAAAGTAAAATCAGAGAGTTTTTATAAATTGTTATTTATACAGTTTGGAAAATTTCTGTATAGTGTCTCAAAAATTACAATCAAGGGTGTTGTAATGAGCAGAAGAAAAGCAAAGTTGATGGCCCCTGACTTCATTGAGTTGGAGACATTTTAACAATGTGTTCATGTTTTCATAATTAACTGGGCTACAAACTGGATACTAATTTTGCAGCCCTTTATTTTGCTTAAAGCCATCTCTAAACTTGTCTGCCTTAAAGAGGTTGTTTAAATTCCTGGGGCAGACTCTTACTTGAGGCAATGAGTTACATGCTTCTCAATGAAACAATCACAGTGTGGAATGGGATGCCTCATTTACATAAACTTGATCCCATATTATCAAGGAGAGCAAAGAGATGTGATAACACTAACTTTCAAAATGGGTAATGGGAACTTTAGGATAAGTTTCTCCTTTCCAACACCGACAGCTCCCACATTCTACCTTATCTCTGATAGAAAAATAATTTTTGATTCTAGGAGTCTGAGAGATGGATCACAACTTAAGAACACTTGCTACTATTCCAGGGGATCCAAATTATGTTCTCAGCACCATATTGGGTATCTCACAAGAGCTATAACTCCAGCTTTAGGGAATCCAATGCTATCTGCTTACCTCTAAAGCTACTGCTCCCTGTACCTGCAGACACAATATGCCCACAAACACATATCAATATAAATGAAAAATAAAGAAGATTGATTCAAATTTGCCAAAGTTGTATAAGAAGATTTATTTGCACTGGGAAATATAATTTTATAGAAACATGCCAACAAAATCTGTATTGCTTTAGTAGCTATCATTCCTTAACTATGTGTAAGGCATTATCTAAAATTGTAAGTTCCCTATAGTTGTATAACTTTATATCCATTTTATGGTTTAGGAGAAATATACTATTCAAAGATATATGAAAATATTAGAAAAATCCCAGCATTTAACCTAAAATAGTGTTTTTATTCTAAACACTAAAGCTTACTCATAATATAATTATATTTATTTGAAAAGACACACAGCTTAGGGCTCACCTTGTTACTTAGCTTCTCCAGGATCATGAACTATAGTCTCAATACCTTTTGTATATGTTTAGTATCCACTTATGAGTGGATACATAACATATTCATCTTTTTAGGTCTGGTTGCCTCACTCAGGATGGTGGTTGACAGTTGCATATTTGGGGCAGATCGAGGGGCCACTGGCAGTGGCACCAGGATTTTTTGTACTGCTTGTACTGACTTTTTGGGAACCTATTCTCTTTGGATGGATACCTTGCTCAGCCTAGATATAGTAGGAAGGGCCTTGGACCATCCCCAAAGCAATGTGCCTTACTCTCTCTAAGGAGTGGATGGGGTCAGGTGGGAGGGCACATGGAGAGAATGAGAGGAGGGGAGGGAGTTGGAACTTACTTAGATTAGTATGTATAATTGATGGGGAAGCTCAACCAATCACATCTGGTTAGGGTGTGTCCACCTGGAGCCAAGGTAGAAAAACCTGGATAGGTAGGTGTGTACTCTCTCTACATGATGCTCACAGGACCATTTTGGAGTTTGGACCTCCCACTCTTATAACGTGAGTTCCCCCCTTTTTCAATTATTAAATTATATCTGTTGTTCTTGAATTGATCTGGTTATTTATTGTACCAACCAAATACGCCAACACATGCAAATAATGTAAAAAGATGGTTTGTTTTCTTTTAAAAAAATAAAAATAAAATAAAATAAAAACCCGCAGCTTTGCTTAGTTTCAAAACATAAATCTTGGTTAATTTATATCAATCTGATTTTCATATTTGAAGTCTCTGCATAGTTATTAAAATAGTTCAGTCCTGGTTTTGATTGGTTTTAATTTAGAAATGTTTGTCTAAATTAGTGAAGCATGAACATAAGTTCTTTAGAAATTGTTAAGTTGGGAGCATAGTCTCCAACCCCCCAGGCCTTTGAATTATATTGGTCTGGACTCCAAATCCCAGCATGCCAGTACTGACACCTCCCTGGGGAGTGTTCAGGACCACTCCCACAGGGTATTTAAATGAACTCCAAAAGAGGATCACATGGTCTCTTTTCCTTCCTCCTGGTGGTGGGTTGCATTGGCCTTCTTGTTCATCCTCGGAGCCACCCGAGGATGCAGGAATCCCATTAAACCTGTATATTTCTTAATTTGGCTTGTTTTGATTTACCTTAATTGGGGTTTTGCATCAGCAAAGATCTCATGTTAGAAAAAAATTTCTAATATCTTGGAGGTCCCACCGACACAGGGTGGCCTTTCCACATGGGCCCAGGCCACGTTTCAAAAGCCCCCTAGTCTACAGTCTGGGCTCTCCATGCCACGCATAAATCGGCTCCTGGGCTACAATGACTTCATCTTGGTGAATTTCTTTTTCTTGACTATGCTATAGGGTTTTGGGGGGCCCATTCATTTTATTTTTGTCATGTATAGGATTCTTGTTGAAGTCTCGGGCTCATGCCAAGAATTTGATTTCAGCAGCGGCCAGACTGGCAAGACTGGGCTCGGCTGAGGTGGGAATTGGTTTGGGACACCAAGCATTCAGTTTCCACAGCCCCCGTTAGGTATAAGAGCCACTTTAGTGGACACACTTTAATAGACTTAGGCCACTTGGTTGGGCATAGACTTTAAAATGGGCACTTGCAGTTCAAAACCAGATTTGCTGTTGCCCCTGGGATGTCCCTTACAAAATCTTTTTAAATTGAGCCTGTTTGATATAATCTGTCCCAAATGGCTAATTTCCCATGCACTAAAATTTGGCCTCAAATGTGTTCTGGGACCTTAAAAATTTTTGCTGCCGTACAGAAAAATGGACAGAGCTTAGATATCTCCATGGTTTTTGGGCTCTCTGCTCTGGCCAGTGTCTTGCAGCACCCTGCTGCCTGATGCACTGCCCTCCCCCCCTCTCCCTCAAGCCTACAGGATCTTACCTCCTCCAGTAGAGCCACATTCTCCACATTCCTCTCCTTCTTGCTCTACCCCTCCCCTGGTTCAAGGTCAACTTCCACATTACCCACCTTCCCCTCTCCCTCCCCCTTCTACCCCATCTCTCTCTCTACCTTTGGAAGCCCTCTGTGCACTGGGGTAGCCCCTCAAAATCCTCCCCATGTTTCCTTGTCTCTTACCAATCTCTCAGACAGAAAAGCTGGTAGGTTCCTCTTCTACTAATTCTTCTGCTTACCCCTTTTTCTCAGTCAGCACCAGATATTATAAAGAGATAAGAAAGGTTGAGGAGGGTCCTTAAACCCCTATACAGGAATTGATGAAAATGTCCTTTATAGTTTTAATGCCTGAGAAGCTGAGTCATCCTGATAGACAAAGCGACAACAATCTTCAGGCCCAGGCCCTAACAACTGCCCTAAGGATGCAGGAAGGGGACAAGGAAAGCCAACCACTGGGCTCTACCCTGATAGAGCCCAGCCTAAGTCAACCTCACAGACAAGCTGTTTCAAGTGTGGCCTAAATGGCCACGTGACTCAATATGGCACTACACCTACTCCAAGGTTATGCCCTATCTTCCAGCAACTTGGACACCAAAAATTACAATGCCCCCATGCAGGCTTGTTCTCTGTGCCACACCATGGAGCTCCAGCATCACCATTGGCAAGTGAAACTGTGCCAGCCCTTGAACTTCTCAGCCTTGCAGAAGATTGACACTGCCCAGACTTGGTTTATCCTGTAACTCTATCCCAGCCTAGGGTAAAGCTGCAAGTAGCAGGTAAGTCTATTACTTTTATTCTCACTCGGGCCTTACGTTCCCCTCACTAATTTCAGTTATGGGGGTAAATGGGATCCGTTCCTCCCCACTAAAAACTTTGCAACTGCCCTGCATTCTTGCAGGAAATTTTTTTCACTCATTCTTTCTTAGCGATACCTACTTGCCCAGCAGAGACAAGGTGTATATATCGAGAAACCTTAAATAGACTAAGACTAAGGTTATTTTATCAAAGGAAAAGTTGAAGTGAGTAAAAAATCATAATCTCTACACCTTTGAAATTTTTTTCATCTAAAAATCAACAACCTTTCCTCAAAATTTGTCAGGGAAAAAAATGAAGTGAATCTGAAACAGGGTATTAAAGAATGAAAAAAAAAGACTGCCAATTTTTGCTCTATACTGTTCTTTCTTATTATTGTTCTTTTGTTCAAGTTTGGCAAGGAAATTTTACATTTTTTTATTTGCTTAGATATTGAAGTGGTGCTATGACATTAATAGGACAATTTCTGGAAGATAGCTCTTTAATTCCACAATGTAGGATTTGAGCATCAAATGTAAGTCTTCAGGTTTATTAGTTTTGGTGGCAAGTATAATTTCTCTCTGAGCCATCTCTCCTGATCCAGCTGGAATAGTTAAAAGCCAGAAAAGAACAGCATGCTTTTGTAATTTATATTCGTCTGGTCTCCTGTTTCCCAGTCATACCCCACATATCGATAGCTGGAACCTGTCTTATACTTTAAATGCATTGTTTCTATTTAACTAGTCTCTAACATATGTTTTTTAGCATCATTAAGGGAAATCAGTCATGAGAAAAATGATGAAGTCTGAAAAGCAGATGTAATTCATTCCCCACTGAAGTTCAAAAGCAGAAGAATACAGACAAATAGAGTAGTGGAAAGTCTATTTGCAATGAATTTATAAATGAAATAAAGTCAGTTTTGATGATCAGTTCATATTATCAGTCACAGGCAAAATAATGTATGAAACTCCTTGACTGGGAGACTAAAATCCATTTAAATTGTTATTAAAGAGAAAAGAATTTAGCTGTAGGTAAAAATGAGCCAGTTGTATTACTAGACAAGTATTGTATGTCACTAACATAAAATTTCAGAATATGACCCTTGAATGTATTAAAATGTATGGTGCTATATGGTATACTGAATGATATTCATAGTCTTATATAAATTCTTATAATAAACCACTATAAATGCTAAAAGTTAAATATTTCTTCTTTTATCTGCATGCTATTTCCACAGAGAAAGCATTTAACCCTTTTCCAAAGTGTTATTGCATTTTCTTTAAATATTTAGTTGCGAGTTTCACTTTCTGAGTCTGATGAATGTTAAAACTTGTCTCTTATTCCTTTAAACATGAAAGAACCAAAATGACTCACATCATTCTCTTCTTCCAAAAATTGTTCACAAATTACCAAGAGAAAAAAACCTATTCTCCTCTACCTGAACTTATTCTG
>NW_026067949.1:14906597-14940992 GCF_014885135.2 Alexandromys fortis
ATTCTGTATATATATACACACAGAATATATATATATTCTGTGTATATATATACAGAATGCATTCTCAAAGCTCATGTTCCCACCTTTCCTTACTCCCTCTCATCACTTCCAAATCCTCCTACCTTACCTCTTCCCAGATACATGACTTTTGCTTTTGTTTTGTGACTCATTTATTTTAACCAGAATCATGTGTAACCATTGGATTAGACCTACCCCTCAGGGTCTGGTGAAATCAGTTCTGGGTAAATAAAGTGGCTTGACTTTACATAAATTTCTAATTATAAATTAGAAATGTGAAGTAAGGCCAGTTGGGCCTCCTCTCAAATTATGCCTTTCTGTTGATGGGCTGGTTCTTGCACACATCTTGTGTACCCATCTGTATTGGTTATAATTACAATGGCTGTGTATCACACCCACTCCCAGAAAACATCATTATCTCTATTTTTCTTTCTCTATTTTCTATATATTACACAGAAGTTTTAACCAGGCTGTTATAAGAATTATGTGTTTTTTCCTGTTCCCTCTTTCATAATATTCCCTGAGTTTTGAAAGGGCAAATATCTTATTTATTAATGATCACTTAAACCATCACTTACATTTTGCACTCTGAAAGTCTTGCCATATTTCATAAACATATATATTTAACGAGTGATTCTGCTTTTTGTCGATTCAACTTAATAAGATAACTATGCTCACCATTACAATTTAAGAACTATCTGCAATGAGCTTATTAGTGGATCTTCAGTACCAAGAATGGATTCCTTCTTGTGGTATGGGGCTTAAATCCAGTCAGTAAAGTATGTGACTATTACCCAAAGCAGTCTTACCAACAAATCTTGCCTAGGAGGTTGAGACCTTAGGTCAAGGGGTTCACATATGAGTACGACATGTGCTGTTTTCTATCCTCCAGCAGTATGAAAACTAGCCGGTACAGAAGATATTTTCTACCTAGGTCCATATGGATTTCCTTATAGCAAGCACCCGAGATGTATGATGTCTTTAGCAGCAGGAGTTTATCATTTAGTGGACAATAAAGAGAAATAGCAAGAACTTATAGAACTCATTACAAGAAGGGATACTAACGTATCACTTTCCTAAGGAAAAACAGATTATAAGGTCCAGGAAACATTGTACCCACAGCTTGTGCTAATATGTTTTTTTTCCTTTTGTTCAGATACAGATGTTTATAAAATATTTTTCAAAATTTAATATTCTGGATAAGGAAGAGTCTAGGCAAACCTTCTGAATAAACACAAGACTTTCTTCTGTAGTCTCAACATTATAAGAATTATAGATGATCTGGAGCCCTAAAACATAGAAACAAATGGAAAAGTTTTTCAAAAAGCAGCAACAGTGTAAGAAGGTACCTGCAGGTAATTGGCAAGAGAATTTACAGTGCACAAAGTTATAAATTAGATGAAGACTTCATTCCCGATAAATATAGTAGGGACCGGAGATTAAACATAAATGCAGACAAGCAAAATTCTGGAGATGCTTTAAACAAGAAGGTTCATTAAGGGAGAGATGCTCAAACACATTGCAGAGTATGCTGGCCGGGGTGATCAGGCCATCTGTTTATTAAGTGCTTCCTATGGAGGTTGGAGGTCAGCTTCAGAGAATCAGAGATAAGCACCGCATACAGACTGCACATTTTTCTGCTGTTACATTCAAAGGAACGGCTCCTAGGTCCTTGAGAAAAAAAGTCCCTTATACTGTGAAACTAACAAGAGACTAGGTGAAGATTTATATCTCAAAAGAGCTGAGAAAGAATTTAATATGTCAAGTTTTCTAAAATTTAGCCTCTAAGAAAAGCAAGCTCCAGGCCTCACATTCAGGAAGAGAAAATGCAAGTTACTTTGGCTGGGATAAAAGAAAAGGTCATTTTGGTGTGTGAATATGTGTGTGTGTGCATGTGTATGTGTGCATGTGTGCGTGCGTGTATGTTTTCTCTGCATATGATATCAACATGGAGCAAGGACAATGAACAAAAATAATTGTGATAGAAACTATACATAATACTCGCAGATAACTAATTGAAAAAGCAAGCCTGGAATTGTGGGAAAAAAGGAAGGAAAGAGGTTAATAGATTCAATATCTATTTGAATTAAAATTGTCTATTTTATTAAAGAGCTTTGATTTTCTAACTTCACATACATGTGTTATTTCATTTCTCCCTCTCTATAAAGGAGCAGCAGTTTTAATCTGACTGTTGGAAGGATTAAATGATGTGCTTTTTCACAGGCTCTAGCCCAGTGACCAGTTAAATTCATCTTCTAAGAAATTAGTTGGCAATGCTAATTACGATATATTGTCTTTGGGAAACCTTAAGACAAACATGAAAACAAAAGAAAATTCAGTGCAATTGAATAGCGAGTGTATACAGGTCAAATCATTGGATCTGTAGGATATAATATGTCATCTTCTTTTGTTTAAACTTTTATTTAAAATAGATTCTTCTATCATACACCCAAAAGTTTTTCCCTCCCTTCACTTCTCCGGGCTCCCCCTCCTCACCTCCCTCTTATCCAGATAGATTTCTACTCTGATTTATTTCTAGAAAATTGCATAACCTCCCACCCCCAAATCAGCATCCAAATATGAAAAAAAAAATGATACAATAAGAAAAGACAAAACCCCTCAAGGCTGGACAAGACAACATGATAGAATGAAAAGAGTCTCAAGAGCAGCCAAAAGAGTCGGAAACACACGAGTTCTCTCTATTAGGAGTCATACAAAGCCACTAAGCTAACAGCCATAGCATATGCACACAACCTAGTGCAGACCCTTGCGGGCCAAATGCTTTCTATTTCAGTGTCTGTGAGTCCACGTGAGCCCTGTTTAGTTGATTCAGTGGTTCATGAGCTCCTGATGTCCTCCATTCCCTCTGACATTTAAAATCTTCCCTCTTCCTCTTCTGTGTTCCCTGATCTCCTACGGGAGTGTCCTAATGGAGACCTTCAGTTGACTATCCACAGAATGTCTGGCTGTGGATGGCTGTACCTGCTCCCATTTGTTGCTAATGGAAGCCTCTCCGATTAGAACTGAACAAGATTCTTGTAGCGACCGAGTCGACCAGCAAGGAAGACCCAACACCGGACTCTTCTTTCAGCAGTTTATTCAGGAACCTTGAACATTCTTCGAATACTGGGGAAAGCCAACCCACAGCTAAAGTAGCCCCTGGTCAGCCAGCCCCAGCAAGCTACGTGGGAAAAGCGGATAGGTCTAGGTACACGAAAGCAAGCCACATTCTCAGTTTAGGTCATATATGGGATGGTATGTAACTTAGACCACCTTCTCAGTCTTAGCCATATATGGGATAGTATGTGACTTAGAGCACATTCTCATGAGGGGGTGATGGGCGGAAACCAGCACCACCCTCATGGCACTGCACAATGCAGCTCTCTACAGATTCTGATCTATGAGTATAGAAGGATATCGTTGGAATCCTTTCATTGACTGTTTTTAAGACCAACGATTTTTCGGTCTATACCAGATCTCCGGGATGTCTACTCTCCAATTTCTGTCCATCCAAACAGTGTTGGGTATGGGCATCTTCTTGTGGAATGGGACTCAAGTTAAATCAGCCATTGGTTGGCCTTTCCCACAAGTTCTGCTCCACCATTACCCCAGCACATCTTTTAGGCAGGGCAGATTGTAGATCAAGGATTTTGTGTCTGGGTTGTTGTTCAGGTTTCTCTTGTCATAGCCTGCAGTGTACTTTACCATGCCCAAAAGACTAGACCATAGTGGTGAAGACTCCAAGCCCTCACTAGCTCATTTTCTTTACATTCAATGAATTGACTGGAAGAAAGTTATCTTTGGCAATGGGACCCTGATCTCAGTTTTCAAGGGTGGACCTTCTGCCTAGCATCAGTATAGTTGTTTAGGGTCTCCACAGAACCTCCTTGGCCAACAATTCAACCAAATGTAATCTAGTTCCACCAATGGAAGCCTTGCTTAGCTACAAAGATGACCAGTTCAGACTCCAATGTTCGCCATTACTAGGAACCTTCATTAGGGTCAACTATATAGATTCCAGGAAGTTTCTCCTACACTAGGTTTTCACACCACACCTGAAATGTCATCCAATTATAGCTGTCTTTCTCCCACACTCTCTCCTTCCGTTCCTTTCCCTCACCTTATCCATTCTGTTCTAGTCTGCTCCCATCACCAATGCACCTGAAAAATCTATTCATTTTCCCCTTCCCAGGGAGATTCATGCATCTCTGCCTAGATCCCTCTTCTTTACTTAATCTCTTTGGGTCTGTTAATTGTAGATTATCACTTACTTAACAAATAGTATCCACTTATAAGTGAATACATACAAATTTGTATTTCTGGGTCTGCATTATCTCACTCAGGATGACCTTTTTTTCTCATTGAATCCATTTGCATGAAAATTTCATGCTGTCGTTTTTTTAACAACTGAGTAATATTCCATTGTGTAAATGAACCACATTTTCTTTATCCATTCTTTAGTTAAGGCACATATTATGTTGTTTCAAGTTTCTGACTATTATGAGAAACAACGAAGATAGTTGAGCAAGTGTTCTTTGACCAAGAGTGGTACACCTTCGTCTTGAAGTAAATTGATTCTGTTTTCTGAGGAACTACCATATTGAATTACATCGTGGCTATACAAGTTTACACTTTCACAAGCAATGGAGGAATCTTCCCCTTGCTCTATATCCTTGCCCACATGAGCTTTCACTTGTGTTATTGATCTTAAACTTTTTGACAGATGTAAGATGGAATCACAGTTAAATTGAATATTCTTCTATTTCTCAACCATTTGGGATTTCTCTATTGAGAATGCTCTGTTTAATTATGTACCCCATTTTAAATTGAATTATTTTTTATTTAATAGATAGTTTCTTGATATCTTTATATATTTTGGATATTAGACCTCTATTGGATGCAGAGTTGGTAAAAATCTTTTACCATTTCACACGGTATATCTGTTTGATTGATGGTATTTTGCCTTACAGAAATTTTTCAATCTCATGAGGTCCCATTTGTTAAGTGTTGATCTCATTGCCTGTGCTATCAGTGTTCTTTTCATAAAATTGAGTTTTAGTCTGTTCCCCATTAGCTCTTATATCAGGTTCAATGTCTTGTTTTATGTTGGAGTCTTTTATCTAAGTGGAGTTGACTTTTGTGCAAGGGGATAGATATGGATTTATTTGCATTCTTCTACATGCAGACATTAAATGTGACCTGTACCATTTTCTAAAAATGTTTTATTTTCTACAGTGTGTATTTCTTCTTTCTTTAAAAACAATCACGTGTCCACAGATGTGGAAATTTATGTCTGGGTGTTTGATTCAATTTTATTGATCAACATGTCTGGTTTTACGGCAGTCCTGGGTGTTATTCCTTTTTTTTTTTTTTCTGTTGTACAACCTGACATGAGGGATGGTGATACTTCTAGCAGTTAATTTATTTTCAGGATTATTTATCAATCCTAGGTTTTTTTTGTTTATTCATATGAGTTTAAGATTTGTTTTTTCACAACCTAAAAAAAATGTGTTGAATTTATAATGGGATTTGTGTTGAACCTGTATATTACTTTTGGTAGGACAGTCAATTTTATTATGCTAATCCCATTGATCCATAAGCATGGATCTTTCTGTCTTCTGATTCTTCTTCAATTTATGTTGTGAGGCAATCATTTTGTACACTGTAAAGATGGGTCTCTGCCAAAGCACATTCGGATAGGTTTAATCAAGAGTTAAATGGCCAATAGCTAAGCAGGTGAGGATAAGAGGGACTTCCCAGAAGAGTTAAGAAATCTGTGAAGAAGAGTGGGATTCACCCACCAGACATGGAGGAACAAGGATGTATGGTATGGATGAGAGCTAATGAGCCATGTGGCAGAACGTATATTATTATCAGTGGTTGAATTTACCTTTTACGAGTCAGATGGGAATAAGTAGAAGCTAAAGCCAAGCTTTCGTACTTAATAATAAGTTTCTCTGTATTTATTTGGGAGCTGGCATTTCAAGTAAAGTTCTACTACAACTGGTTCCAATTGTGCAGTATACATATCCAAACATAGGGCTTGAGAAAGCTAAGAAAAGTTCTAGACATGTTTGACATGACTTCTTACTGAGCAGTTTCAAGAGAAGCCTGCAGAGGCATAGACGGGTTTTGCAACATATTTCTTAAAAGACTTGAAGTTTTTTTTTTTTTTTTATCATATAAGTCTCTCTCTTGCTTAATTAAAGTTACCCCAAGATATTTTATATTATTTGAAGCTATTGTGAATGGTGTCATTTCCTTGATTTCTTTTTCAGTCCATTTGTTATTTGTATATAGGTGGGCTACTGATTTTTTTTTTTTTTTAGCTAATTTTATATCCAGCCACTTGGCTGAAATTGTATATCATCTGCATCAGTTCCCTGGTGGAATTTTAGGATCACTTGTACATACTACTGTTGTGGAAATTAATTCAGCCAATAGCCTTTTAAAGACCAGTTCATGAGAGTGTGGTCGGAGGTAGTATAAGCACAGACAGGAAGCATGCTCACCTCCTTTTCTCTCCTGACTGGTGATTGAAGTTCGGTTTGCAGCTCCCAGAGTCCACAGATCAGAGGAGCGCAGTTGCTTTCTTATTGTGAGTATTACCCAATAAATATTTGTTATCCTTTATTAGAGGCTTTTGTGGAGTTTTTTTTTTTTAAATATTTCTTAATTACACTACATACTACCATGTCATCTGTAAATAACAAAGCATTGACTTCTTCCTTTACAATTTGGATCCACTTGATTTCCCACAGTTGTTTTATTGCTCAAGTTCAAACTTCCAGTGCTATATTAAATAGATATGGAGAATGTGGACAACGTTGTCTTGGTCCCGATTTTAGTGAAATTGCTTAGAGTTTCTATCCATTTAATTTGACATTGGTTATAGGTTTGTTGTAAATTGTTTTATTATGTTTAAATATGTCTCTTGGATCCCTAATCTCTCCAAGACTTTTATCCTGAAAGGATGTTATGTTTTGTCTAAGACTTTTTCAGCATTTGATGAGATGACTGTTCTTTCAGTTTATTCATATGTTGGATTGCGTTTACTGATTTTTGTATGTAGACTCATCCATGACTCTGGAATCATGCTTACTTGTTCATGGGAGATGTGATGTGTTCTTGGATTCAATTTGCAAGTATTTTTATTGAGTATTTTTTCGTCTATGTTCAAAAAGGAATTTGTTGTGTAATTCTCTTTTTTGAGTCTTTGTGCAGACTGAGTATCAGGACAAATGTGGCCTTATTTAATGAACTATAGTGTGCAAGAGAGAAGAAATTGGCCTGAGTATCAGCAAATAAACATGAGAGTATGCGTGCATTCCTTCCCTTGTACTCTTTCTGGAAATGTGATGTTACCAGCTAATTTAAGTTCCTGATAACTCAATTTATCAAAATACTTTATTGTAATCTGGAATTGTGAGGTAAAATAAACTCTATCTTCATTACGCTGCTTACTATCAGTCAGGGTATTTCATGGCAGCGGCCGAACTTAAGCTGAAATGTTAATCTGGAGAATATTTCAGAGAATTTCTGTAATGTTGTACTAAAGTTATGAGGTAATGCTAAAGTCTATGTAAAAATTATTTTATCCTGAGGAATGCTAGAATGTGTTTCATAGCTTATGAAATATATATATATATATATATGTGTGTGTGTGTGTGTGTATTTGAGCACATGAACCATATATTTGTGTGTGCTATGTATATGTGAATCAAATCTGTTCATCTTATCAGAAACATTGAATTGCTGTATACTAATATGAAATCTAATTAAATTAATGTTTCTTAGATACATATTATATACTGGTATATAAGTATCAGAAGCAAGAGTAAGCACACAAGAGTTATTATAATAAAGGGCAAAAAGAATTTATCGTTGTATTTCACAAGGAAGAAAACCGACTGAAGCTTAAGAAGAAGAACTTAGTATTGTACTATAACTGAGTTTGTTGTGCAAAAAATATATCAGTAAAGAATTTTCTGACATTGCTTTTTTCAGGTGAGAAAAACCATTGCTGTCTGGGGATATTTTGAATCTGATCTCATAGAGGTCTCTGGGAAGCTGGAATTTAATGGCAAGTTTATTCATTCTATCCATTGCATAATTGCCAGATGTGAATTGGGACAATTAAAGAGAGGCTCTGACAGAAGTCAGAGAGCAAGTGAACTACATAATGAAAGAAATTAGCCAGAGGTAGAAAAGAGGTGAAGAATGTGCCCACCAGAAACATACATCTGGGTAATATTGAATGGCAGTATAATGGATTCTGCTTTAACCAAGTTAGACATTCATAAATTTTCTGTTACTTTTAAAAATGTATTGACCTTTATACACTGATAGTTTGAGACTTCAGTGCCCAATATCAACAATAGGCAAGTAATCTAGAAAAAAATAAAAAGCAAAATGGTGAAGCTAAGTGGCTGAAGCTGTAAACCAAATGGACCTAACAGATCTTTACATAATATTTCATTGATCACAATATAATATACCCTTTCTTAGTGTCTCACGGACCTTTAAAGCAAAATAGCCACATATTTGGATACAAACCAGTCTCAACAGTTAAAAGAAAACTGAAACAAAAGCCCATAACCTATCTGACCATCATAATAAAACTGGGTATTAACAACAGAAACAACAGAAATCTTACTGATTCGTGGAAATGGAACAACTCACTACTGAATGGAAAGTTGGTCAATACAGAAATCAAAGACATTTTAAGACTGAAAGACAATGAACCGAAATTAATAACATACAATGAAGGCAGTTGTAAGCAAAAAGTTCATAGAAGTGTTTACATTAATAAAAAACAAATAAAACGGAAAGACCTCTTACTAGTCACTTAACAGCATACCTGAAAATTCTGAAATGAAAAGAAGAGATTACATCTAAAAGGAGAAGTTGGCAAGATTTCATCCAATTTATGGCTGAAGTCGTTAAAATAGAAACAAACAAAAAGAAAACAATACAATGACTTCTAATGACATTTTGATTTACTCATAGATCAATGCCTTGCTCAGGCTAACCCTGAAGCTATTTCCAATTGATAATCACTTGCAAAGGAAAACTTAGCTTTCTCCAAGGTGTCTCACTGAGAAAACAATCTACACTCAGTATGCTTCATATCTGGCAGTTGACGTCCAACACAAAATAACTCAATGGCATCTTTGACTGAAAGTTCCTTGTCTCATAACATCATATCTGAGCTTCAGAAAAAGAGCATACAATTTTGTATTTTATATATATTCTTTCTTTTTATCCTGAAGATAGTATGTGTATGTGTGTGTGTGTGTGCATGCGTGTGTATCCCTAAATTTCTTATGAGATTCCTAATTATGTGAACTATTGGATCTCTGCATCTACATGTGTTTCTTATACCATTTCTTGGGCTCGTTTCCTTCTGTTTGTTTTGCACTATTCCAATATATTGCTTTTTGTTGTTTCAATGTATTTATTTTTATTCATTATTATACCTTATAAACGTGTTGGATGTTTTCCTAATGCAAGAAAAAAAGAAAGATGATCTGGATGTGAAGCATGTGGGAGGGAAGCTGGGAAGAGCAGAATGAGGGCAAACCGGAGTCAGAATCCATGTTATGTGAGGAAAATAATGTTGGTGTATACTGTGTGGCATTTCTGAACAGTGTCAGTTTAGGGAGAAAACTGGAAGGTCACTTAATACTAGAACTTATAATAACTTGAAATATTAGCATTAATTTTGAATCAATCTGCATCCCAGTGAGGAACAGGTAACATAAACAACCTAACATAGTCAAAGAAGCATTGTAAGAGAGGGATTAGAAAACAGGTTTGAGCACAGTTTGGGGAAACCAGAGGAATTCTTCAGGCTGTTATTCTTAACATCGCTGCTTGTACCACCCCACTTTCGGTAGGATAAAACTCTAACTTTAAGGAACACTCTTGAAAAGGAAGAATGTGAAGAATGTGTACAAGCACATCCAACAGGCTATCTGTAGAAGGGTTGTCAAACAAAACATACATAATACTCAAAAATGACAAGCTAGATAAGCTTGTTGTTATTTTGGGGGATTCAAAATGTATTGCCCTTCCCTAGTTTTATTTACTGAGTCTGGAATCCTTATTTATGGAAAAAAATGAGCCTTTTGTGTGTGTGTGTGTGTGTGTGTGTGTGTGTGTGTGTGTGTAGGGTTAATTTTTTTGATTTGCTTATATTGCAATTCTTTAAAAACAAGCATTTTAACATAAACTGACTATAGCTTCCAACAAATGTGATATATTAAAAAGAAATGCAATCTTTCCCTGGAAAACCGAAACATAACTGAACACTCCAGCTATTTCTTGTCACAAGCATCATTTTACTGCCTACTTTCAGTAGCATGAAAGATCAAGCAAACACTTCAGGAGGGATTGTTCTCCCCGGAGTCATAGGAAACTCTCAAGGGCACGTTAGGACATAAAGACCAGCACCTGGCTCTCATATTCTCTTCCTCATTTCCTGCTGTTCTCTACTGGCCAGATGGCAGGAAAGCTCTATTATGCAACATTGCAGATCAACTTCCTCAAAATGAGAGTGAAACGTAGGATGGAAAATATGCTCTGAAAATACATGCTGAAGATGCTTAGCCCTGAAACTGAAAGTTGCTATCTCAAACGACAGTTCAACCAAATAGAGCGCATCCTTCTGGCAGGTAGTTTTATGATGAATGACTCGAAGAGTCATTATTTGAAGGTGTTACCTCTTGGGACACTTCTGGCCATAAAAAAAAAAAAAATGTTAAAAAGAAATCAGGTGCCATTGTTCTTAAAATCTCGAGGAGCTGGGTACTTATTGAAAGGGGAAATGAATTAGCATCTGAAAATCTGATTTTTCTTTTCAAGATACACCAAATTGTAATCAGCTTTGTATACTGAACTGAGCTACTGAATATTTGGATTCCTGACCAGGATGGCATCACCGAAAAGCAGTAGTGCACATTATTCATCACAACAAATGAGTATTAGATATCTCATTGGACATTGCCTCTTACAAGCTTAATTGAGAAATTTTTGTATTTGTTTGCTTACACAGCGAATGATAATTATGCTAATATTAGGTCTGAAAATAAAAAAAAAATGAGAGCACCATTTTTTTCCCTGTTCAGTGACAAATAATGGGTGAGAATTTCAAGAAGAAATATTAGGATCTTGAACTAATCCATAGCTTCAAGGTATTCAAATTGGCATATCGTGAAGCATTTTCCATTAACAAGTATATAGGACTGAACCCACTCTTGTAGAACAAGGACCACCTGTAGTAGAACAACAGCTACTCTTTAGGTTTTAGAGTGATGTGGATTCAGCCTCCTTGTCCTGACTAATTTCACACATTATTACAGTCATCACTGTCTGTGGATGCATATGCACTATTCCCAAAACTAAGCAGAAAAAGGACTCCCTCTATATGTCTAGGCTATTTTTCTGTATTTTTATAGCAGAAAATAGTAGGGCACTAAGTAGAATGTGGGGCCTTATGATAGAGCTCAGTTCTGTTAAATGTGATCATTCCCAAATTAGGCTAAACGGCAATTCACTTAAGAAAATTGTTTTAAATATAGTCCTCATCCCTATCGCCTGCAAGTTCTGATCAAATAGGTCCCGTATAGGAAGCAGGAGGCTATATTTAGTTTGTCCTAGTTATTTCTATCCCAGAGCCTTGAACTTTTGTCTCCTCATTTGATGCTTGAATTCTCATAGTATAGAATCCTTTTATTTGTTCTAGTTCACAAGTGCTGGTCTTCTGAGTACATCTCACAGTACTGAAGTCAGTTTATCCTTTTCAAGTGCTGAGTATCTGTAGATACCTCATTGACGTTCAAATTTCCACAGTCAATCTAAATATGTCACATTTTGAAATTGTTATCTGATCCTTTCCCAAATATATTACATAGCATCACAAAATAAAGCAATGATTGCTATTCCATCATCTGTGTTTCACTGACTCCTTTCAGTAACAAAGATAGTCTCTGGGACAACCTTTATATTCGTATAATCATTTTTGTCCTTTTTATAAATAAAATATAATTACATCATTTCCCACCTTCCTCCATTCAATCACTCCACACATGCACTGAACCCTCTCAAAATCATGGTCTCCTTTTCTTCATACTTATTGCTACATCACACATGCATACACACACACATGCCTAAATATGCAAATACGAAATGCTCATTTCATTCAGTATCACATGTGTAGTTGTAATATCAGGGCTGATTATTTGGTTTTGGATAACTAGTTAGCAGTCTCATCCTTGGAAATGACTATTTCTCCAGATCTGTGGATTCTATATTTTTCTCTAGTTCTTTGTCCATGGATAGGGATGCATAAAACATCCCCTACATGTTAGGATGTCATTTGGTAATGACTTTGTTCACATCTTGTTTTGGCAGCTCTAATGTTGAGGTATCATGGGTTAAGCTTCTCGGTCACTTTTAGTAGACAGAACCTCACACCTGATTTCCTAGTTTTCTGGAATACACAATCTATCTGTAGCCATTTTTGCAATGATTGCTAATGATATTTTGCTATATTCATAGATCAGTGCCTTGTGTAGCCATCATCAGAGAAGCTCCCCTCTTGCAGCAGACAGAAACAAATACAAAGATCCACAGCTGGACAATATACACAGAGTAAGACTTAATTTTACTCTCACTCCTTAATGGATGTTTTCATCAAATGCCTCCCCTCAGGACTCAGTGAACTCCGTCAAAGAGGAGAAGAAAGAGTATAAGAGCCAGAGAGGATAGAGGACATCAAGGAAACAAAGCCTTCTAATTATGAAATGAATGAAATACAAAGGAATTTATGTCCTGGCTATGCTGAAGCACGCACGGACAGCCTGTATATCATAGTTCTGTTAAATGTGTCAATATTGGGTTTCATGGACTAAGTTGGTAAGGATAACTTACCAGATATCGTCCTCAAGAGGGCACAAGAGCTCATTACAGATGGTTGTGAGACACCATGGGGTTTTTGGGAATTGACCTTAGGACCTTTGAAAGAATAGGCAGTGCTCTTAACTGCTGAGCCATTGTAGCAGAACTGATATACCAATGGATGCACAGAGACTATAGCAGCATAAACAGGACCTATTGGGTCTGCAACAGATTGAATCCTAGAGTTGAAAAAAGTGGACAAATGGCCCACCCTTAAATAGAAGCTACCTACAGTTGGTAGTCACTAGCAAATAAAACATTAGTTTTCTCCAGTGGAATCTTATTGGAGAAACAAACCACTCTTAAGTGTAGTCTGAATGCCCAGCCTTATATGGACAACACAAAAGGAAATCAATGGTGTTGTTGGATATTCTTTGTCTCATCACATGTCACTGCATTTATTTTTATTTTATTTATTTCTTTGTTTAATTATTTTTTAATCATATAGGTTCTTAGATTATTGCTTTCAGTTTTATATTTGTTGGAGGAGAGAGCTGCTTGTTGGTTCCTGGCTGCTTAGCCCTAAAATAATCACACAGAAACTGTATTAATTAAATCACTGCTTAGTCCATTAGCTCTAGCTTCCTATAGGCTAACTCTTACATCTTAATTTCACCCATCTCCCTAAATCTGTGCATCACCATGAGGTCGTGGCTTTCCAGAAAAGTTTCAAGCACTTCTTTCTTTGGTAGTGGCTCCATGGCTCCTTCTGATTCCACCCTTCTTTCTCCCAGCATTTAGCCTAGCCTTCCCTGTGTACTTTAGTTCTGTCTTGCTATAGGTCCAAAGCAGTTTCTTTATTCATTAACCAATAAAAGCAACTCATAGACAGAAGAACCTTTCACAGTATGTGTTTTTACGGGATTACCATGTATGTCTCTGTGTTTCCCTTATTTTTATTTGATTTTTCTTCAGCTTTTTCTCTTCTATTTGTTTTATCCTATTTTGATTTGTTTATTTTGTCTTAGTTTACTTTACTTTATTTTATTATTATTTTTTAAATACCTATTATTTTCTAAGGAGAGACAAAAGGGTGTTCATCTAATGGGATGGTATGGAGGTTACTTGGAGAAGTTGGCAGAGGGGAAACCATAAATAGAATATATTGTATGAAAAAAGTACCTTCCACAAAAGATAAAAATAATTTAAAAGGTGATTACCTAAACATACATTAATGTGTAAATAATTGAAAATTACTATTTGCAAATGCAACAAATGAATATTCAAGTGTAATTCTAAGATCCTGAAGGTACTTGAGAAAATTGAATTAACTAAACATCATCAATGTTATATACTTGTAATTTTAGAAACCCAAATTTGAGATCAAGATATGAATGATTTGCCATAGGCTAATTCAGAAATATTGGTGTGGAGGCACACACACACACTCACACAAGCCTTATTTAGCTATTTTTAACAGACATTGGTGTCACATAAATCTAAGTAAAAGACCAATTATTCCTTTCTGTGTCAGTGATTTCAAACGACTACAGTAACATGGCTCTTACCTATGCTTGTGTACCTCTTTCCACCTGTGTGCTTGCTTTATAAATATAATATAAAAGGTATTTTCCATTTATAAGCATGAGAAGAGATTTAGAAAAAGTCTGCTTTATACTTTTTGTTTCTTGTTTAAGTGAATAATACCTTCTTTATGAATATGCAAAATATTAATAGTCAAGTATTGAAATGAGTCCCTCATTGAATATCTGAGCTCATTTGGTCAATGTTTATAATGCACCTATATTCTGATGCATTTTTCATTGTTGACCATGTATCTCCTAGTTGAAAAAAAAGATAAATTATAAAGTAATAAATAAGTATTAGTTGTCCTTGAATGTCATAAATATTATTGTTGGTTTATTCAAAGCAAGGTGTTAGAGCTAAAATATGAATGCATTATTTCATTAAAACATTGGAAAAGTAGAGCTTTTATTTTATTTTAATTAATATATGAGCTTACACCAATGGAAAACCATAATCATCTATTATGTGGTATGATGTGGCAATGTCATCCTGGGGAAAACTACATAATGATACCAATAACTCTGTGGCAAGAGGCATAGTTCTATCTTGCTTGTTCTACTCTGAGAAAACTTTAAAAAATATGGACAATTTTGATCATTGTATACTATAAACTATCATCCTAAATTCTAAAGTTCATTTATCAAGCAAAACTGCTAGTAAAATACAAATAGATAATATTGACTTCAGTGAAATTAGAACTATTACACTATGACTATATTTAAGTAATAGCTACAAAAAGTATGTCTATTTTTGCCTTCATGAATACATTATGCTAATTCCTCCTAGTGAGCATAAGTATGGTAGATCAATAACTACAAATATAGAAAAAAAGAGTCCTACTCAAGTGTTTGGAATATTTGAAATATTACTTACTAGATACACTTTCTTAGTAGCAGATTCAGACTGAATCTATCTGAAAGCTGTTTTTGCTTATGTATCTTCTAAAATCCTAAACTCATACTTCGATAGCTATACATATCATTTACATAAATTATAAAATTCCATATTAATCCACACATATTAATGAATGTGAATTATTAGAATTAAGAATTTTATAATTCTATAAAAAGTGAATTATGAATAAAGGATATGTACTAAGTGGTAATAAACATTTCTTTGGAATTAAAAAGTATAAATCAGTGTAAAATTATCAGTCGTGCTATTTTTATGGGACATTTGGAAAGGTTAAGAAAAGAAGACGTTTGATTAGAGATATATAAAAAGAGAAAAAGTAAATCCTATGTATTTGAGGAAGGAAGAGAGGCAGTTGTATTAGGCAGGACTCTTTAAGGGAATACAAATGATCAGGGATTTACCAGATTAGACTATGTGACATAGTCCAGGAGGTCCAATAATGACTGCTTCACAGTTGAGAAGCTGAGGATCTGGTAGTCCATGTGGCTGGTGTCTCAGCAGTCACAATCCAGTGTGAAAGTCTAAAGGGTTTCTAGTGAGTGGTTAGTCTTTAGTCTACATTGGAAGGGCAAAGAATCTGACTTTGAATCATTGAAGGAATGGCAGAGCAACAGGATGGACGGATTTGCTATTGGCAGTACATGGAAGCTTACAAAAAGCAAAATTTTCCTTCTTTTTTTCTGGTCCTTTTATGTGGGCTGCAACTAGATGCCACACATTTAGAGTGGATCTTTCTACCACAGATTTTTAGATTTGATCATGTAATCCTTCACAACACTGCCAAGCAGTTTGCATTTTAGTTTATTTCAAATTTATAAAATTGACAACCAAAATTAATTATCATAACAGTAAAGATACAATGACAAGTTCACATTTAGGATTACCATGAAACCTATTTTCTCATCAGCTTTGAGTGGTGTGAATGAAAAGAATTCAGAAAATTAAAGGAGATCCTATAGGTAATGTTAGGGAATTTTATTAACTTTGAGTGCACCTGATTATGTAAATAAAAGGATATAATTATCCTTTTAAAAGAACATTTCTTGATGGTATGTGCAGAGAATAGTCCTTAGCAGGGCAGGTGTATAAAATGAATATACATTCTTTCAAGGGTAGACCTTAACAGTCTGATGGGACATAATGAGCATACAGAATTGGCCTTAGTAGGATTTTTTTATATAATTTGCAGATTTTTTTTAAAGTCAACACACTGATTTTAACTATAAGAAATATTCTTTTACTAAAAATAAATGGAAAGAGGATTTTCAAGTGACTCAGATGAAAAATACAAAGGAAACAAAAGCTTTGAGTCTAATCAAATATTAGTTGGTTTCTCCCACAACATTCATGCAGTTGATCAACTGGCCTTATTTTACCAGGTCAGCTTTTATTGTAGTTGAAAGGTTCAAGACCTGGCCAAAAAAAAAATGATTACTTTTCTCCTTCAGTATTGCTACATGGTCCTTTAATGAAAATGATGCCCATAGACTCATAGGGAATACCATTACTGTAGGTGTGGCCTTGATGTAGTAGGTATGGCCTTATTGGAGGGAGTGTGACGCAGGGGTGGGTTCAGATATTTCAGAAGCTAAAGCCAGAGAAAACAATGGCCAACATCTTCAGAAATAACTTCTAGCCTCCAGAATAGGGAGGGAGTGAATCTCCTTAGTTAAGTCACTCTGCTAGTAGAACTCTCTTTTGGCACCTAACATATCTCCAGTAAAGTAACTCAATTTCATCAGCATTAATTTTTATTTATTCAAAATAAACACACTTTTTCTTTTTTTATAAGCCACGCCCATAAAATTATAATCATTCTTCCTTAGCATCTAAATGCTGCAATTACAAGTTTGCACCATCATACACAGGCCAGCTTTAACTCTGGCATTTTTCTGTGGTGGAGAACACATTTGTTGCAGCATGCTCTCTCTCTCCTTTGTCTTATGTGGTAGTTTGGAGAAATTAATGTAATTATTGATTTCTATGCTTGCAAGATGAGCTTTTGAAGGTAGAAGCACTATTTTCTCACGGTATTTTCCTACTTAAAATGCAGTATTATGCAGTCTTCAGGGAAAGAACTTAGCAGGAATGTTTTGATAGAACTATACAGAAAAGATGAAATTGGCATTGTTGTTAACTGGTCATTAGTGAAAAAACAATTTATCAGCACTGTATAATTAAAAACAATGGTACATGAAAGATGGAATTATTCCCTCATCAACTAAAAGGTTTTAAGGTAATTAGATAGTATCTTAGCTTCACTATGAATATTACAAAAAGGCATTTAATGTTTGTTTTCATGTCTCAAAAACCATAAGATAGTACTAAAAAATACATTAGAGAAAATCAAATTGGAACTTATTTAAAATTTTGGACTTTGAAAGCATACTACCACAAGAGTACCTTAGATATTCTTTCTCCCCACTTGTCAAAACATTATTCTTGTATTTAAATCATGCTCCTGAATTTCATCTTAAAAAAATTCATTTGGAGACTGGTAGCAGTATATATATATATTTTTTTTTTCACAAAACACAGAGAATAATTGTGTCAGGACTTTCTTAAGACCCATTTCTATCACTTGCCCATTTGAGAAGCAGGTAAAGTACAACAAGTTCTGCCACCAAATGACAGCTAATAGGCTCTTAACGTCACAGTCCTTAGTGCATTTTTATCTAATAAAATCTATTTAAAGTAGACAGCATGCCAATTTGTTACCGAGATGATATCTTCTAAATTTTATGAAAATATTTCACAAGAATTTTTAGATAGATGTAACAAATGTCTGTAAAACAATTTTACTTCCTTCTTTGAGATCTATTACAAAATTTCAGTCTGTGCTTATCGTTTGAAGGCTAATTTGACATTGAAGAATAATTCTCTATATTTCTTCATCTCGACGACCAAGAGGAAAGCACTACAAGGATTTACTTTCACAGTATGTGTATCCATAAGGAGTAGTTAACACTACACGTTAAGAATCAAAGATTTCAAATGTAACCTTTAAACATCTCGATGAATCAAGATCATATCTTCTCCTTCAAACAGTACTTTTACTTACCGTAAGTCATAAAATATTTAGAGACATGTCTTGGGTATTTTAGTAGATGCAGTAAATTGAGATGCTTTGATTCTGATTAGAACATTTTGATTTCTTTTTGACAAGGTAAATAATTCATTTTCTAAATGAAAAATGTGTTCAGATAAGTTCCAAACGAAATTTCTGGTGGTTTTTAATTGAAAGTTCCATATGCTGTTCCTGAAATAGACTGTGCTTCTATGCTGCTGTTCGAATTCAGGAAAGCGTTGTTTAAACACAAGTAACGGGCCGTCTAGGTCTTGCCTTTCAGGTTTTAATTTTCTATCATCTTGAAACTGGTAAAACGTAAAATAAGAGCATTATTGCTTGTTGTAATTAAAAGTTTCCCATCAAATACCCTTTAACAAGAGAAATTCTCTAACGATTACAGCCGCTCACAAAGAAACTTAGAAATAGTAAAAGGGCTGGCTTGAAAACTCTGGTTTTAATCTTCCAGGGAGAAACTGTAGTCTTTTATTTCTGCTGTACTGGAGTATAAGAAATCAGTGACAGGTACATCTCTCTTTGGAATAACTTTTATAACCTTCTCTCGAAAGAAAGAAGTCTCTATTCTTGGCATGCCACCCACAGTTCACTGACTTTGAACTAGTCCTGTCCAATCCCCAGCCCAATGAACCTGTTTGAGCTCTCTCTGGTGGAAGCGTCCCTGGAGACTTCTTTGCTGAGATATTTCCAGTTGCTCTGCTCATAATAAAGATGACTTTTCAGAGTCCAGCCAGGCTACTCACCAGATGAAGTTTAGGGTCGAGATTTTTGCCTTTTTATTTTGAAGGTCTAACCAGTTTATTAGTATATATTTTAAGAAGTAAAGAATACTGTCTACAACAGACACTTTTATTCCTATGGTCATTATTTTTCAAATGCTCATGAATCTTTGATATTTTCATTATCTATGCAGCCGAATGAATTTCCCACTCAGGGATGAGAAGGATGTGTAATTGTGAGAGTTAAAAAAACACCCCGAGCAGGTGATTGTGAGCTTGTTCAGTGGGCAAATGAGTCATGCTGACAAACCTGGGTTCAATACTCAGACTATGTGGAAATCCAGATGCCGTAGTGCCTGTTTATAATTTCAGTACTAACATAGTGAGACACAAGAGTCTCATCTTTAAGCTTGTACAGATTGCCTGGAGTATGCCACACTGTCCAAAGTAAGAAAGACTCTGCCTTAACAAGGTGGAAGGAGAGGTCCTAGAGGACCTACTCTGGAAAGTTCTTCATTGTCTCCCAAATGCGTGCTGAGGCAGGTATATACTATATAAACAGACACATACATATATGTTACATACACACTGTACACATGTGCACACATTATATGCCATACATACACACAACTATAATAAATGAATATAAATATAGTAAGCTGCTCCAGTATATTTAATAATCTAATATTGAATGAATAGTTAAAACTAAAGTAGCTTAAATGAAGGTAATATGAGTTTCATTTACTTCAAATATTGCAAGACTCTAGGCTACTCACCTTTTTCCCCCTATAACATTAACATACTAAAAATATGCTATTGCTGCATGCCAAAAAGAATTTGGTAAACTTGTATTATAAATTAGGTCTGAGAAGAATCAGAAGATCATCGAATTATCATGTATTAGTGTTGCAGATAAAAGGGAAAATATAAAATTAAGCTTGCTCCGTGGTGTTCTAACGTGAGGTGAAACTAACACTTGCTAAGCAATATAAAAAGGGTGTGTGAGAGGGTTATTTTTTCCTTTGTTGATTAAAAAAGATAAGAATGAAAAGGAAACTAACTGTGGGCTCAAAGCTTCAAAGAGATTGCACAAGGCCAGCATCCTGCAACAAGTGATTATCTGCCATATCTGAATAACGCGGAGCAGGATGCTGTGTAAATAGACGAGGAGCTTAGAACTTTGACTAAGAATTGTTTTGTTCAGGTCTTAAGCATCTGAACCAAGTTTTATTCTTCATAAGATGAAGACTGTATGGTGCTTGCAATGTGGAGAGAGGGCTGCTGTCTTTCAAAGAGACCTGAATAGAAGGATAGGGAATAGAGGCAGAAGCTGATACCAGGGAGCATGATAATGCAGCAAGAGATGCTGAAAGGTTTTTCTGATTATATATGAACATAATAAAAGCTGTTACTAAGTGAGGTTGTTTTTGATAATATATCTGATGTGGGATTTAAATTAAGTATGTTGTCTTAATTATATTTTCTTCTGCTGAGATAAAACACAATGATCAAGGCAACTTATAGAAGAAAACATTTATTTAAAATTTCCAAGGAGTAGAGTCCATGATCTGATATCATGGTGGTGAATGTGGCAACAGGCAGGCACACAGGGAGGGAGGCAAATATGCCATTCTTGCTGAGAGCTCAAATCTTGAGATAAAATCAGGAGGCAAAGACTCAAAATAGTAAAAGTCTTTGATAACTTAAAGTCTGAGCCCAGTGACACATCTCCTTCAACAAGACCATGCCTCGTAATCCTTCCTGATGAGTTGCACCAACTGGGGACAAAGTATTCCAATTTATGAGCCTGCTATGGCTCATATGTAGATATGCCTATATCTACAAATAGATAAGTATTATCAAAAATTATGATACTGACTCCATAAGACATTACACAGAACATCTAACAAATACTGCTCAAATTTTTAAGGTTATAGATTTCAAAGGAAACTAAGAAACTGTCACAACAAGGAATGCTTGAGAAGAGATGATGATCTCAAGTCAATTTGTGGATGAGATTCTTCTGCAGTAGGAAAAGCTCCTGGGTAGAGATTAGAAAGTCTGAATTGAGAATGCACTTTAATTAGTATCAAATTGCCAATTTTCACTGAGAAACTGTACAAATATAACATAGACAGACTATGTTAGTAACATGGTGAACTATTTAGCGTTTATATTGGGCCTTCATATTTTCCTTCAAATCTAATGATGTTCAAAAATGAATATTTTCTTAGATATGCACTAAAAAGTTTTAAAGGACCTGCAAATATTATAATACTTCTTCCTATTTATGTTGTAAATTTTTTTTGTGAGAATGAGACAAAAGTTATTTTTTACTTTGGTTATTTTTTGATATAATAATTCTATTTTTTCTGTCAGTCTGACAAGTCATAAAGCAAATTATATTAATTGATTAAAAATACTAGCATATTTTGTAGTCAGATGAAATTAAATAGACTGCAGTTTTAAAAGCATGTATCTTGAATCTTCTGAGAAAATTGCCATTGATGGAAGCAGATGCAGAATCCACAGAGTCCAGTGGAAGATAGGGAGGAGTGATAATATGAACAAAGGGGTCAAGACCATGATGGGGACACCCACAGAAGCAGCTGACCTGAGCTTGTGGGACTGATTTTGGATTGACAGTAAGGGAACCTGCATAGGACCAAACTAGGCCCTCTGAAAGTGTGTGGCTTGGGCAGTCTGTGGGGCCACTAGCAGTGGGACCAGTATTTATCTCTAATTTATGAACTGGGTTTTTGGAGCCCATTCTTGGAAAGATGCCTTGCTCAACCTAGATATAGGAGGAGTGCTGTGGGACAATGGTCTTGTACTTTGTAAAGTTTTGTCACTTGTACTGATTTAATTAAATGCTGATTGGCCAGTAGCCAGGTAGGAAGAGGAGAATTCTGGGAAGAGGAAAGGCTCAGTGTGCAGGCATCACCCAGACACAGAGGAAGCAACATAAGATGTCTCACTAATAAAATGTACCACGTGGCTAACACGGACAAGAATAATGGGTTAATGTGTGAAGTAATTTTATTTAATAAGAAAGCCTGAACTAATAGGCCAACCAATTTATAATTAATGTAGACCTCTGTGTGTTTCTTTGGGATTGAACAGCTGGGGGAGCAGTTGGAACAGAAACCTCTGTCAACAGGCAGGCCTTGGTCCTGCCTCAAAGTGATCTGTCAGTGTCTGACACCCCATGGAAAGTCTTACCCTCTTCTGAGAGTGGATGAGGAGGTGTGGTTGGGAGAAGGTATGGGGAGCAGGAAAAAGGGAGGGAGTGGAAATTGGGATTGGTATGTAAAATGAAAAAAGATTGTTTAAAAAATAAAATAATAAATAAAAAGTCCAGGATTTTAGGAAAACTAGGATTTTAGCCCCTGTCATCAAAATTTGTAACAAAACTTTGTGATCCTTTTTGAATATTTAAAATATATAATTTGTTTAGGTGATATATAATGCAAGGAATTGACAAAAACTATTTTCACTTAAAAATAAAAATGAAAGTATCAATAAATAAATATGTATAACAATGATCAAAATTTTATGGATTTCTTGAACTACAAATTTATCTTAATTAAGGGACTGCTCTGATCAATGCCATCTCCACACAAGGGGTACAAGCCAAGGAACATTTATTATATACAATCACGTAACACTGAATACCATAGAAGGTAAGACTAAAAGACAGTGAAGTACATTTTATTATATTTTTATGGAACAATAGTCTCTACCACATGTAGTGTGTACTTTAATGACTCCGTTTAATGCAGCTAACTTTTCAGAATGTAAGATCATGAGGAACTGACCATAGCCTACAGTAAACAAAAAATGTTTATAATGAAATATGCTAGCTTCCCAGAATGGGTCTAGCAATGTCTTGGGTTTTTAATTGTAGCTCATAAACTTGCTGTTTTTTTCTTTCGTTCTATTCACATACCTCTTTCAGATGCATTCTATTGACTTCTAAATCTGTTAATGAATTTGTGATATTTTTATAGTTGTCAGAAAATGGAATCCGGCTGAGTGTCAACCACCAAATGAATGAGTGAAGTATAATACATGTACATCTAGAAGTACAGAGGAACAATATAGCTTTATTTTAAGTGTTTATATGTAGCTTTTGTATGAATCTTTACACTCTTTTCCATAGACTGCACCAGTCTATAGTCTTTCCAACTATGGGTAAATGTTTATCTTTTCCCACAGACTCTCCAGTACTTGCTGTCATTTGATATTTTAAATAATAGCCTTTATTACTTGCGAGAAATAAAACCTCTGAATAGTTTTAATTTTCATTTCCCTATTGGCTAAGGATGTAGAAAACATTTAAAGATGTTTATTGGCCTTTGGTATATCTCATTTTCAAAGCTCTCTATTTAGTTATAAAGCCTGTAATTTTTGGTTTATCGATGTTAACATTTTAGGTCTTTGTATATTCTAGATATTAATGCTCTGTCATATTTAGTTGTGGCAAGTATTTCTTCCATCTTGTAGGTTTTTTTTTTTGCCATGTGGAGTGTGGTTTCTTTTGCTATACAGATACATTTTATGAGTTCTCATTTTTAAACTACTGGCATTATTTACTGAGTTGATGGCATTCAATTAAGAAAAATCTTTCCCTAAGTCTATATAACCTACTGCACTATCTACTTTTCCTTTTCTTTGTTTAAAGAATTAAAATGATTTCACATACAGTATATTTTAACTATTATTCCCCCTCATCCTAATGCTCCCCTGTATCCTCCTTACTTTCCCAGCCATTCTAATCTACTCATTTTCTTTCTTTTTCCCTCATTAGAGTACAAACCTCCCCCTAATAATCAAGAAATAAGTAAGTAAATACATGCATAAATAAACAAATAAAGTCAGTTAGTAAGATAAATTAAAAGCAAACGAACAAAGAAATGAACAAATAAGAAAAATGCCAAAGAAAAGGAGAAAAACATACAAATGCTAAGACACACATATTTACACACGTGGAAGGGCCATTAAAAATGAAAGCCAAACTATATAAGAAAACAATATTTAAGGATATAAACAAAGCAAAACTCCCAGAAAAATGTGGAACAAAGAAAAAGTTCCAAAAATAATACTGATCCCACTGAGCTAGTTTTCTGTTTGTCATGTGCTGCCGGGCATGGGGTCTGCTCTTTGGTGTGGCTCGGATACTCAGTGAGACCCACTGGAGACAAGTAACTTTAACTTGTAATTAGTTTTCAATTGTGCATAGTTTCTGCTTTAGGAATGGGCACTTGGTTGTTTCTACCACCCCTCTCAGTACTGGAACTATATCTGATTTGGGCCTGTGAAGGTCCTGTGAATGCTCTCACAGTTTGAGATCATTTCTGTGTTGCCCCTGTTGTGTCCAGGAAGCTTTGTTTCTGTGGTGTCTTCTATCTTTTCTTGTTCTTAAAATCTATCCACCTCCTTTTCTACAATGTTCTTGCAGCCCTGAGGAAAGGGATTTGATAGACACATCCCCTTTAGGATTGAATGTTCCAAACTCTATAGCTCTCTGCACATTCTCTGGTTACTGGTATTCTATTTGTTTCCAACTACTGCAGAAGGCAGCTTTGCTGATAATGGTTGAGAAAGAGACTCATCTGTGAGATATCAGAGTATCTTTCTGAATCATTTTTATTGCTACTTTAGTAGAACAGTAGTGTTTGATTTTCCCCTGGGCCAATGGCCTATCTAGTCTCAAATTCTTGGAAGTATTCAGTGATGGAGATGGGTTCCATGTCATAGAGTGATTCATAACTCCAAATAGAGAGTGGTTGGTTACTATCATAACTTTTGTGCCAGTATTGCTTAAGCAAAATTTGCTGGCAGGTCACCATTGTAGATCGCAGGCTGATGTCTACCTTTCTCTTCTGGTACTGTGCAAAGCACCTTCCAGTACCATGAACAATAGTGATCCTTACTCAAACATGTTCATTGATGCTATATTCATAAGAGCCAGAAATTAGAAGCAGCCTAGATGTCCTTTAACAGATGAATAAATGGATAAAGAATATGTGATACATCTATAAAATAGAGTATTAAAAAGCAAAAAAAAAAAACAAATTTAAAAAATTCTTAAATTTTTAGGTAAATGGATGGATATAAAAAATTTAACCCATACCCAACAAGACAAATGTAGTTGTATGTATTTTCTTAAATTCTCTGGTATCCTATCACTCAGCTAAAAAATAGATACATGGAGACTTATTCTTACTTATGAATTTCCAGCCTTAGCTAGGCATGTTTCTAGCCAGCTTTTATAACTTTAATCATCCTGTTTCTCTTTAACTTAATTTTGCCTTTTTAAAAAAAACCTTTTTTTATTCTATATATCTTCTATTTTTTTTTTTTTTACTCCATGACTTGCTGTGTGACTGTCGGCTGGCATCCTTCTCTCCTCATTTTGTATTCTGTTCTCTTCTCTTGAGCCTGGATTTCTTCTCCTATTCATTCTCTCTGCCTGGCAATCCTGCCTGTCCCTCTCCTTTGTCTAACTATTGGCTGTACAGCTCTTTATTTGTCTAATCAGGTGTTTTAGACAAGAAAAATAACACAGCTTTAGAGAGTTAAACAAATGCAACATGCAAGAATACAATGAACCTTTGCATCATTTAACAAATATTCCACAACATAAACAAATGTAGCACATTTTAAAATAATATTCTAAAAAAGACATATATGGTATGAATTACCCTGTATGTGGTTGTCAGCTGTTATCTTTGTAAGTAGACTACAATCCTTAAAACAACAGACGTGTGTATAGAGTAAAAAATTAGTGAGGTTTACCCGAGTAAAGGGAAATTAAATAGATATTTATGGATGGAAGGGGAGATAATGCTTTAATGAGAGGATCAAATGGAAGGGGAAAAATGAGTGTGGACTAGAGAAAGCAAAATCTAAGGGCCATTTGAGAGTTCATATGAAAACTTACCATGGTACAATCATCTTAAAATGCATACACACATGAAGAAAATCTAAATTAAAATTACCAAATAATGGGGGAGACAAAACCCCAACTGGACTTTTCTTGTCATTACATGAAATCTCCAGTTCTGGTATTGGCTTACGTCTAATTGAGTTGTTGGCCCAAAGATTCCCATGAAAACTAACAAATAATCTCAAATATTGTATGTTTTTTTTTTCTTTTAGCATGTTCAGGGTTTTAGATTTTATGTGGAATTCATTTGGAATTATTTTGCATCATGCAAGGACAGGATGTTTGATTCTTCTACACATGGATATGTAGTCTTTTTCAGTGCCATTTAGTTGCCGAGGCTCCCTTTACTTCAGTGAGCATCTGGCAGGCCAATTTTGGACTTCATTGTCGTCAGTTATATGGTTTTATTCTTCTCAAAATCATGATTTAAAATAATATTTTCTTGATTAAAAATATATGTGGATATCAGACTATTTTCCTAAATTTTTTTAGAAATTGTACTGATAAATACTTATACTCTGTTTAGACTTAATTCTGCACTACTACACGTGAAGCTGAAAATGCAAAATAAAATATATAATGATTATAATTTCATTCATTTTTAAATGATGCACTTTTCTCATCACATATTCTTATCTATACTTACAGTTAATGTTCTTATATAATTTTATATAGTAAGCTGTCATTGAAATATATTAAGAATAAACCAACTATAACTCATATTTATCTATCTCTAGTCATATTAATTTTACCTGCTTATCTTATATTCTGAATTTCTATCTGGCAATACATCTATTTAGAATGAAACACATGCTTAGTCAGATATCAGTATTATATTTAGACAACTAATTCTTTTAGATTCTGTTTACTTGATGCCAGCAAAATTTCCATAATACTTACATTTTCTTACTATTTCTAAGTCTGCTGGAATTTTTAAGTTTTAAATTATGTATATAGTTTTATTTTCCTTTGTCTATTCTGTTTATTTGGATTTGTAGGAATGTGACTAAGTTTTGTTGTTGGTTTTGTTTTGTTTAGAACACTATTTAAACGTTTTACACATTTCTTTGCTTACCTATCTAAGTACACTATACACACCCCCAAAATACAACTATCCCTTAGGAACAGAACTTGTATATCACTGTTTTGTGTCAACAAAATTGTATAGTATCTAGAAACTAACGACTTATTTTTCAAATTTTTGTGTTTGTGTCTAATAAAAATCAACATCAAAACGAGCTATTTACAGAAAGAGTGAAATTTAAGCATAAAAACAAACAAACAATAACAACGGCAACAAAACTGTAGTATGTCACCATGCTGATGGTAAAGCCAAGGGAATAATGACACAGTTACTTTAAGCATTTTGGAAAGGCGTGCCACCGTTTGGACTGTAGACTCTGGGCTCTCACAGCCATTTGAAAATGTACAGAAAAACCAGATTCTTCTGTTTGACTATAAACAAGAAGTAGTGTGTTGTATCAGGAGTAGAATAGCTGAATTATTTTATGTGTTTATTTATACTCAATGAATTGTTTTAGGAATTAAATAACACATTTGCAGAAGATATAAAGGTTGCATATAAAAGAATTATTCAGCAGGGGGCTGGAGAGATGGCTCAGTGGTTAAGAGCATTGCCTGCTCTTCCAAAGGTCCTGAGTTCAATTCCCGGCAACCACATGGTGGCTCACAACCATCTGTAATGAGGTCTGGTGCCCTCTTCTGGCCTGCAGACATACAGACAGAATATTGTATACATAATAAATAAATAAACATTAAAAAAAAAGAATTATTCAGCAGCCTCAAATTTTTAATGGGAAGACTTGTTGAGCAGGAAAAGATATTTCTTTACACAGATGTACAATTACTGGGTAAAAATCAGCACCTAAAATTGTTTTTAATGGTGGCATAACCTTTGTCCCAAACTTGGCGAAAAAGAACATTTTGGGAGAAATAATTTTACAAAATGCACTTTAACTTCCAGGTAAAAACGATGATCTTCTATCCGGTCAATCTTTTGTCTTTGTTCTAGTGGGTCCCTCTTAGTAAACTGTTGATGTTGCCTGCAGATATAAAATATGTCAAGTACATTATTGAGACATAGCGGAGGGATGGTAGAATCTTCTCAGTCAGAATCGATGACAGCTAATTATAGACCAGAACTGAAAACCTCTCGGGAAGAAGTAAAGTCTGAGTCCTCCCAGATAAGTTATTGGGGGATTTTTCTGGTGGCTGGAGTATTTATGCACAGAATTAATAATAGATGACCTAGTGCTGCAGCATTACAATATCAAAACATTCTTATTTGACCACTAGAAAGCCAGTTACCTGGCAGCAATAATAGAAAGAAAATAAATATTAAATAATAAATCACTTCTTTAAAAGAACGTCTTCATGATGTTCTTTAATATTCATAATGTTGTTAACAAAGGTTTGTGAAGCTCTTTGGCATACATTCTCAAGGGTAAGAAAGAATAGGCTTGCTTTCATCTAAGAAGTATTTTGTGAATTTTTTTCTTCCTATGATAGTGTGCTTTTTTGTACTACTTTAGTTTTGTGTATTTGCTATTATTAAGTGACTAATGTTATTCAGAGAAAATAGCATTATTGTATTTCTTTTTTAATTTAACCTGTAATACCTGTTGTTTAATAATTAGGTAATGTTCCTTGAGATTTGATGCTTCTCCAGCAAGAGGAAAAAATATTCATGATTTTGCTGATATCTATATAAAGAGCTTTCTTTTAAGCATGGCTAGTTCACTGGAGAAAAATCTGCAGTGTGGTTTGATTGAAGAGATATCAGGCAATTTCTGGATACCTGAAAGTTTCAGAAGGATGTTTGCATCAAAATGCCAAAAGATGTGTAATATGTGTTACTCTGTTTGAGTTGATTAAGCTACCTCCTCATAGTCTTTTCCTGAAAGACCATGTATGTGCATAGAGAAGGGAAGTAGAAGCAAAGATAGACAATACTACCAGTTTGATGTGAATGAGTTTGATGTCAGAGCCTTTGTTTAGAGATGTGGAGAAAAAAAATCACACACATGTAATGGTAAAGATATATTTGTTTCTCATTTTCCAACTGTTTATTAAGTTTAAAAAGAAAAAGACAGATAGATAGATGGATAATCTTAATTTGTGTACAAATTTATGTAAATTTTGTATAAAATACCTACAACCATTGTTGTTATAAATGGCAGAGAAAAAAGGAAAATAATTCCTTTCCATTAATAACTGACAAAAATCTGCATTATTACAAATGACCAGTAATGGGTCATAACAGATAGCTTTGGAGAAGTCAATAAGCAAATATAGAGATAAAATTAAAATGGCCTTGGCTTTAGAATTGTAGGGTTTCATTAAGAAGTTTATTAACATAAATCTTACCTCTTCATAATTTCTTGATCCTTTACAATTCTAATCTCATCTAAAAATTAACACCTACAAAAATTTAATGATTTTAAAAATGTTGAGTTAAAAGAAAATGAATGAATATATATGGTCTTACTTCAAAAGCCACATAGTATTTTTTAACCCACTAAAATATTCATGAACTTTTTTATTCTCGCCCCCTCTCAAGAGTGAAGAGCTTGATTTGGCCCAAGCGTCTTAGTTTAGCACACATAGCTCCTACCACTGAATTGTAGAAATGATATAGATAACAAAAGAAAAATGTACAGACTTTTATTCATCAGTAATGCATGTGATATTAATCTGTGTTCATTGGAAATAATAAAAATCTTGCTGGTTGACTGGAAATAACATCTCGGTACTACAAAAACCTGGTAAGGAACTAAAAGAAAATGATAGAAATGGATCTCCTCAGTTGCTGATTGGTTTGATCTACTCTGAAGGATTAGACATTAACCAATTTTTAAGTTGGTTGAAGTTTTCCAATTAGCTTTCATGAAACCAATATTTGCTCTTTTTCTACTCAACATCTAAATTATAACTAAAACTTTTCCTTTCCCTGTATATCGTACATTTGCCCCTTCTATGGCAAGTTCTATCACCTTGAGCTAAGAAATTAACTGTCAAAAATTTCCAAAGAAGAAAGGAAGAATCCTTGCTTTTACAATTAACTTGTTAAAATAATGATGATAATAATAGTAATGATGATGAGGAGGAGAAAGATTAAATGAAGTTTAGATATAATCAGTCATTGTCATCATACAGAAAAACAAGTAGAAAAATTTAATTCCCAATGTTATGATTCCATACTTATTTAACATATTAAGTACCTTGAGACTAAACTGAATGATGACATTAGACTCAACTGTTTAACATTAACTTTATTTCTCTCGCATTTTAATATCTCTTTCTATGTCATTCCTCACGTACTTTAGTGGCTTCTACATGCTTATAGAGATTAGTCTTCATCTTTCTTCCACTTCTCACCTCCCCTTTTAACTCTTGTTTTTTTTTTATTCATAGGCATGTATGAACTCTAAACTCGTGACTTTGAATAAAATATGTTTTGTGTTTTAACTAAAAGTATAGGAGCAATGAGAAAATGTCTTAGTAAAACACTTGTCACAGATGTATGCAGATGTAGGGGTGGTTCCCAGAATCTATATGGAAACTGGGCAGGCACACAAAAGTTCATTTACATTGCCATATATATGAGGCAGATAAAGAACATTCCCAGAGGAACTTAGGTGGATTGTACAAGCTGAATTGGTGATTCCAGTGTCGAAGTAACAGACAATGTCTCAACATACTTGATGAGAAATGATGGAGGGAGATATTTACATCAACCTTGGGCTCTCACATGCGTTTTGACAGGCATTCACATGTGCTTGCACACCTGTGCCTATATACCTGAATATAAATATATATACACTCACATCACCCACATGATTATACAAACACAGAGAGAGACAGAGAAAGGGATAGAGGGAGATAGATGTGATCTTTCTCAGTAGATTAGTCCTACCATCTTAAGTGTAAGATTAAGGTTACATGGTGAATTCTTTTGAAATTGCAGTCAGTATAAAAAGGAGCACATCAAATGAGATATTATAGATAGATATTTGTCAGTCATGTGATCCATGTAAGTCATCTTTGGAATACAATCCTGTTGTTCTGATAAAATCCATCAAAGATACTGTAGAATTTCTGAAGGAGCTATAGTTTTAGGATTTCACATGAACTAAGTTTCAGAGATTTCCATACAAAATATTTTGAATTCCTAACTAGAAGAAATCGGAGTAAATTTCTAATTAAAACATGGCATAGGGGAATCTGAGAGTCTGGTTGGGTCAATTGCTTCCTGGCCTAGTTTTACAGATTAGAATTACTTCTGCTTACTAATACAAAGGAACCAAAAAAAAAAAAAAATCCAAGAAACTATTTCTACATATAAGGTTACCCAGGTTAATGAAGTGCAGGTTCCTTGAGCATCATTTTGTCTACTGTTTATAGTATTTCAAGAGCTATCTGGAAAATAAGTAGGATAAGGATGACATCATCGCATGTAGGGCTTGCTACATGAGTTACTATGAAATATTCTTCACTATGCTTTTGTTTTGTTTATCACATTTCTTTGAAGGTCCTAATTAATCAGACTTTTCTATCTATTCTGTTATGGTTTCTTATGTTTTATTTTCCATTATTTCTATTTTTTGCCTATATTAAAAAAAAAGACTTAGAATGAATGATGCTAATCAAAATGCTTTGTTTTCCAGCGGTTAAGAAAAATAAAACAAAACAAGATGATCTTAAAACAATCTTTTTCATCTCCCAAACACCTGAAATAAACTAGGAAAAAAATCCTGATTATTATTATCAATACTGTTATCTTTTAAGACTAAAGACATAGATATAGTCTTAAAGTTTTATGAAATAGACTCTATATAATACTCTATCTAGAGTTTAGGTTTAGTTCTGTCCTTGATTGTTATAATTATTTTTAGTGTGAAATATTACATTCCTGGAACAATGAAGATACTGTGTATATATAATATGATAAGCAACAAAAATAATTTTAAGCATTTTACCTTAATAAACTGATAGGTAGTGAATGTTAGATGAAATTCATATTGTTACATAATATCTAATGATATCAAAATGAAAATACAAAGTGACAGTAAGGAAACATAATACATTGCTAGTTTTAATATACCAGAGATATTTGTCTAGATGGTACAGAAAATTTATTGAAGCAGTAACATTTTTCTTGAATTTTAATGTCAAATAGGCTTCATCCCAGAGAATAGAGATGGCTTAACGTACAAAAGAAAAATCAGTCAAAGAAATCTACCATATAAATAAACTGAAAGATTATTCAGATGATCATCCCATTAGATGCTGAAAAAGCCTTTCAAAAAATCTAACACCCTTTTATGATAAAAGTCTTTGAGAGATTATAGATACAAGGTATACACCTAAATACAATAAAATCAATTTACAGCAAGTAAATAACCAACATCAAATTAAGTGGAGATAGACTCAAATCAATTCCAATAAAATCAAAAACAATACAATGGTTTTTATTCTCTCCATATCTGTTCAACATCGTAACTGAAGTTCTACTGAGAACAATAAGACAACTGTAGGAGATCAAGGGAGACAAACCAGAAAGAAATAAGTCAGAGTAACATTATTTTCAGATGATGTTATAGTATCCATAAGAACTCCAAAAATTCTACCATGGAACCCCTATAATTGATAAATGTAGTAAAGTGGCATTAACTATAACAGGTTCAGTTGTCCTCCTTTACACCCATGACAAACGCACTGACAATGAAATCAGGGAAACAGAATCCTTTACAATAGCCACAAGTAAGGTAAAATATGTTGGTGTAACATTAACCAAGCTGGTGAATAACTTGTATGATAAAATCTTCAAGTCTTGGAAGAAAGAAAGTGAAGAAGATGTCAGAAGATGGAGAGCTCCCACATGCTCATGAATTAGTAGGATTAATATACTAAAAAGGGCCATCCATCCAAAGGCAATCTACAGATACAAAGCAATCTACAAATTCAATGCTAAATTCCAACATAATCCTTTAGAGAACTGGAATGACAATACTCAACTTCATATTTAAAAACAAAAAAAACATGATATGTAAAACAATTTTGTACAATAAAAAATTCAGATGTATTATCGTTCTAATTCCAAGTTGCACTACAATGTTCTTTTATTAAAAACCACATGGTACTGGTAGAAAACCAGAAAAGTTTATAAATAGAATTGAATTAAAGATGAACCCAGGCCAAAAAAAATACCTATGAACACCTGATTTTTGATAAAGAAACTAGAAATACACAAGAGATGAAATAAAGCATCCTTAACAAATGGTGCTGTCTAACTGGATGTAAGCAAGAAAAGGAATGCAAATTGATCCATTTCTATTATCCTGCACAAAACTCCAGTCCAAGTGAACCAAAGACCTCAACATAAAACCAGATACACTGACCCCAATAAAAGAGAAAGAGGCAATACCATTGATATCATTGGCAAAGGGGACAGATTCCTGAACAGAATACTGATAGGACAGCTACTAGGGTCAGAATCAGTAAACGGAACTTCATGAAACCAAAAGGCTCTGTAAGGCAAAGGACACCACCAATAGGACAAAATGGCAACCTTGAGAATGGGAAAATATTTTCACCAACTCCACATCTGAAAGAGGCCTAATACACAAAATACAGAAAAAAAACTCATGAAAGTAGACATCAACAAACCAAAAAATTCAATTGAAAATGGGGTATAGCTTTAAAAAGAATTTATAACAGAGGAATCTCAAGTGGCAACTCTTAAAGAAATGTTCAACATCCTTAGCCATCAAGGGAATGCAAATCAAAACTAATTTGAGATTCCATTTAACATGTCTCAAAATGACTAAGGTCAAACACCAAGAGACACATCATGCTGACAAGGATGGAGAGAAAGGAAATACTCCCCATTGCTGGTGGGAATGTAAACTAGTACAGTCACTTTGGAAATGAAATCTGTGGATAGATCTACTTAAATCCCCAGATATACCACTTCTGGAAATATACCCAAATGTTGAATTAGGAGCTGCGGGGCCCCGGCACCCGGCCACCCGCATGGCTAGCTTATGCCCGAAATAATTACACGGAAACTGAATTCTATTAAACACTGCCTGGCCCGGCTGGTTCCAGCTTCTTATTGGCTATCTCTTACATATTGTTCTAACCCATTTCTAATATTCTGTGTAGCCCACGAGCTGGCTTACCAGGGAGGATCTTAA
>NW_026067949.1:14943887-14951653 GCF_014885135.2 Alexandromys fortis
ATACATATATATATATTCACACACACACTCTCTGTCTATCATAATGCAATATGCATAAATACAAGCTTCCTCAGTTCACTTAAAGATACTTGTATGTTTTTAATTAAAAAACTGAAAATGAAAGATAAAAAACCTTTACTATTTATTATTAATCCTGTGGCCTATTCAATCACCTGATTAAGAAACAAAGTATATGAATATCATGTCACCGGAGACCCCCTCCAAGACCCTATTGCTACTAGAAGTATAAAAATTTATGATATTAAATTGAAAAATAAAAACACATATTAATTGAGCATTAAAATGAAGAGTTATATTTTATCCTGACTTCCTCCAAGTCAAATGCTACAACAAAAACTGTAAACATATCAGGCCCTGTTGAAAAATAGTAGACAAATCTTTTAGTCAATTATCATAATTCAACCTGTTTTATAGATGAATGGGTTGAAGCTCAGAAAATTTGTTATAACTCTATTTTGTTGCTGTGATAAAACACCTTCAATAAATGCAATTTTGAGAAAAAAATGGTTTGATCAAGCTTACAATTACAATTTACAGTCCATCAAGTTGGGGTATTTTAGGCAGGAACCTAAATCAAGAACAGAGATAGATAATTACTTCCATGTTGTTGACTTGATTCGTGCTCTTTGCAAACTTTATCCATACTTGAACATTTTACAGGCCAGAATAGGCAATGTGCCACTCAGAGGGTTTGGTCAGATAAGAATCAAGCAACCTGCAAAAGATGTGTCGGAAGCCTAGCCAATCAAACTAGCTTCTATTTATTTATTTACTTATATTGACTTTTATTGAGCTCTACAATTTTCTCTGCTTCCCTCCCCGTCTCTTCCATCCCTGCTTCAACCCTCTCCCAAGGTCCCCATGCTCCCAATTTACTTAGGAGATCTTGTCTTTTACTACTTCCCATGTAGATTAGATCTATGTATGTCTCTTTTAGGGTACTCATTGTTGTTTAAGTTCTTTGAGATTGTGATTTGTGGGCTGTTTTTCTTTGCTTTGTGTTTAAAATCCACTTATGAGTGAGTACATGTGATAACTGTCTTTCTGTGTCTGGTTTACCTCACTCAAAATGATGCTTTCTAGCTCCATCATTTTTCTTACAAAATTCAAGATGTCGTTATTTTTTTCTGCTGTGTAGTACTCCATTATGTAAATGTATCACATTTTCCTTATCCATTCTTCGGTTGAGAGGCATTTAGGTTGTTTCCAGGTTCTGGCTATGACAAATAATGCTGCTATGAACCACATAGTTGAGCACATGTCCTTGTGATACAATTGAGGATCCTTTGAATATATACACTTAAGTGGTAATACTGGGTCTTGAGGAAGGTTGTTTCCTAATTTTCTGAGAATCTCCATGGGCTGTACCAGCTTGCATTCCCGCCAGAAAAGCAGATTATTTCCCTTTCCCCCACAACCTCTCCAGCATAAGTTGTCATCAGTGTTTTTGATCTTGGCCATTCTTACAGATGTAAGATGAAATCTCAGAGTTGTTTTGATTTGCATTCTCTGATGACTAAGGATGTTAAACATTTCCTTGGCAATCTAACTAATTTCTAAATTGAGACTTTCTATAAGTGAATATACATTAAAATTGTTATGATTAAATGATCTGTCACACACTTTAAACAGCCTTCTGAACATAATAGTTTTTCCAAGTGGTTAAAATATTAAAATTCTTATACTTACATTTATTTGATATCTCCTAATGAATAGAAATAAAAATAAAACACTGCCTAAAAAATATGTTCCAAACTGAAAATTACAGTCAGTAATCTTTCTTTTTTAAAAGGTGATTCACAACTTAGCCTGACTATAAACATAATTCTTCCAGTTCATGTTGATTTATTTATTCCATATGTTCATGTTGCTTATAGAAATTAATTCTATTTGGGAATTTTTCCTATAGTGATGTCTCATTTAATCTATACTTAATCTTTACTTCCTTCTTGGTAGGCTAAATTCAGGAGATCTATAATCATTGTCAGTGCTTGTATTTTCCTCCATACCTTGAATAATGTCTGCAAATGATCCTCCCATGATGCAAATGAGAATACCACTCCTCTGCAGAAAATTTTGTTCTTTCTTCTCAAAGGTCTCTTAATCAAATGTTAAACTCCTTTCTTTGGCATAGAATGGGTTATATCTAAGAAGCCTACTTTCAGATTCTAGTTATAGAAACTGAAAAGAATGCATGAATTTCCAGAAATTCTAATTTTTGAATTAATTAATTTTTAATTGAAATATAATTACCTCATTTACATTTCATTACATGTATATATGTGTGTATATATTTCTCAGTACAACCTACTCTACTCAACATGTGACTTCCATTTTCATTGATTTCAGGACTGACAATTAGTATTGGAATATTAAATTTGGAATTCGTCCTTGAGAAGATTTTTTTGCCTGCTCTTAGTATTCCTTAGTTGTCTGTATTTCTCTAAGGTTTCAGTCTACTGAAATATACCCCTTTCATATTAGTACATCAGTTATCCTCTTTGTTCTAGTCTTATTAGGTACTTATGATAGCTGCAAGACTGCACCTCCTAGAAATGTTGTAGAACCTACACCAGTAAACTCTCAATTTCTAAAAATTCTTAAGCATAATTTGGTTACTAATGATTATGTTTTTCATATTTTGAAATGACACATTTTTTTCTCATTTTTCTATCCTCACATGACAACTACTATCGTTTAAAAATTATTATGGGCCAGAGCTTCTTTATGTTCTTTTCCTGAATCCAGTTAACAGAACCTATTTTCTATTTTCAAATAGAAAACACTGTGCTGACATTTCTGGAACATGTACATTACTCCAAGCATTCATACTATTAAATCTTGACTTTACTTAAAATATATTGAACGCACCAATGTGTTATGTGTTAAGATTATTGATTTTCAGGGTCCTAGCAATAACATAATATCTGGTTCGTAATATATAAATAAAACATTGAAAGAATGAAAACATCTGTGGATATGATCAGATTCTGATTCCAGCAATTAATCCCTCTATAAAGATAAAAGAATGAAATTGTTGAAAATATAAAAATTTTTCCACTGTTCAAACCTTGTTTTTATTTAATTGTGAGTCTAACATGCCAAAGGAAGGATAAGACAGAGTGTACATTTTTTCCTCCTCTTGAACTCAAGTCTAGTGCATCTAAGAACAGCCTGAATAAAACTAACTGAAAACTCTCTATTTGTCTCTACTTTTCTTGCAAAATTACCTGAAAAGCCAGATTTGAGGGGGTGAGGGTGGGAGGTGGAAAGTAAAGTAAGACTAAGAAATAAGGGCTAGGGGGCGAAGTGAGAGAAATTCAGGATGGAAAAAAAAAGAAAATGCAAAATAATTAGCTGTTGTGATTAAAAGAATTAATTTTTTAAAAATATATTTTCAATCCAATCTCTACTCTGTGAAATATTAAGATATGTTTCTAGGCTAAGTAATCAGCTACAACACAAAATTTTAATAAATAGTTATCTTCCTATTTTATCCATAAAAGTATTAAGGTATACTCATTTAAATACCAGAGGCAAGCTCAACAGGGTGGTGGCTTAGTCTTGAAAGATCGCTATTTCCTGAGGGTTTGGCAGAGATTCTTCAGTATCAACACCTGAAGACACAAGCTGGTCCTTCCCTATACTCTTCCAGCATACAGTGGAGTACTTCATGCCCTGCTACACATTCTTTCAGGATGGAAAAAAAAGAAAAAGCAAGATAATTAGCCTTTGTGATGAAAAAGGTACATTTTAAAAAAAAATACATTTTCAATCTAATCTCTATAGTGTGAAATGATTGGCAGTTTTGTTCTTCCCACTTGGAATAGGATGCTGACTGAAACTTTATTCCAACACATTAATTTTATACTAAATTGTCACTCTTTCTTACTGACTTGCTCGTACACTAGTAGAGTATCTCACTCAGCATCTCTTCACTGTATAGGATGCTGAGTGAGATACTGGACTGAAGTCAAGTCAGGAGATGGTCATCTGCAAGTATACCACCTAACACACACTGCTCTTCAGCAAACATAGGAGAATAAGGGAAGAACAGAAGGCACAAACTCTTTCCATATATCATAAAGGTTCATTATGTGTAAATCTCAGTGTATGCATGTATATTATATCCGTGATTTTCACAAATCACCAAGAAGTCCATCACATGTTTTATTTTCATTATCAATGAGGTGGCCTTTTTATAATAGCTGAGACAGACACTTTCCCATCTAATAAAATGCTTCCTCACATGAAGGAGCAGCTTGTACTTGCATTTACAATGGTGCCAAGAGTCCTGTGTTTGCCATAATTACGTAAAGACTATAGCAGTTCACGTATTTAGGGATCCTGTTTGTGACCACCTTTCAATATTTTTGTGTTTTACTTGTCACTGTAAATGACTAAGTCAACGTTTATTAGTGTTCAGCTTCCACTGGCAGTTGTTCTACCCTGCCCTGTAGTTGCAAAAATTCTGTAGCAAGAATTATTTTCTTTGAAATTAAATGTAAGGAACATCTAAATAGTTGTTTTTTTTTTTTGTTTGTTTGGTATCACAGTCTGATAGAGGTAGGTTTAGAATTCTAATTTCTTTAGCTGCTTCTCATGTCCTTAGACAAGAATATTTTCTTGCTAGATGTTCAAATGTACTTCTGATCCCCACATAGTTACCATAAATAACGTCACATGGACAAAGTAAGAAAGAAGACAACAGAGTATTTCTGGTGTAGAAAATCAAATAGGTCCAGAGCAATATCTGATAAAGAGATATCCCTGAAACATATACTGGTCACTTAAAGGAAGTCAAACCACATTAGAAATGGATGATAGTTAGTATATCATGCTCTACCTAATTCTGGAAGTGTTCACACAGATAATAAATGTCATGTAAACCCTAGGAATCCACTAGACCAGCACTACCTTGGATGAGGGTATCTCCCTAAAAGCAGGAGCAGTAGTATGATCAGGAATTCCCTGGAGAAACTTTGAAGCATTGCACCTGGGAGAAGGCTTAGGTGATTCATAAGAAAAATTTTCATCAGTCCAATATCCTCAAATTGTACAAATATTAATTGTCTCCCAATTATGCAACAGGTGGTGAACAGACTCCAAAGTGGCATGGCAGCCATCATGTGGGGCTCATCTTTGCTGGATCTTTGTCAAATTTTTAGAAATTTAATAAAGTAAAAAGATGGATGAGTTATGTCATAGTTTCAGATAACATACAACATAGTCTAATAATGTTATAATATGCTTATGGTTGTTAATATAGATTGCCAGATTGTGTGGGTATAGAACCACACAAAAGACAAATTTCTGGTCATGTTTGTGAATGACATAAAAGATTATGTTAAGTGAGTTGGTTAGACAGCTATTAAATGTGGCTCACCATATTTTACGTTTTGTGGCCCCAGACTGAATAAAAAGGGCAGTGTAAACAGAATACCAATATTTTTGAACTCTCTTCTTGTTGGCTGCAGAAGCATTATGGACAGACTCCTCAAGTCTCTTCCTGACACCACGATGTGTCTGCCATTATTGGCTGTACACTTGCAATGTGAGCAAGATAAATCTTTCTTTCGCTTCATAAATTTGCTTGAAGGAATAGGAAAAGTAACTGATGTGTTGTACAAGGAAAAATAAAGTTAATAAAAACAAAAAATTGTTTCTTTGTTCTTGGTCAGAAAGCACAGCTATTACAAGCATAGTATGATTATAAAAGCCAGAACACCAGGAAGTCTGCTGCAAAACATTCCATCATAGAAATGGCCACATTAACAAGATGGGAAAAATGGCAATGGCAAAGCACATGCTAACTTGGAAAGAAGAAAATTTATCAGAGTCTTAGCCTTGGCTTTGAACTGCAACCCACTAACGATAGAGAGGGTTGCAGTTCAAAGAAAAAGAGTGCAAAAGATGAATAAAATGGAATTAACACCCAAGCATACAACACCCAAAATTTGTAAGAGCTCTTTTCTCATGGTTTAATGCCATGAGATTACAGATTTCTCCAATCTCAAAATGTAACCAGCTGACTAGATGATAAAAGTCCAACCGCAAAGTCTAGCAATCATCCCTTTTGACATTATCCTGGACAGTTGGTATGTCACAATCAGAAATTTGGTTAGAAAGATAGCACTGGAGTTTTCAATAACACTGTAATTTCACAGATAATAGAGTTACATCTCAATTCAATACATAATAGACCTCAGTTCTTCAGTAAGAAAACCATAGAGAATAATACTTTGATTTTCATAATTTCTCAATCATTTTAGTTTGCTAGCACTGTTCTTCTGAAAATCTCGAAAGATCATTTGCTTTGCTCTGAGGAGGGCTAAAATGAAGAAAGAAAAGGAAGTAAAGGTGGTTAGAAGGCTTTGGACATAGAAATATGGAAGAAAACACCCAGAATGATGATTAAGAAAGTTGCACATTATGGAAACTACATATTAGGAAAAAAGAGTTACTCAAAGAAGTTAAACTGTACAGGTACCTACAAATGATACCTCAATAGAATTAGGAATCATTGTGCAAAGCAGATTTGCTTATTACCAACCCCACGAAGTGACTCTGCAGAGTCACCTGATATAGAAATGACCAGAAATAGACCATATACTTGCACCAGTATATTGAGCAGCTGTGCTGGGCCAAAGTAACCTATTTAAATTTGAGTATTTTTAAAGTGAAGGGTTATTTAGAAAGTAAGCACAAGCACACAAGCACACAAGCACACACACACACAGTCACATGTGCATGAGCACACACATTTAATGTAAATTGGATTTAATAACTTGAGAGTATCCAAGAGGTAGAAGTCCTTAATCCATTGCAAGTTTTTTTTTCTCCTGAGGCTCCCCAGCACCCCAGCCTGTGTGTATTTGATCTGCAATTAAGCCAGAGGACCCCAAATCCAGCTGATCTTGATTGTCCTCGTGGTCAGGGAGACAATTTTGTGGATATAACTCAATGATAGATTCCACCACATATGATATCCTAGCTTCAAATGCCAGTATTGCAAATCAATAATACAATAAAATGCAAGTAAAATAAAGCAGAGAGACAAGAGGCAGACAAGTCCGAATTGCTTCAGATTGCTGCAGTTATCGTAGAATGATGCTCTCCTTCAAAATGTAGGCATCTTCTTGAAAACTGCGACCAAGGAAAGACTACCAGTGGGCTGGTTCTAGGCCTCCCAAGGAACTTCTCTATGTGACAAAATAACCGTTTAGTGCCACGTTTTCCTGCAGTGCCACCCTTAGCAAACACTAGAACAGAATGTGGTCATTCAGTATTTACCTTATGAAAAAAATTTGAAAAAAAAAACCTGAGGTTTGTGCACCTATCTGGATTATATACTCTTGAGAAGTTCTATGGATTTTTTAAAAAAACTACATTAAAGTAATTTGTTGAAAATGTAACAACAGTAGAAGAGGTCGAATTATTAGAAAATAATCCTCCCAGTTTAAAGAAAATTAGGTTTGGGGAGAGGGTGACCAGCAAGAAAGCATTGTCTTCCTTTTCCTTCAAAGTCTTAAAAACATTTTAAATTTTCAAGTTTAAAATTAAGACAGTCTGAACGCAGCATTGTTTGTAATAGCCAGAACCTGGAAACAACCTAGATGCCCTTCAATTGAAGAATGGATGAAGAAAGTATGGAATATATACATATTAGAGTACTACTCAGCAGTAAAAAACAAGGACTTCTTGAAGTTTGCAGGCAAATGGATGGAAATAGAAAACACCATCCT
>NW_026067949.1:14952070-15002704 GCF_014885135.2 Alexandromys fortis
GACTAGGCAGTTTGGATGCTCACCTCACTAGACCTGGATGGAGGTGGGTGGTCCTTGGACTTCCCACAGGGCAGGAAACCCTGATTGCTCTTTGGGCTGACGAGGGAGGGAGGGGGACTTGATTGGGGGAGGGGGAGGGAAAGGGGAGGTGGCGGTGGGGAAGAGACAGAAATCTTTAACAAATAGATATAAAAAATAAAAAAAATAAAATTAAGACAGTCTTGATTTAAAACATTTAAATATAATTACTATAACAATAATGATAGGTAATACTAATATTCAAATGTTTCCACAATAAGGAAAGGCAACTTTGAAAAAATGTCTACACTTATTAAAATAGTTATATAAATAAATATCAGGTATTAGGTTATTTTTTATACAAATTACCTCATGTTTAGCCCTTTCATCAGTATTCTGATGACTTATTGGTATTAGTACTTCTATAAATAAAGACAATGAGACTGGAAAAATATTGTCAGTTTCCCACAGTTCAAACATCTTTAAGTTCTTGACATGCACTCCTTGTAAGTCCCATCCTAAAACAAACGTTTGCTTTAAGTCTTCCACGGAATTGGGTGAATCAAATATAGCTTACAGCTTAGCACTTCCTCCCAAGACTTATTTTTAATTCAAATGTGACTTTATAGTTTGGGTTAAAGCTTTCTAATGCTGAATATTACTAACATATGAAACCATCCTACTAAAGCAAAAAATAAAAAGAGAATTGTTGCATAAGGTAAACACTTATCTTTAAAGCTAAATATTATGACTTAATCATATCCAGCCAACTTGAGTTCCTTCACATATAAACAAGAGTCTCCAGCAAATTCAAAATGACTTTCTAAATCTCCTCAAACTAGAGACCGCCCATCATTTTTAAGTATGCGCAAATCATTTTCTTCAGGTTAATTGCTTGTTAAGTGTATGGGGGAGAATACCGCATGAACTAATTAGCCTTTTTAATTATTTTTCAATTTTCACAATTTGAAATACTTATACTTCATGTTGTTTGCAATTATTATATACTATGATGGTTAAACATATATGAAAACAGAGTATGAAAATTTTTCTGAAATGTTTTTCCCATTCAGCAAAATCTTTACTATTTTAAAGGAGATATGTGTGCTGTATAACCACTAGCTTGTACTGAAGGCCACAGATACTCGTGTTTCTGGGCTTCAGGTATTAGACGCTCAATAATTTACTGTTGTTGAGAGAGAAATACAGTCTGAGAGTAGGAGAAGATGTTTCCTATATTAAAATTATCTGTTGAATGGTTTCCTGTACTTTATCATTAATGTATCTCAAATGATTTTGAACTCCAAACTCATTGTACTAGGCAGAGGGAGGAAAGCACAAGGCTATTTCCTTGAATCTGTACCAGTAAGGACCATAGTCAAGACTGTCACATCTTGTCACACTGTGTGTAGCCTCTGTGCTACTGAACTGCCTTTCAGGAATAAATTGAAACCAGTAAAACAGGCCATTTTCACTTGACTTTTAGGAGTTTAGTTCTTCTGCTTGCTGAGAGTCAATTCATCTCTAAATTTGAGTAGACAATGATACTTAGAGTACTAAATGTCAACATACGTGTGAGCAATTTGCAAGCATTTAAGACATAAGAAAAACTATTTTAAAAATAAGAAAATCCTCATGAATGGTATTTTTCAAAACAAGAGTTAGAAACTTAAATACAGACAAAAAGAATGTTGCAACAGGACTGTGTTCCTAACCACTGACGTCTGGGATTCTACAGAGCTGAACTGGAGACTCAAAATTAAGGACAATTGAATGGCAGCGTGCACTTCAAAGGGGATTGCAGAATGTGGGGATAGCCATCAATAAACTCACCTATGTGCAACAGGAACTGAGAAATTGAAGAGGCAATGGGTTTCTCCTCTTAATAGAACAAATGTAATTAACTGACTATTAAGTCTTTCTCCCCACAGGACACTGAAAATTGGCCTTAACACAATAGCATAATTCAGTCAATAATCACATTGAAGCGGTGAGTGTAATTCAAAATGAAGGTTGCCAAAAGATTCACTGGAGATCTCATGTTCCTGAGCACTGTGCTGGCTCTGTTAGGCAGTGAATTATTCAGTCATTTATTTTTTTTCCATAACCCACAAATTTTCGAAACGTAGGAATTACAGGTTTTGAAGGTCGTAGGAGGCCATCAACCTTGTAAAGAAAAACAACCTTATAACAAATTACAAGTCTTTCAAGGTCAAAAGGAAAATCTGTTTCCCATGCTCAGTGGCTTCCAACTGTATTTTAAATCAAAGGCAAAATTAAAACAGCAAATATTACTTGAAGAAAGTGTTAGGTCTTTTAATCACTGAAAACTCAAAATTTAATACTCAGTTAATTAGTAGCTGGCACATCAAATGATACATGATGCCAGATCTGGTACAAACTAGAACATTAGAAAGCTAACTTAGGAGTAAGAAGGGAAGCTTTTTCAGTAAACAGAGATCAGTAGACTCTGGATTGCACTGAAGTTCAAAATACATCAAAAATGTATCTGGTTTCCACAGAGGATGTATCAGCTGTATAATATTTGTAATCATTTATGGCAGTTGCTAGTGATCCACCGTTAAAGCCTTGAAACTGCAATTAAGCCAAGGAAAAAATTGTGGGAAGTTCAATATTTAATTATTGACCCAATATATGTTGAATTCAAGGTCCACAGATAAAATATATTTTGCATAATTTTTAGAACTTGGTATCCTCGGTTTTTTCATGTACATGATACAATTTTTTTTAAGAATTCAGAATGTTAAAAATTAGTCCAATAGACACTAATTGAATGGTGTGCTTTGTTTTCACGAGATCTTGTGTATGCTGGATAACCCTTTATCTTATTTAATTTTTTATGTTCATCCTAAAATTCAATGCTGAATAATCATAATTTTAAAAAAATCTATAAGAGCAGATGGAGAACCTCCAAACTATCCTTGCAGGAGGAAACTGGAAAGTTTGGGATTCTAAAAGTGTCAGGCATAAATCTCCAACCCACAGAAATTGTGGCCCCAGAGCTCACTGCACTTATCTTCAAAGACAAAATGTAGTGGTATGAAAAGAGAATCTACAATTCTTAAAATAACCAAAAACAAATTCCTGGGTGTTCCCATTTACATTTTTCAATATCTCTGGGAGATGGGGGAAGGATTTCTTCCAAAAACCTTATAAAGTTTTTTTTTGAAAACTAAGCAAACAATATTTTTCATTGTGCAATCTTGAATTATGAGGAATAACTTAACTGATAAATGCTTAAGGTTTTTAAGTGTGAAAACATGAAACTTTTCCAAGTTTCTTAGGGCAATGCTTTGTAAGATTCTACTTCTTGTTCCTGTGTGAAGAGTGAGCAGATTTCAACTTCAGGAAAACTGAGGAAACTAGAGATGAGATGAACTTAATACTTTAACCACACTCTAGCTTCTTTTTCCTCCCACACTGAACATGTGTTTGTGATTTTAATGGAGTACTCCTCCTTGCCAGTGTCCAACAACCAATTAGGAACAGTAGATTATATTATATGTCTATCTGCTAATAATACATTTTTCTGCGTTTTGATTTTCTTCTGGTGGACACTTATTCCCACGGCACAGTCCAGGAAGGAGGGTTCTGTGCAGTGATCATGCGAGAAAATTTAGTAATCTGACAAAAATAATTTACCCTAGTTTGTTATTCTCCAAACAAAATTCATCATGTCTCTCCATATCCTTATTTTTTATTTAGTGCTGGCTTTTGGGATTTAATCAATATATTTGTGGTCCATTCAGAATATACATTATTTAACTTAAATAAAATGCACAAATACTTTCAAGCAGGTTATCACAATATAAGCTTGTTAGTATTCTCCATTTTGTCCCTTGCCTTTCTTCCATTGCCCAATTTACTATTCTTGATATTAAATAGATATTAGCCAAGAGTTCGATATTATTAATTATTGTATCAACAAAGTGGATGCAAAGTTTACAATTTGTAATCCCTTTGAGGGGCTTTTATCTGTGATGGTTAGTTATACTTATTAACTTGTTATTAGCATCATCTGGTATTAGAGTCTCAGTGACAGATTACGTAAAACAAGCTGACCTATGGTCAAGACTTTTGGGAGATTGTTTTGTCTTATTTGATATGGGAAGACTTGGCCTAGTTTTATAGCACCATTGCTTGTATTTGCTGTCTGGAGTATACAAGAATGAAGAAAAAGAGCTGACAAGTAGACACCCATGTATTTATTCTCTCTTTGTTAATTGATTCTTGTCCCTGGCTTGACTTAGAGTTGTAAACTGAACAAATACTTTTATTCATAAAACTTGGTTTTAGAGGATATTTTATCATGTCATCAGAAATGAAAGTACAGCAGCATGCAGACTATAATGTAATATGGAGCTAGGCTTCTGCACATATGTAATGCCAGGACATTCTAATACTCAAGATCGAGTAAGTCCATGAATTTCCATCATTCACAAAGACAAAAGAATATAAGTTTAAAAATGACAATTCAGAGTTCAAACTCAGGCTTTCTAAGTCCCAGCCTATGTGCTTCTGACTCCAGCCTTTGTATCTAAAAACTAAATAGCAATAACCATCATTTTATGGAATAGTTAGAAATATTGATAAGTTTTATAGAGGGAACACACTATTTAACAAAAGGATATATCATTGTAAATATTTTTTTATTTATCATATATTATAATATTAAAATTCAACATTAGAATGAGTCTTCTTCTCTACTCCCTAATGATATTTTTCTATATTTTATAGGAAAATGGTAGAATATGAGAATACAAGTACTTACATAATGTTTATTGGGATAATTGGAATAGTCCAGAACAAATATAAACTCATAAGAAATCAGTTATTTCTCTCTCATGACCTTACATTTTGTGTCTAAGTTAATTCCACTTCCTACTGCAGGATGTCCTTATGTCAAAAGCCTCCTGTGAGATAAACAACCCTTCTCTGATTGGACTTTACCTACTTTACTCAACCATTTCCACACTTCCTGAACAACCGCAACAATACAGAGGTAATTCTAATTACTTCTCTTTACCTGCTCTAATATTCCTATGTACAGTTCTGTCATCTTTTCTTTTCCCTCCTCACTTGAAGCACTTTGTTTCAGTATTTGATTCAATAATCATATCTACTCATTCCTTATAAGACAACATGGTGTTCATTTTCTGAGTATGTTGTCAGTTTATGATTGTTTGTTAATAATTATTTTAAACCATAGTGTAAAGCAATCTGTAGTGGTTTCTAGATTGATGATAGAAGTCGCATTCTTTTAGCTATAAAATAAAAACATTTAAATCTATTTTTATTGGAAATATCGCCTTCATCTGCACTTAAGTTGAATTCTAGGAGAACTGAAGTGATGACAAAATAGACAGCATCTCTCAAATCACCCCAGTGGACATTTTATTTTCTATGATACAGAGAAGTTTGCAGTAGGAGAAGATAAAAATGTGTGATTTAAATTAATGATTGATTTAAACTAAAAGTCTATTTTAGTCATCTCCTGTTCTCTTTTCTCACGATTTGTTGATTAAATCACTTCCTTATACTCTTCTGCTTCAAATGTGTTAGCAAGTGTACTTTTTATTACATAAAAATATATGTATTTAAATATTATATATAGAACATGCTTTAACGACTACAAAACTTTTCCTTTCAAAAGAATCTATAAGATAAATCTAATTTTGAAGTAATGCATATTATATTTTTAATTTATTTAAATTTATTAAGGAATCATGTTTTCTCAATAAAGATTAAAATGTATAAATAAATTGGTAATAATGTGGTGTTGGTATTAGAAGATGAATTTTTTCATGTTGCTTTAAGTAGATAATATATTAGGATATTTCATCTTCATTTATATTAGCTTTATTTTTATAAATATTAAAATATTGGAAAATTAATATGTAATTGAAACAAAGTAAAAATTTAGTATATCTATACCATGTCGTGTTTTAAATGTAGTAAATGCTTAAGAACACAGCAAGACATGCTCATTAAAATAGAAGGCATGGCTGTTGATTTAGGGCACATGAATACAAGATGATATAATAATATATACTGATTTGGGAAGTTCTTCTGCATATTTGTTGCAATTATTGGTTGATGAATAAAGCTATTTCATCCAGTGGCTTAGAAAAGCAAAGCCAGGTTGGAAAGCTAAACAAAGATATGTAGAGATAATGGCCAAAATCAAGGAGATGTCATGTAGTTGCCCAAGGAAACAGATGCTAAATCCTTCCCAGTAAGCCTCAGCCTTGTCTCGATACACAGGTTAATAAAAAATGGGCTAAGATGTAAAAGTTAGTTAATAAGACGCCTGAGCTAACAGGCTGACCTGTGTTGTAAATAATATAGTTTCTGTGAGATTATTCATGTCTGGGCGGCCAGAGATAAAAGAGAAGTCTCCATTTACAATCTTGTAAATGACTTTGAAAGAGGGTATCAGTAGAACAATCTTGAAGGGTAGAAACCCATGTTTTTACTAAGGATTTTAGTATGAGATAGGTGTACAATTTTATGTGTTTATTTGAACCAATATTCAAAATAAAGATAGCTCAGACCCATTGACTTCTGCAGACTCATAGAACAGTATTTATGAGGAACATGAGAGACATATTGACAACTCTCTAACAGCTCCTCATCCCACAGACCCTAACACCATTCACTACAGCTTATGTAAATGAAGTCTGAATACTATCTCAACATGTCCTCTTTCACTTCCGTGTCTCACCAAGTCAGCTTCTTATGATGACCAGGTCTGTCTGTGAAGCAGAGGTTCTTTTTTTTTTTACCTTCTCAACTCCCACCGTTCTCACCATCCCCTATCCCAGCTTTAGTTGTGGCTGGTTTTATGCCTTTTATCCACTTCTTCACTTCTTGGCCTGGGAATATTTTCTGTGTTTTATCCTTTCAGTCTCTTCAGAATATTTGATCATTTGCTTATATTGGATCTTTGCAAGAAGAGCTTTCATTTTTCTAGTATTTTACAGTATTTACATTTACCTTGCTGGGGTATCATATCTAGCCTCTTAGGACAGATTTGAGAAGATAAACGTGAACTCTTTAAGCACTGCCTTTGCTAACTGGTGTACATTCACTCTCGTCAGATGAGGGCACTGCTTCCAATATGTTGTCTCTCCTAGGTCCTGCTGGGCAAGGGATATTCTCTTATGCTCCCTTACAGAATGAAAACCTCTACAGTGCCAGCTTCCTTTGATATAATAACATCCTCTGCATTGAGGTCTCACAAACATTGGGGTGACCTCAGACGTACAGAGGAGTTTCTCCTGACATCAGTGAGAAAACAATATTTGTGAGCATCTACCAATGTGGAAATCCAAATAATCTGTTCTGTCATCTCATTTAGGGATCTTTTTGCTATTCAGTACCGACAATGATGTCTTTAAAGTAATAACATAAATATATATTTTCTTTTATAAGTTATACATATATGACAATTTTTATTTCATACCAATTATAAAATTAAGCTTTTGATCAGAAATTGAATACTAGAGCAATTTAAATGTTTTTGGAATGTATTTAATCATGTTTGTATTTTCATGTACTTTTTAAAAGGATTTGCAAATTTGCAACAAATATAGAATATTTATTTTATTTACTACTGTTGGTTTATTGCCAGGAAGTCCCTATATACTAGGCATTGCTACAAATTAAAAATTATATCACAGTATAGGATAAGTAAACAATATGTATTTTTTGATACCATCACTGTATTGAAGTCCTGACCATGGTACTTGCTAAACTCATGTATTCTTTTAATACCTTATTTATTCTGTTTTATTTTTGTGATAGCACTATCAAACACAGTAATATGCTGTTTTAATATTTTATGGAATCCACATGCTAAATCTAGCTCGTCTTAACACCGAACTCATGATTCCATGAGCAATATTTAGTTGAATCCACTTATTTACTGAATACGATCAGTCCAAGTAGATTGGAGATAGTGATTGAGACATTAAATATTACTTTTCCTCTTTTTTCCATATTTATGCTTTCATTTAAATCATAATATGTAATTAACCAACCATGATTCTTAATATGTGTTTAGCAATATATATCTATATATCTGTATAACAAATAGCATATGCTTTAAGTATGAAGTTTCTCAGCTAGAATGAAATATTCACAAATACTGTGAAGAGTAAAGGTTACTGATATCTCGAACACATGGGAAAGTTTACAAGAGGAAGGAGAAATGGAAGGTTGGATGTAGTGGAGAGAGAGGGTCATTATAGATGGAAGAGCACTAAGTGCATTTAGAAGCTTATTTTATTCTTTGGTTGACTATTTCTTAAAGCAGTGGGCTTGAGCTAAGGTGAGATTTTTGCTATTATGCTCAAATCCCTGCTTCCAGATACTGCCAGTGTCTTAAGTGCAAGAAACACATTTACATGATAATGAAATAGCAGAATTGAACATGTTCCAGCTCATATCCATTTGACAATGAGGAAATATAGTCCACCTTGATTGTAACTGCTGGCAGACTTTGAAACAGTCCTTCCATACATATTTATTCTAACTTTATTGTTGCTACTATTTCTAATGGTGTCACTAGCCAGGCAGGAACTGGTAAAGTACAGGAATCCACTATCAGTAAATTGGTCGTCTTTCATGATGGACGTACTGTACCTTAAACTAGTGTTATTCTCCAGACAGATTTACAGTGGTGCTGTTGGTTATTTACTGTGTGGTCATGAAATAACACTGTTATATCTTTATGATTTACAAACCGCATTATTTAAAATTCTAGGTGGTGATTTAACGCAGGTCTCTACACCACAGTCCTTCTCTTCTCTGTGCCTTCTGATGCCAGTACTGATTTATGATGTCAGACTGAAGATGAGATGCTTCCACACGATAAAGAAAATCTGTTCCAAGTAGGTATTTCTTAATCATAGCAGCGTTAGTCACTGAAGTCTTCAAAACGAGGAGCCAGCATGCCAACAGTCATGGCAAGACACTGCAAGTAGTACTTTTTTTTTTTTTTTTTTTTTTTGGTTTTTCGAGACAGGGTTTCTCTGTGGCTTTGGAGCCTGTCCTGGCACAAGCTCTGTAGACCAGGCTGGTCTCGAACTCACAGAGATCCACCTGCCTCTGCCTCCCGAGTTCTGGGATGAAAGGCATGCACCACCATCGCCCTGCTTGCAAGTAGTACTTTTGACAACTGCAGGGTCCCATCCAACTTCCACATCTATTACAACGAATACTACCTTGAAGCTTAGAGAAGTTCAATTCAGTTTAAGGACTCCTATCAAATTTGGAAGAAAGAGAAAGTTCTAGTATGGGTTGTAAATCAAGTTGATATTCTATTGCATTTCTGTTCATCCAACAATAACAATACACGTAAATTTCTAAGGTCTTAAGAACAACTCTTCAGTCAGCTAGGTGGTTAAGGTGCTATCCTGACTAGGCTAAAACACTCACTAAACAGAATAACATTGCTTTTAGGACTGTCTTTGAGGGTGTGTGTGGAAGAAATTACTACTGGTATCTAAGAGTGAATATTCCAATTATCAGTACATTGGACATTGTCTTGTCAACTAAGAATCTGAGCAGAGAAGGTGAGAAAGGGTAAATTGGTTCTGCATGCAAACTTGTCCAACCGTCTTTACATGTATTCGACACTTGCCATTCTAAGTCACAGCGCTTTGGGCATGAACTTGCCCTGTTCCCCCAGCTCTCCAGCATACAATGGATAAGATTTCTCAGACCTCTACAAATGAATCAATGTCTGCAGTAAATCTCTTTCGGTGTGAAATCATGCATCATATTACAACAAGGATGTGATGTGAGAAATGTATTGCCGAGATAATTTATAGAAGTCAACTATCACATAGTGTACTTACACAAACCAAGAAAATCATGATGTCACTCTGCCATCTATTATTTGGGGGCCATTGTTGTACTGAGATCTGTCAGTGACTGAAATGTCGCTATGTTGCTCTGCTGCAACTGAATGTAATATTTTATGTCCTATTAAACTTGTTTTTCTGTGTGACACTGACAAATGCATTGTGATGTATTTTGTTTAACATTTTAGGGAGTCTAGACAGTAAATCAAGTCATTTATCCTACTAACATCAATTTAGACTAGCAATAGTAAATGTAGAGCTGTTGTTTATTTAATATATCTGACCAGCGTGAGTTTGATACCCTGGGTTGACTGTAATTTGTAAATAATTGTTCATAATTCAGATGTCAGAATTTATATCCTTTAGCATATTTAATACATGACAAAAATAATAAATTTAAGAATTAGTTCTAAAATATATATATATGAGGTAATACACATAACTGAATAATTCTAATGTCTTTGTTTAAGCATGTGAAATAATGTCTTAATGTCATCATTATTAAGATGAAACTTAAGACTAACAATATAAATATCTGACATCAAGGCCAATTAAGAATTATAAATTTACATAACTTGATAGACTCAATGAGAATGGGTCTCAAAGCAACCTTCCTATATTTTAAGGCATAATTCCCCCATCTTGTTACTGTGGTATGCAGCCTGCCCATTCATTATCAAAGTAAAGTCAGTTTTATTGGGTATACCTTGTAAATATCCAGATTTATCTTAGGGTCAACCAAACATCCATTTAAAACTATACTTTACACGATTTCAATCTTATTTTCCTTTCTTAAATCTGGGACCACATGCAATAAACTGGCTCCCTTTTAGGACAAAGCTTGTAAAGGGCAATTACATCTTAGAAATTGTACAAATGTCAGTTCATTCATATAAGTAAAATAATGTGTGTCATTCTATTTCTTCCTTCTTATTTATTTATTTTTAAACAACTTCCTGCGTATTTCACCAGAGCTCTGTTCTTTTGCACTTTTCAGCTTGTGTTAATGCTGGAGACAGGTTCCCCATGTTGATAAATGAGCTCCGCCACAGCATATGCACTTTGATGCTCAAGTACTTCTTGGTGTAATCATGAGAACCACAGCCTTCTAATAGGCATTGCTGTTAGCGCCAGTGAGAAAAAAAAAGGAGTTTTACAAGATGATTTATTGACTACACCACACGATTTCCAAACTGATTTGCTGGCTGACAAGTAACAATAATATTACCAGTTGATACTAAACTTACAGAAATGGAAAGTTAATATAGAAACTGATGTCTGAAAATATTTCTCCGCTGACATGTCTAAAATTAAAAGATCTAAGCCCTTTTGTAATGGATTATAGTCTTGGAAGTCAACTGCATATGAAATGTCTAGCCCAAAACCAGAAGGCACTGGTGGCTCAGAAACAACTCTGAATGAATAATTATCCCCAGTTCCATTGAATTTTTGGCTTAATTTCTCTCATCCAAAAGACTATGAAATTTTTATTCCTACATGTATGAGAGTTATATTTAGCCCATACCAACATAAAATGTTATGTGCCACTTTTTAAAGTATTTTGAGCCAGAGCCAAACACTCAAAAATAAAACAAATTCTGATATTAAGCATAATATATATATATATATATCCATAAGTACATTGTATATTGTGTATGAGTGTGTCCTATTTAATTTCAAACCTATAGCTATGAGGTGTGTTTTCTGTATATGTAGATTGAGATATTGATAGAAAACTTAGTTTATCTTAAGACCAAAGTGTGATTAACTTTGGAAGGAAAAATATTGCAAGAATTAATAATCCATGTGTTTCCTATTATTAGGTATCAATTCTTTACATATTTATATAAGTCTACTTATTTAGTATGGCAAGAAAATGCGTATTTAGGAAAAAGAGGAAGCAACATTTTCTTTCACATACATGGAATTATCTAAGAAAATCAAAATTAAGAATCTAATTTTCTCAAAATGCAGACATACAAATGGATTTTGTTGTTATTTTAGGTTTGTTTGTTTTAAGTTATCAACTCTGCACTAGTCTCATTAAGGATTTATGAGGACAGTGACATTTACTAGTTGGGATACAAGTTTTGCTCTCTATTCTAATCCCTTGGACCATTTTGTTCCCAAGCTACAGAGTATTTAAAATACGTGTCAACACAGAATCACTGACATTTTCTATGGGGGAGATATTTGATGCAAGAGGTATTTGATATTTGAATGAGCAGCCAATTAGAGGGTACACAGCTAATCTAAATCACATTTTTTTTTATATTCTGAGCAAAGGAATTCTTTGCACTTTACAAAACTACTTTTCTAATATTTGCCTAGTTTGGAAAATGCAGATTGGAAGGTCTGTGAATCGAATGCTTGTACATTTGGCTTCTCCTTTGTTCATTTTATAATAGCTCAGTGGCTGTGGAGAAGGTAATCTCCCTCTCAGTGGGCTTGTTCTTTTACTACGGGTAATAATCTACTGAGTTCTGGAGTTCCCATAATATAAGCAACTCCCTTTGTGATTTTCAAATGCTGTAGGTTTGTAATGGTGCTTGGCACTTTAACAATTAGTCTTCAGGGAGCTTTAATAGAGTAGGGCAACTGTTTTAATTAACTTAATCCCCAGAACATGAGTTGACCATTAGACATCAAATCACACTTTAGCTCCAAAAGTATTTGAACTCTGAGAAAAGCACATTTGTAAGTACAGTGGGGCTAACATTATCTTCTGTTACAAAACAATGTAGCTGCAACCGATTTGGCTTCACTGGCCTCTGACACTGTGGTAAATGGAAGCCATTATTTCCATTGGAACTAATGTATAATAGAAACAGCTCAAGAGTTTGGCTTTGGGTAGTGTAGAAATGATGTGTGCTGGCCCAATTCGTGAAAAACTGAAGACAGATACAAAGGAAGAGCCATTTCCAACTTTCGGACTGTCTGTTTTCAGTTGAGTAAAGATGTGTATTTGTAATATCACTTGAAAAGCTAATTTGGCTAAAAAATATAAAAATATACAACTATAAAAAAGAACAAAAAACTAGTACTATAAGGCATTTTTACAGCCTGATATCTTTGCTACTTTAAACTATAGGAACTTTTTAGCTTCTTATTTATTTATTCAACTGCTTTTGTTCTATATTAATTGTGTATAAGGAAAACACTAGGTGCAGGGATGGTGAAGAAAGCTATTTGTAACCATAATCAAATTGCATAGAGGAACTTTGAAGCATGAATTCTAGTTGGTCTTAATTAATCAAAACACAGGGACAGAACAGGGGTGAAGATCAGAGGAGCAGAGCAGTAAGCCACTAGAGAGACCTTTTACCTGTTCCAATGCTCAGACCAAAGGGGCGATCCTCAGATTGTGTCTCCACCAAACCTCAGACTCTACACTCCAGGGAGTTCCTCTCTCTTCCCCTTTATATTTTTCTCTCTAGCCAACCATACTGCTTGTGTCCCCACCTCCATAGTGCTGTGATTAAAGATGTGTGACACCCAAATACTGGGGATTTGAAGGTGTGAGCCACCATGACCTGCATCTGTTTCTATATCGATCAGGTATAGCCCAGGGTAGCCTTGAACTCACAGAGATCCATCTGCTTCTATCTCCTGAGTACTGGGATTAAAGGTGAGAGCCACCACCATTTGTATCTATTTCTGGATCGATCTTAAGTAGCCAAGGGTAACATTAGACTCACAGAGATCCCTCTGCCTCTGTCTCTTGAGTCCTGGGATTAAGGGTGTGTGACCACCCCCTGGCCTCTAGTGTCCTAGCATTGCACTCTGATCTTCAGGTAATTTTTATTTATTAAAATACAAATAAAATATCAGTACAGACTACAAGGATATGTTTTCATCTAAATAAAGGAATACATTCAAAGGTTCTTTATGGGTAGTTATATCCATTTTTGCATTGCGGGCATATTTTAAACATGTATTAAATGAAGTAAGATAAGAGGAAATTGAGATCAAAGCTTATAAGCTATCCAATGCCACGTGTAAGCACTTGCCTGAGGAAGTACTGTGAGATGAAGCTGAATGACAATGCTTATTGGGTAGTACAGGAGAATGTAAGGACACCCAACTAGTGTTATGATTCTAAAATGTTCTGTAAATGAAATATTTAAACAAAAAATGAAATCTCTGTTAGATTTTAGGAAGATTTGCAGGAATGCAAAGTTGTCTGGACTTATGAAAAAGAACTTGCATAGCATCACACCATTCCTAAGGTAGACCAGAAGCTAGAGAAGCAACTGATGACACTACCACATCATCAACACCGTTCCATAATATCTGCAGAAACTTCATTTAATCATTAATAGCACATGAAACCAAACTAAAGAACAATGAAAATTTGGGGAGAATTGGATAAGCAATAGATTTTATAGATCAATATCATGAATTCTAATTATAAATTGATAGAATATATTCTTTTCTAAATCATAAACGTTTTTAAGGTTTGAGACTGTAGTATGTTGAAAACATTTTTTCCTTCCCTTATCACTCTCCAAAATTTCTCATATCCATTTAGTCCCTTTCAAAATCATGGCCTCTTTTATCATTAATTTCTGTTGTAGGTATGCATATATAGGCATATTTATTCATATACTTCAAAATATGCATACTTCTATAACCATGCATAAACTGGGGACCACTAACTAATATAGACCAAGGGATGTGAAAACAATTAACATATCACAAAAACCAGGAGGAGCAATTTGGCAGATATCATTAAAAATTCAGAGAACCTAAGGGGTACTATTCTAGGAGTGTGATTGTTTCTATCTTGTGAACACTTTTACAGTGAGTGTGAAACATCCAAATAAACAAAAAAGAATGCTACCAAGTTGTTCATTATAAGCTCAGTCTGACTACCCTGCATTCAGCTGCAGACGAAGCTTCTCACATTTCTGTTCACAGCTGTGTGTGTGTGTGTGTGTGTGTGTGTGTGTGTGTGTGTGTGTTGGAGAGACACGGGGGAAGGACAAAAAACGCTATGGCATATAAAGGAGGTATATGGAAATCAGAGAACAACTTGAGGGAGTCATTTCTCTCCTTCTATCATGTGAGACTAAGAGAATGAAATCAGATGAGCAAGATTGGTGATCAGCGGCTTTACCTAGTGAACCAACTCTCTAGCTTTCCTTCTAATTTTTTACCTATTCCAAATTATATAAATCATATATAAACATTTTTGCTGTTCCAAAAATCCTGATTTGAACAGGGTCACATCTTGACAAATTAAAGTAAACATTTATCAACTTGAATTAGTGAATGAAATCAACATGAGTTTTAAAAAGACAGAATATAAAATATGGAAGAAACCTTAAGACATAAATGCAAGTTGTGATTACTACATCAGTATGTCTGACAATTCCTCAATTAGTGTAAATTAAAATTACTCCAGTATGATATCAAGGAAATTCACTGTATTTTTGTATAGCCTCACATTTTTCAAAATGTTCTTGATTTTTCTTCTATAGTACCAAATATAACTTTTGAGTCACAAATTTGAATCTAATTCTACTCAAGAAGTCCTCAAAATAAAAAAAAAAAAAAGGACTGCATGTGACAAACCAAGAGTAAGTATCATGCTGAGCAATGACCTGTGTAGCAATATGATTGAAGCTGGGAGACAGTGAATGAAATGATAATCATCCCTGACCACATGACTATACATATCTCACGTTCAGCTGGATACAAAAGTAGTTTAAAAGATGATTTTCAGGAACTAGGAGTCAGGGAGAGAAAGTAGGAACTTGCTGGTTAAAAGCCAAGGAACACAAAATTCAGTTATAAGATGAAAAGAAAATCAAAGGACCTAATTTTAATGATACCTTAAACTAATTTAATTTCATAAAATCTGCTAAGAGAATAGACCCTAGATGCCCCACTCACTATAATATATTGTGATATTGTGTTGTAATTTGACTGAAATGAAATAACTTTTAGAGAATATATATATATAAAGAGTTCCAAGCCAGGTTGCCTAGGTGTTGATATTCATTCTTAGACATTCTAGGTAAATTAATTAAATAAGTTAATAAGTATTAAATCCGGGATTTTAGACACCAGGCTTCTTATAACCCTCATATCAAATAAACAAATATTAATATAAACATTTTAATACTTTTGTAATACCTTTTATGTAAATGATGAGGTTATAAATTATACTAAGATTATTCTTGCTTCGCTTTGAAAGGATTAAGGTTCAACAGATGATAAATCTTGGGCAAAACTGACTCAAAATCTAGGTAGACTGATGTGTGTATATTGAATCAAATGAGTAGAATATGGCAGAAAAGGTCCATGTACTCTCACCTAGTTATCAAGGAAGAATTGCACAACAGTTGGGACCTTACATAGACATTAATGAGCTAATTTATAAGGGAAGAATGGGTTGAATGGTGAAAAAGAACAAAAGTAACTTGATGGTGACCTAATTAAGGTCTGTAATGATGAGGTCATTGCAGCATTTTTGCAAGAAACAAAGTGTGATTTATAAAAGAAAAGAACCTGAGTTCTAATCCCTACAGATATAGGGTATTGTCTTTAAAAGTTCATTCAGATACACAGCAAAGCTTATGAAGTGTCCTGTTAGGAGTGACTGGCATGATACAATAACAACAACATGGAAGAATGCCTGGAATGTTGGCAGGGTTACTGAGAAAGAATTTTTTTCACATTTTAAAGATAATGAAAGAAGTATGTATAAGTCATGCAACATAGTGACTGTGACAACGATCTTGGGAAGTTTAATTATTTTTAATACTTAATTATGCATGTATATGCCTGTAGAGGTATATGCATGTGAGTGCAGGTGATCATGAAACCAGAAGAATTGTATCCCTGAGACTATCTATAGTTGCAGACTGTGAACCATCTGATATGAGTGGTGGAAACCAAACTTGGGTGATGTGGGATTCTCATCTGTATGCTGTGGATAAAATTGATTAATAACTGCTTTGGGCCTATAGTTCTGCTACAGGGGAACAAAACTACGCAGTGAAAAATAAACTGAATGATGAGAAAAAGGAGTCAGAGGCAGAGAAAAGCCATGGGGCTGCTGCCAGAGACAGATGTCCTGAATCTTTGCTGGTAGGCCACAACCTCATGCTGATGCACAGATTAATGGAGATGGGTTAAATTAAGATGTGAGAGTTAGCCAACAAGAAGCTAGAGCTATTGGCCAGTGATTTAAATAATACAGTTTCTGTGTGATTATTTCAGGGATAAGTGACAGGGAACCAACAAGTGGCCTTTCTCCAACAAATTGCCTCCCACATGACCAACTAAAATCCACGTAAGAGCTGAGAAAGCTTAAAGAGGAGTTCTAGACACAAAAGAACAGAGTTAAGCATGGTATGGTAGTGACACTTTTTTCATGGTATGGCATAGCTCCTTTAAAGAGAGGTTATTCTGATTCAGTGGTAGCAGAAAAAAAGCCACACTAGGCCATGCTATCAGCACAACCTCTGCCTCTTTAAGGAGACTGAGCATTTAATTGGAGTTTGTAAGTAGCATGTTATTAACTGCTTAATGGCTTGACATAGCACCACTGCATACGTGGAACTGGGGCACTGTGTGCAGCTCAGAGGCAGTGAACAGACCTCCTCCACTATGTTAGACTAGGTAGAACAAACAGACAGGCCATATATACCCTAGCGATGGTACAGCTTAAGTTTTTAAGAAGTGCTTAGCATTTTAAGAAGCACTTCTGGCCAGAAAATATATACAGATGTGCCATAAAGACAAATCTGTATAAACAAGACCTCTAAACGGGTCAGAGTGTTGGATAATTGTACGTAGGCTTGGGAGAGAGAAGAAAAAGAGTAGAAAGTTGGAAAAGAAGTAAATGGTTTTAAAATTATAAAACAAAGTCTTTAAACAGAGTACAGACAGTCATAGATTAAAGATATACATAATAATAAGCCATATAAAGATGGAAAATACACAGAGAGTCTGGATTGTGTATATCATTGTGTTACCTTTGAAGTTTTTGATTATGAAGGAGCTAAATAACCAACATATATATTTTAAAGGTATCTTGATTTCAGAATTTGAGTCAAAAATATGTTTCTTTGGAAAAGAGGTTATTCTTTTGTTTCAATAGAAGATGAGAACCTGTGGATTAATTCCAGACTAATGTGGTTTGATCGACCAATATCCCCTAGAAAGGTTGCTGTGACTACCTCAAAAATTATTTTGCCCAACAAACTGTAGGAAGAAGTTTAGAGAGAATTATGCCCACATTACCAAAAATTGTTTATAAATGTCTGTTTACATTGAAAGGGGAATATGCTATAGAGATTTTCATTGGTATGTATCTTCGTTTATTGATATAAATTTAAGGTAAATCTTGTTATATGTATATTTCTGCTTTTAAGGTATTGAGTTTATGCCGTTCATTCTAAAATGTAATGTATAATTAAGAAAAAGAGGTTATGGGCCTGTAGACTGATGATGGATGCCCCAATAGTACAGAGGAACTTTGAGTGACTGTCCAGGCAGCAAGATGTCTCTGTCAATTCTAGAGTTTTAGAAGTTGTTTACATGTGCTTCCTGTTTATTTAGGTAATATTATATCCTTCTTGAATCTTTGACAGAGTTAAATAATTTATAGTTATAGTTATAGTTTTTCTTAGTCATGATAGAAGATAAAATAGATACAAATATTGTAACTATAATTTTCGCTTGATAACTATTTTGTTATATATAATTTTACTATGATAAAGTTAAACCTTCATTTTTATTTAAACAGAAAAGGGGAAGTTATTTGGGATTTCCCCTCTGTATGCTGTGACTATCATTGGTAAATAAATAAATGCTTTGCACCTATAGCTCCACTATAGGGGAACAGAGCTAGGCAAGGAAAAATAAACTGAAAGCTGGAAGAAATGAGGCAGAGGCAGAGAGAAGCCGTGAAGCTGCTGCCAGAGATAGACACCGTGAAACTTTGATTATAGGCCAGGACCTCATGTTGATGCAAGGATTAATGGAGATAGGTTAAATTAAGATGTAAGAGTTGGCAAATAAGAAGTTAGAGCTAATGAGCCAAACAGTGATTTAATTAATACAGTTTCTGTGTGATTATTTTGGGGCTGAGCTGCAGGGAATCAAAAAGCAGCCTTGCTTACAACACTTGGGTCCTCTGCAACAGTACTCATTACCAAGAGCCACTTCTGAAGCCCTGAAATCTGAATCGTGGAACCAATGTTTCAGTCATTTGCTCCTTACTATCTCTTTTTAGAAAATATGTCAATATAATGTACATTGTAAACACAAACAAACAAACTCAAAAGATATAAGACAAGTGTCAGGCAAATTAGAGGTGTTGGGGTCCTAGCACTCCATATTGTCTTCATGTGATAGGGAAAAGGAGAGGTAATGATATCATATTATTTTGAAAGTATTCTACATGAGTAAAATGGGTGTTTTAGATGCAAAATTCAAGATAGAAGAAGTCTGATCATTAAATGCTCTGTAGCTCCTTTCCTCGTAATAATAACCTTATGAATTAGCTCCTAGAAGAAGGTGCAGTATAATCTACTGCTATTTATTTGGTGTTCACTCACCCACTTCTATTCGATTAATGGGGCATGGACCAAATTCCTAGCTCAGCTCTAAGGAGACCTTGATTGTATCAGCAGACGTCCTTGTGCCTACATCGTCACTATAGAAATCACTGCTTTTGCATCCCATAGCTCTTAAAGTAAGACAGAGAAGGAAATCAGAGCTCCAACTGGAGTTTTATTGTGAAATAAAGATTTCCTAAGCAACCTACAAACAGGTATGAAAGAAATATAATCTTCTCATACCATCAATCATCTAAAGTTGTTATAGAGCAACAGGTGATCAGGAACACTTTAATAAAAGTTCAGGTGAATGAATCACTTTTAAGTTAATTAAAAACTACTGCATAATTAGTAATGGCCAATAATAAAGAGAATACAGTTTTACTGATTTATCAAGTTTTGTATGAAAAAATATATGGACTTAGATACAAGAAATGCCAAGAAAGAGATGTGGGAGACAGAGGCAGACACAGGAAGTTAGAGCATAGTGTATAATCAACATTTAATATCCCTCTCTGACACATCAGTAAGAGAGAAAAGACCAGTGCAGGCCACTTGGTCTGTTTTATGGTTATTTTAGGTTGAAAGTTGAGTTTGGTTTGTTTTGTTTGAGACAGTTTATCTGTATATCCTTTAGTATTCTGGAACTCATTCTGTAAACCAGGCTGTTCTCATTTTCACAGAAATTTACCTGTCTCTGCCTCCCAAGTGCTGGGATTAAAAGCATGAATCACCATGGCCTGGCAAAAGTTGCTTTTTTGATGTAGACTGTAAATAGTATACTTTGTTACATTCTGAATAATACTTGTATTACTTATACATAAACCAAAACTGATTCCTTTTATAGTGTAGCTTGGAAAATAACCTTAAGAAAGTTTTGAAGTGATCTTAAAAGCATTTTAACATTAAGAAAATGTATATTAAAAAGTACATCTAATAACAAAACATCTTAAATGAGGTTTTCATATTGTACAAACACTGCTATCTTAGACATAGTCATAAGACAATTGATTTTAGGTTCTGCTGAGTCAGGTTAGTAAAAAAATTATCTTTTGTGGCTCCATATCAGAAATGAGTAACCAAGAAGTTTATTCTCCAGCACCAATTACAGTATGACCAGCTTCCTCATCTTCACTTCTATTCTGGGATTTTCTAATACAGACAGTGCAAAAAGTCAGCCTAGTTCCCAGTAGTAAGCATTAAAGCATTGGAATAATTTCAATTTTTAAGGACTCAGAAGACATTTGGATTCTACTTGTCATATGTTTAATTCGTGTATTCACTAGAAGAATGATAAATACTAAACTATATTAAACATTAATTTTATTTTACTAGAACAAATGAGATGCAGGAAAATAAAGAGGAACATTATTCTTTGATTCCATATGCTATCCTTGATTAAAATATCAGCATTGTCAAGGCACATTCTTTTGGAACATACTGCCTGATATTGAAAGTATATACTGACTCCGCACCAGCCTGAAACAGTCTGACCCTTATTTTCTGGGTATTCTCCACTCTTTACATTTCTTAGTCCCTTTGACTATCTTAGTTAAAGTTATTATTCCTGTGATGAAACGCCATAACCAAAACCAACTTGTAGAGGAAAGAGTTTATTTCACTCAGCGTTACATATAATAAATAGTTCTTTATCAAAACCAGTGAGGGAAGGAACTTAAGTAGGGCAGAAACCTGGAGACAGAGAGCTAATGGAGAGGCCATGGAGGAGAGCCGCTTACTGGTTGGGTTCTCATTGTTTCTTCAGTCTGCATTAATGTACACATAACAAATGTAAGGTTAAAGCTAGGTCCATTCATTTGATGACTTTCTTTAATGTTGACAGTAGAGTGTACAATTACAAAATTATCTTTGGACTCTCTTCAGCATACACAAAACTGTCTGCAGTATGACATATGGCAGGGTTCTAGAACTCGAAGCCAAAAAGTAAGATTATTCAGAGATTCTTCTATGGGAATTAAAATTATTATTAGGCTTCCTATGAAAAATCAGTGTACCTCCAAAGAAAGTCAGGAAGGTGTCCTTTCAAATATACTCAAAAGTTCAAAAAGTGCATAAGAAAGAGAAGTTAGCAATGAGCCATTTGTTTTATAAGAGAGGTATATATGCCATAAATGTGAATTGCTTTCAAAACGTTCAACTGATCCTACCTAGCATTGTCTCTACATTCTTTTAGGCTCTTTTCTTTCTTTTCTTCCCGCCCCCTTTCCCTTCATACAACATAATGTTAATAGGAAGATTGATTTCTCATAAAACTAACCATGTCATTGCTCTAAACTTGGCTGTCATTATAAAGGGACATGAGGACTGTAGAGTTTCCACAAAAATCTTTGTTAATAATGGGAAGAGGTGGAGCCACTCACAGATTTGCCTTGAAGATATAACTAGACAGAGTTGTCAGTGCATAGACTGTGCAACTATCTCATTCTTTCCCTCACTTTTATACTCTTAGACATGACCTTTACACTGAAACCACATTGACTTCTATGTGGTGGTTAATGTTTACTTATAAATCTGTCTTGAAATTTCTAGTTAAATAATTTATGAAAATCTTAACACTGACTAATATTAAACTATAAACTCCAAGGAATAATTTTACTCACAGTGACACAGGAAATGAGAATAGACCTCTGTCACTGTTTCATATTCTTCACTACTGTTAAATATACTTTACATATATATGTATATATATATATTCTTTTAATTTCAATAATGGGTGTTTACAATAGTTGATTTCTCAAAAACAGAAAATAGAAAAATAAGTTACTTTTAGTGTTGAATTTCAAATGGATGAGTTGGCATTTCCTGTCATTATAAATAGTATTTCAATGAATACAAAAGATGACTAGCCTGATTATACCAATAGGCTTGATTTTAAAAAGCGATAATTATTTCTTTCTGAAATAAATACATTTCTATAAGGGCATCTGTGCGATGTATGATTCAATTTTGATGCTTCTACTTGTTGAAAATGAAGGGCTTTGATGGGTAGGACAGCAAAATGTTCTGCCTCGTGACTTTACTGCATATGATAAGTAGATAAAGTGAGAACGGAAATGCAATCCGCCTTTAAACACACGGAGCTTAAAAAATGCAGGTCATAGTGCCCACTGTGTTTTGTTGTTTCGCCTGTAGCCAACACTTAGCAGACGATTTTGATGTTAGTAGCTGCTGTTACAGTCAAAGTCAGCTTCATCTCAGCTTTTCCTCTTGCACATTCCACTCGTCGTTTTTTCTCACAGTTTCTGGCATTAGGAGGCCCTAAGGAAATGCATTTTTAAAGCAAGAATTATGGCAATGCTTTTGTTCCTATCGAGGAACAACTTGTTCAGGCAGTGTTTTCGGAGTTGGATTATAAGTCAAAGAATAAAAGAAAAGAGGCCCCTGGCCTTAGAGCGTCAGCCTTGCCATAAAATGCATGGTTCTGTAGTTTTGAAGCATACTGCATGGCAGAAATGGGGCTTGCAGGTCTGGGCAAAACTGTTCGCGATGTCTTAGGATCACTCTTGGGTTATGTACCTAACAACAGAACAAGTATAAATTGAAGTTTTCCTTTGCATATGCACAGTGTTCTGGATTGAAAAGCACCTGTGTTATTTCAGTTTTCTTTCAGTAGCTTGATAAACACCATGACCAAAAGGAAGTAAAAGGGAATTTGCTCCATTTTCCTTTCATTTCCACATTACTGTCTATCACTAGGGCAAGCCAAGGTAAGAACTCATACAGCACAAAAGGCAGGGACCATAGAGAAGAGATGCCATCTGTTTTTCTCAGCTACTTTTCTTTCACAACCCAGGTTCATGTGCCCAAGGGTAGCAATACCTGAGGTGGCCTGGGTCCTCTACATTAACTCCCAATTAAGAAAATTGATATACACTAAGCATGTCATCCTGATGTCCAATATCAGCCATCACAAAGAGTCAATCATCCAATCTAATTTACAAAGAGAAAAATGGGGTTGCAAAATTTCTGCTCAATGAGTAAGTACAGCAACATCAGGGATCTTTTGTTTTCTGTTTCTTGGGTTATGAGGATGATGATGCACAGAGTGAAAACTGTAGATGTGTCAATTTTGAGAAAGTAGTTTTCTTTTTATAGGGCATTCAGAGTCTATATATGACTCTGTTTGCACCCAAATGCTTTACCAAATAAACTGGCATTCATCAATGGAGTTATGAAATGGAAATAGTATATTCATCATACATTTGCTAACATAAGACTCAAATAGACCAGGTCTCTTGTAAGAGTTTGCTAGAGAAATGGCATGAATAGAATATTTTGCAAAACCAACTTTTCTGTGTGCATGACACACACATATACACATATAAATATATTTACACATATATAGGTAATATTATATTTCCGTTTGTGTTTATGTCTGTATAATGAATAAAAATATTCTCATGCAAACATATGTGAGCAACACATATATGTATGTATGTGGATGAATAGCTAAGCAGATTAACCTAGCCCAAACAAACAGAAGACAGACATAATCAGAAACAGAAACTAATAGAGATAGAGAAATACAGATTTCAACATCTAATGCAAGCCAGCTGAAACTGTGTGTTTTCCCCTTTCAGGTTTGAAACTGGAGAACAAAGATAGCATATAACGTAAGAAGTGAAAACCCACAAACTTAAGAGGATCTGAAATTTCAGTCTGAATTTAAAGGCAAAAGTACTCATGTGTTAGCTTAAGCAATGAGACTTTTTATAGACTTTTTATTCTATAATGAACTTCAGTTGATTTGATGAAAATCATCTGCCTTATAGAGTCCTGTCTGATTTGCTGAGTCTATGAATATGCAGACTTCCCTGCCAGACAAACCCAAACTAAAGTTGGACTAAATATCAATGCATTCAATATACCCTCAGATTTACACACTAATAAAACCATCATAAACTGACTTTTGAAGTATTCTGAATAAAAATTCTAGTTTACTAAAGACAGACAAATTTTTTTAAAATGAGGCATTATATTCTGTGGAACCTGATGTAGCCTTGGGGAGGTAAAGTATAGGTTTGGTTTCTGTATAAAAGGTACAACACTCCAAAAAGGGAAAGATTTTCAATATCAGGAATTAAAGCAAACAAACTGCCTTAATTTGTATCTGTATTTCTTTCTGTTTCGGTGCCTCTTCCTGTTTCTGTATTTCTTACATACATAATATGATATACAATCAAATGAAATGCTACTTTGTTTTTTCTTTTCCCTCTGTTTTTATATTTTCTGTTACTTATCCTTGTCTTTCATTAGTCATATTTCAGTGGCATAGTAGAACACTAGTGGGTGTAAGAAATATAGCTGGTACATATCACATCTGAACAATGGGTCTGATCATCTTGACATTCCTGGTGACAGTCTGGAACTGCTGATAAGGATGCCAGAATAGGACTTGACAGTGTGAACAAAGTCATCATGGTTAGTTATCTTGGGTGCAGATATCATTCAAAACATATCTTCTTCTATGTAACTAGAAATTTGAAATTTTAAAGATTTTGTAAGGACAGTACTTACAACTAACTTTTGGTTAGAAGAGATGGGAGTGTGAGTGTCATATGAAGGAGTGTGTTTCCAAAATACAGAAATAAATGAAGGTAGTAAGTCATTTAAATGGCATAGACTTTTACCATTTTTCCTAATCTCAGAAAATTTAGGAAACTATCCATCCAGATAATGCACCTTTCGTGGAAACATTTAAAGGTATTATGGTAAGACTTGTAACACTTTGAATCTATACCAGAAATTTGCTCTATTAAAGGAGTTAAAGTGTCCATATCTTTTCAAAAACAAGTTTGAGGAGATCATTTTGCTAACCCTTCCTTTATGGCTATCTGAACGTTTAAAGCAGGACCCAAAAAGGAAACACATTTTCTTCCCAGCACAAAGTACCACATTCCAAATACTTGACTTTTAACCACAGTTTCCAGACTTTCATTTGTCTTTTCTTAAATTCAAGTATGCAGCTGGAAGCTAAAGGTCACTTTATTTACCACAAGCAAAATGTCAACAAAAAACCATTCCCTCTTCTGCCTCCTCAAATCAGTATGCGTAAAACACCGCACGATACTCTAAAACCTTCTCCATGGAGATATTAAACAAAGGCATTAATCCATACATAATATGTTAATTCCTGTTCTACTCAGCCCACAGGAACAGGAAGATAATGTGTCTGGAATCAAAATGCTGTGTCTAAATAATCCTTTCATAAGTCTTACTGAGCATGTGTCTCTGGGCATAATTGTAGTGATTCTGCAAGCTCTGGCTTGGGATATAGAATCTTTGGGTTGGCTGCTGAGATAATTAATGCCTATGCAATAAACAAGAACACAGCTTTTCATTTTTCTCCACCCATAATGTGTGAGAAAACTTTACCTTAAGAAATATTGGTGTAAAATAGGAGATTCTGGAAAAACTGTTTCTTTAAAAGATAAAAGTCTGGGACTAGAGAGATAGTTTAGTGTGTTAAGGTGTTTGTTGTTGTGGCTGAACTGAGTTTGATCACTGGGTTCCACATTATGAAACATACATGCACTGTAGCATCCCTTTTCACAATGGACACGTAAATATAAATGAAATACTTATTTTTAAAAGTTAAAAACTATGAATTGAAATCACCATTTGAAATAGTTAACTATTGTGGTATATGTGCATATACTCAGGGCTATGAGTAGACTATCTTGAGGAAGCTTTTCATCGCTCCCTTTCTCTCTCTCTCTCTCTCTCTCTCTCTCTGCCTTTTAATTAGGATATAGCATTCAACTACTGCTACAGGTCTTTCCTGCCACCATGTTGCTTGCCATGATAATAATGAACTAAACTTCTAAACTATAAGCAAGCCCCAACTAAATATTGTCTTTCATAAGTGTTGCCATGGTTATAGTGTCTTTTCAAAGCAACAGAACAATGACTAACACAGGAATCAATCAGTAAAGGTGTGATCTATGTTTGAGAACTATACAGAAAGAATTCTCTGTTCTGAGATCAAGGCGGCAATCCTGTAGTAGGACAGATTTGTTGCTCGCGTGATGTTTCTCTGGTGTTGTTAGAAATTAAGGTACAACTCTTAGAGACAAGTGTGACAAGTAAGGGGACCGGTGCTACTCCCATTTCTTTGGCTTTTATTGATGGCTGTAAATAAACTTGTTTCCCAGTGTGACTCCCAGGAAATAATCTTTACAACTTATTTTCTAAAATAAAAGTATGTGAAGAAAAATAGCGCTTGTGGGAAAAATAAGATTGGAAACAGATCACTCCAAACATAATGAAAAGAGAATCCCAATGAGACAATTAAAATCTACAGAACACTGGAATAATTAAAGAAGATGAATTAAATTCAATAGAAAGAAACAAACAATATAACCCAATCATTAAAATGCCTGGCTTTGCGTAAAAAGGAAAGGGGAAAGTAGCTGAGAAAACAGGTACAAAAAATAACAAAATAGTGTTTTTCTTTCTTTTAAAAGGCTGGAATAATTTAATTCTGGGATTAAGGTAAAAACCGCATTCACACCAGGACAATGATTCTTCAAATAGAATAGCTAGTCCATTTGAGTCATGGAAGGGTAATGGGATGATTCCCAAACATGTTTTTCTTAATTTATTTGCGATGTTCCACTAAGACTACAGAAACCTGTCTTGGAAAAAGATTCCTTCAGCTGTAACATTTTCCTGCCATTTTACTTCAGCTCCATGGTCATCAAGCACACAGGAGCTGGCTCACATCCCCATAGACATCACTGTGGCTGAGGATCAAGGTTGTTAACTGATGGCAAGTTCTTGGAAGGAGTTTCTCTAAGGCACATTCCCTGACTTTCCACAGTTGCATGCCCGCTGTTTGATCATGTTAAATACTTCCTAAGTCTCCATGCAATTTTTGAATTCTTAAAAGCCTTGTTTTTCTAAACTATCATGAATTTTAGAATGTATAGAGTTTCACAGCTGTTGAGGTTGAGACTTCGTATGTTCAGTCTTGCCATATCCTTATTCACTATGTTATTAGGAAATGATATAACTTTTAATTTTAATGGAATATTTTTGGTAGGCATCTGTGCTGAGTTATATCTATTATATACTTGATTTGTAAATATGCTATATTATTGTTTTTTTAAAGGCCACGACACAAACTTCATCTTTAACTGAATATTGGGAAACAAAGACACTGATGAAGATAAGTAAGTTATACAAAGCCTGGGCTAATATTTTTCACAACTGGAATATAAATCCAGGACTGCCTTTCTCTAACATTTAGAGTATTTTCCTTGTGTTAGTCTTGTATTAAATGATAGCTGTAAGTGTCTTATGCACGTCAATCTCAACTTGTTTCCTTACAGAAATTCAAGTATCAGTAAATATGTTACTCTCTTTAGTGACATCTAGTGAGGTTCTGGAAAATAATGTCACGGTTTAAAATGACAAATATCAGTGTTAGGTTTTAAGAGTCATCTTTAGTTTGGGAATTAGAAGTGATGTTCTTATAAGTACTTCAGTTTTGAGAATTCACTTTCAATGTAACACTTAAAACGGTTTCCAAGAATCATTTGTATCTTGCTTTCCCTCTCAAGGGCACCACTCATGAACAGAACTGGCAAAGCTTCCTACAGAAATATGAATGGGTCATTGGAGCTGCGGAGAGCTTTCAGAAACCTGAAGCATCTTTTGAATCCCCTTTATGGACACCCTAGAAGTTTTTATAGTGTATTATTTCTAGTCACCAGGAACAGATTGAAACTCTCAGTTCGTTGTCTGTGTGGTTTGACTCCTCTTCCCATGAAACACCTGAAAAAAGCAGCCTCCCTTCTGCAAGAAAGCAAACTAGCTCAGTTCATTTGGGACACGGATGATCCAATGTTGGTCTTCTCAAAAATTACACCTAATATCCTAACACTCATGGTGATAATACTGGGAGGTAGGGTAACATGAAAGTGTTGTTTTGTAGCCTTTTCCAGAATGTCACTGTTGCAATTATGAAGTATGAAATTCTCATAAGCTTCCTGAACTTAATAATATATACAGTTTCCTTCTGAATTCACATAATTTTGTGATGTATTTGATTTTAGTGTTAAATGATATCCTGGTGTCTGGATGAACCAAGATTCATCTACTGAAATATAACTTGGTTCTTCGAAGTATGGACAATTTGTTGCGTCCTAGTTTGATCAGTTATGGATAAGCTTACTGCAAAGCACTGTTTAGATTTAAATATTGACATAAATGTCAGCTTCTTTGGCTATTGTCATCAGTGTGATTCTGGCTTCTGAGATTGGATGATGTTAATCATTACAAAAATGTCTTCTAAGTGTCTTCTAAAGTGGTTGTACTGTTTGTGATTTTGGCCCCCTTTTCCACATTATTTCCAACATTTAAGATGGTAAGTTTTCAGTGTTTTTACTGTCTTAGCAAATATGCTGGAAATTTTCATTTTAATGACTTTTATTTCACTGATGATATATTAAAATAAGCACCTTTATTGGCTTATTAGTTATCAATATATCCTCTTTGGTGAAGGGGTTGACCAGATAGTTGGTACAGTTTTAGTGAGATAATTTGTTACCTCATTGTATAATTTAAGATGAGTATTTATTTAGATATTAGTCCTTGGTCAGTTAAGTCTACTAATCTGTGGATTTTCTATTCCTTCATATGACATTGTATTTTATACCAAATATACTTTTCAATCATCAAGATTGAACATATTCATAATTTCTTTCACAAAATATATCCTTGGTTGTCTGTCTGACTTCATATACCTTATCTTGACTTTCTTGAACAAGATTTAGGAACAATTTGAATCTCTGAGGATCAAATACAGTGACATCTATGTCTAAAAAAAATAAAGTTTATTAAAATATGATCATAACAGTTATAGTAAATGCTTATGAGGATATATTTAGTATTTAAAGATAAGGTATTTACAATTAATATTTGATTTTGTTCTCATCAGTATTATATGAATTATAGTAGGATATTAGACTATTGGTAATGTATAATTAGGAAACTGAAGGCTCATAGATTTATAGCATATATCTATGTATCTGTATTTCTAGTACCGTTTCTCAGCTCATGTAGCTGATTAGTGTTGATACAGGAATTGAAACACAAAAAGATCTTGGATTGAATTACACAAATATTGTTTGCTTTGTAATGGTTTCCTTTCTTGTTGTTTTGGCAACATACCTCAAAGAAGTGAGTCCAGGAAGGAGGGTTTATTTTGCAAATGGTATATTCTATTGTGATGGGGTTAGCATGGAACCAGGAGTAGAAAGATAACTGCTAACAGTATCCATATAAGCAAGCAATAAATGAACAGGGAAGTTTCCTCCAGAGATTCTCCGCCCTCTAATATCTTTAGAACTTTCCCAAAGAGTGTCACAAGGTGGGAAACAAGTGCACAAGAATGTGCCCTTTTGGGAGGCATTTTATACTGAAACTACAATATTTCACAGTCTTTGGAAAGTTCTATATGAGGAAAAATGGTGTGACTCCAAATGTGTGGATGCAGTTATAAATATAAGGAGAGTATCAATGACTTCATCATTTGAGGGAGTTTGTCAAATCTTCTCTCTTCAGGTTTTGGCCTAAGACCCGATTTTCCACACCTCCTACTTCTTACCATAAGAAAAAAAAAATTTAATTACTAAAAGCATCAGCTAATCATTAATTATGCACCATCAATTATGCTTCCATTGTTGTTTCAAATAGATACAATATCTGATTGATTTGACTAAAATAGCCCCCTTGATTCATTGTCAATCTGCATAAATTCACATGCACTGAGAGGTTGCACAGTGATTCATTAGGCACTGCAAAAAGCAGCAACAATCTGAACAACAGGAGGCTTGTTCTCAGAGATTAGCATCATTTTTCATCAGGGAAAAAATTCCATTACAGCTGGCAACCCTTTTTCTCAAATGTGATTGAGAATTTGCAGACATTAACTTCTACAACCTGAGTAGGGAGATAGTAAATGGGAACCAACACCCATGACCATTTGCAAGGTATCTGTCCTGAAAGTGGTTAGAACTATCCATGGTGCTAGCCTGGTTGCTGTTGTAGCTTTTGTTTTAGCAAAAGCTGAGTTAATGAGATCCCTGGGAGGTGAGTGCAAGATGAAGTTCTGACTGAAGCTGTCTAAAAGGAACTTCCTCATTTTTTCTTAAATTACTTTTCCTTCCAACAACATTTTAATTAATTCTATTGTAGATATTTATTTGGAATTAAATATACTTGACCATTTGTAATATTTCCAACAAACCCACTGTGAAATTTGCAGTGGTATCAAAGTTTTGAGGGTCACACATTTGATAAGTGAAAAAAAACTACACCTGTTTCAGAATTCAATGGTTTCAAAAATCTTTTCTTATAAATCTACTACCGATGACTAATTATTAAGCAGTAACCTAAGGCTAAATTGCACTTCTATTCTTATTTCTAGTGAACTTTTCCTATTTGTGTAGATGATGCGTATTTCATTTATGCTGTGGAATGTTTCATTTTACTGTCATCAGTACTCTGTTGACATTCACTTAGAATAACCTTCATCATTATACAGACACATTTGCTCCTACATAATCAAGGTTATGCTATATGTAATCATAAGTTATACCCTATGAATGTAACGGAATTTCCTTGTGACATGGGCACCTTTGTTTACTGTGCCTTTTCAGCATTTTCTGTGTCTGTGTTTGTTAGCTAGTATATAATGTATGTCTACTCAGTAGAAAGTAAGCTCCTAAAGAGAGTGAGGTTTTCCTTCTAATTTATTAGCAATGCCTTGAAACTAGTAGGTGTTCATTAAATATTTATGAAGTATGAACTGATTACATCTTTTTCCTCCCTTTCAAATGATTCACTTTATCTTTTGATTGATAGATTATTGAGATTCTTGCCTAATCTGAATTGAATCAACTTATCAATCATTTGACAAGGAAGTCTGACACTAATACTTTATAAACTTGTTTGCATAATGATTTTTTATTGTTTTGATTTTCAGAAAAGCAAACACACTTCCCTAGCCTACTAATTAATAATAAATTAACAGGCTTTATTCCTTATTATGAGTCTAAAACTGAGTATATTTAAAAAAATCAAGCAAATAGCAACCAATAGGTAAAAGAAAGAAAGAAAGAAAGAAAGAAAGAAAGAAAGAAAGAAAGAAAGAAAGAGAAAAGGAAGACCCCACAAAAGTTAATTATCAGGCACACACACATAAAACATTTGAGAAAATTTCAATATGTCAGTTTTACAAGTGAAAACTGCAAACTTCAAAAGATTTTGATCAATGAAGATCAGAAAATATAACCTTGAGTAACTCATAAATGCTCAATCAAATAACAATCAATTTTAGAAGGAGCTTCATTTATTTGTAACTTTATCAGTTTCAAAGTGTTAACACAATGTGATTGGTTTTAATCTGTAAATGCTGCAAGGGAATGATGTGGGAAGTGAGTTCCTCAGAGTCTAGACAGCTGCTGTCACAGAGAGAATAGGGGCTGTGTCTACCAGAGCCCATGTTCTCGGTTGCTACACTGGGGTCACTGAGAGGGAAGCAGCAATGTTTTCATTTTATTCTTTTATTATTTAGTGTGAAATACACTGAGCTGAGCTACAACTCTGGTTTGGGATGCTGACTGAGTAGCAGGCACCTCTAGTCAGATCTCTATTAGAAAGATAAGAGCACCATTGTTCATCTCTTTCCTTCTGGGAGGAAACTGATTGATGCAAAGTTTTTCTTTCACTAAAACATTTCTCTTTGCCAGTGTCTGTTATCATTTGGGATGCAGAAAAAAATCAGTAACATGAGGATAATCTGGTCAACATAAGAAGAAGTAGTCTCAAAAGAAAAATAAAGGATTTCATCCATAATAAATATGGGTGATGGATCACAGCTGTTCCTCGCTGTGAAGGCTTCATAGGAATAGATTAAAAATCCACATTGGAACTAGTTTGTGCAGCCTTCTTGTTTACATTGCTGCATGGGAGAGTGATCAGCAAGAATTAGAAGACTGGTACCTGCAAACATTTTGGCACCAACAAGGAACAGGAAAATGCTGTTCATAGTCTGGCTTGTAATTGAAATGAACAGTTTTGTATAAAACCTTTGAATAATTAAATGGGGTTTAGAAATGCTGGTGTACTTTAGGGATTACTCTATGTACCCATAATACATAAGAAAAGATCTCCGACTGATTATAGTGTTTTCTAAAGAAAGTATGAGTCCCTAGACACATGATAAAACTTCAATAGCAAAGAAGTCTGCTTTTAAGTATAAAAGTTTTGCTGCCTGAATCTCTTATCACAAGTGGAATATGTGGTTGTACACAGCTGTGCTCTGCATAATATAAGCTTTTGTAAGCCAGAATTGATATTGTTGATATTTGAGAGTGACCTGTGTTGATTAGGATAAAATGTTAGCATTTCTTCATTTTGAATAGGAGCATAATTGAGAGAGCTAACACAATGTTTCTGATAGAATGTATGAAACAGTTTATTACTACAGAAAAAAAAAGTTATAGTTATATTTTGCTCATAGCTTGCAGGATTCCAGACAAGGATCAAATGAACTCATGGTTCTTCAAGTCCATTTCCCTGCCTGATGGCAATGACAAAGAAGAAGACATAAGACACCGTACTATATGAGACAAGATAATGTCATATCCCAAGATGTTCTCTTGAGGTACATCCTAATAACCTAAGAACCTCACATGTATAAATTTCTCATGAAGGCCATAGCATATCCTAATGGCATTACTTTGGGGTCCATGCTTCATGGTAAAATTTACAGAGATCTTGTTTCTAAATTTCTGCAGTAGCTTTTTAAATATATGTGTGCATGTGTGTGTGTGTATCTTTTCCTTCTTTTATTTATGAAACTTTCATTATAATTTGTCTTTTAATTTTTAATTTATCATAATACCAACTGAAAGTCTCCATAAAGAAGGCTTTTTCAGGATTCTAAGCAGCAAAACTCTGCCGGCTGGCTTTGCTTAGAGCTGACTTTCCTTCTTAGGTATGCTTTATTTTCAAGATGATGGGGAGAAAAATGAAGGAAAGATTAGGTTTGTAACACCTTCAAAATATTTTAATAGAAATATTTCTAAAATATTTAATAGATTTGAATTACCACTATATACTCAAAAATATTGTAATTGCATATAAACTTATTGTTCTTATTATTTTAAATGCATTCAAGGAAAAATGATATTCCTAGTATGGAATAATAGAATTATAAGACTTATATGCCTTTACTTACTATTCAGACTTAATAAGTAACAGGCTTTTATAGAAATGAAGTGTTATTGTCATTCATTTTAGCTATTTGGGTTTTAAGCACTGTCATTTTGAAAAGTTACAAAGTGGAGTTTGGATTGGCTTCTGAAATAGCTTACACTTTTCTTAAATTATATTTGTTTTTTAACGCTAAAAGTAATTGTATTCTGAAATTAATACTGTCATTTTCTCAGCAATGAGAAAATAAAATTGACATTTTACATAGAAAATACATTAGATATATATTTACAGTTAGTCTCAAAAGCAATACATATTTCTTGATTTCAGTGTTATTTTGTTTAACATGATAACTATTAAGAAGCTACATTAGGACAAATCATTTTGCCTCCTACTGTTAACTAGCTAATATAAAAAAAAGTTAAGGTTACCTTTTTTTATTTTGATTAATGCTAATTAGGGTGATGCTATTATAAACATTATCTTTCTTAAATTTTTAAAATATTTATTTATTTATTATGTTTACAGCATTCTTTCTGCATGTATGCCTACAAACCAGAAGAGGGCACCAGATCTCATTATAGATGGTTGTGATTTATGATGTAGTTGCTGGAAATTGAACTCAGGACCTCTAGAAGAGCAGGCAGTGCTCTTAACCTCTGAGCCATCTCTCCAGCCTTATAAATTATCTTAAAATGAAATGAAATTGTTTTCATTGTTTAAATCTCAGCTTGTGTGATACTTTTAAGAAAGACAGTTATCTTATTAAGCTCCTGGAAAGCAAAATTTAGCTAAAGCTTGAAATTATTATGTAATGTTTCTAGTTTACAATCTCTCTAACGATTTTGTATCCAACTTACATAAGCATCACATCTCAAAAATCACTCCTATAATCAAACCTTTAAAAGGCAAAACCTCAAATACAAATTTAAGTTGTCATTTCCAGAGATCTTATGCATTATAAAACTGCCATGGAAAGTAACAGTTCTGGAAGAGCTGGCAATTCTTCACTGATGACTTTCCTGGTAGTTGAATATCCTTGAGGAAAAATAAATGTTACTATACTGCAACTAAGCTGCTCATAACCACGGCAATTCCAGCACTGGTATAAAAAGGCCTTAACTTTGTCGAATTTTGATTCCAAACACATATTTTAGCTTCATAACATTTATAACACTGAAAACTTCTAAAATGTCAAACATATTTTAGCAATATTTGTAATGCAAATGTGGTACTAAGATTTTAAAAGGCACATTTTCCACTTTTTTTCTTGTGATGCGATTTCATACTTTCTAACTCTACTCCCATACACAGTCTGACCAATATTCTCATAGTTAACATTGGTGGTATTGCATTCTTTATCATTTAAATTACGTGAAATAAAACACAGTCTATTGGATGTTGGTTTGTTGTCAACAATTTAAAACAGGTGGATCTGGAGGACAGAGTGGGAAGAAAGTAAGGAAAGAAACAAGAAAAAGGGAAAGAAAGACAGGAAGGAAAGATGAAGGAAAGAAGAAAATGAAAAGGCGAATATCATCTCTGAAAATGTTGTGTGTAAATAGTGCTTCGCCAATTCATAACATTCCTTATTTTACATATTTCTGAAAAAAATATCTTGAATCAGGGAATTTATTATTGAATTGGTTCTATTACTTTATGCATTCTTATGTAAAATGTAGTGTACTGGTATTCTGAACTTGAATCATTCCAGCAGAGCTTGTGTTGGCTTTGTACATATTACACTTATAAAGAGTTTTTGCTTATGTTAGCTTAAAATAAAACATACTGAATTCTAAAGAGCAAATTTTCTTTACAATGTGAGCAGAGGTTTTTTTTCCCCTAAATATTTAAAAGACTATTATCTCGGACACAGCACTAAACAAGTGATATTTTGATTATCAATTCATTGAAAAATAAGTATTTGTTTAATATTCCTTAGTATCCAATTACACGAAGACATTGCCCTATGTCTAGTAAGTCGTTTATTTTTTAACCCTTATATGGCAAATGCAGTTGGCTTTATAGCGTGACTGAAACACAACAGAAAGAATAATGGACAGTGCATAGCCTTCACACACATTCTGTGTTCCTGCACAGTGTCCTTTTACCACACGATTTCATCCCACTGCATGCTACATCTAATATCTATGCCTAGTGTTTGCCTGTCCATCTGAGTCAAGAATCAGCCTGGTGAATCTGCTTGATCTTATGATTCATGCACTTCCCCATTCCCTTTATTTAATTAGGGTCTCGCATCTTCTGCCAAGCCCTGGCTTCACTGTCCCCAATCACCATGCTTGGGCCAGAATGTATATAGAGTGCACCAGCACAGGCCTAGACTGGCATCTGATTTCAGCAGTCCATTACCACATTTGAACTCCAGGATTTGTCTGGTTCAGCACTTTTCATTCCAGGCTCTATTCTGATGAGTCTACATATCTAATTCTCCACTCTTCTCCCAAATTCCCAGGTCTACCTACAGTCCTTTACTTACTGCCACCGTCACATAGCCTCACGATCACTGCCCCCAACGTATAGGCTTGAATCAGAGAACACATCCTTTGCACCATCTTTGCCCTTATGTGTCCCCTTGACTTCAAATCACCCATGCCATATCCAACCTCCAAGTCTTATCCAAGTAGGACCTGTGTTCTGTTCCAGTCTTCTGTGTCCACATTTGACAGAAAACTCACAAAACATGTTCACATGTCCAAGCCTCACCACCAAAATACAAATAATATAAAACAGTAACCCCTAAATATACCAGGTTCATAGGGATTTCTTAAGATGAAAATTGTATAGATTAACCCAAGCACACAGGATTTAGAAGAACCATCAGAAAATTCATCAAATAATAGAGAAATTTGAGGAAGCTGAGAAATGAAACAGCTCAATAGACTGCGTTTAAATACCTGAGGCTTCCCAAGAAAACACAGACAGATGGCTGATGGAAATGACACACAATCCAAAATTTAAAAACAAAATACAATTTTTTAAAAACAGAAATATTGAAGAGAACTCAATCTGGAATAAACATAGAATTTGAAACCTCAGTAACCCAAGTAAGAAACACAAAGGAAAGTCTTCCAAGTAGAATGATTCAAGCAGAAGATAGGATACAAGGACTCAAAGATAATGAGAGCCAGAAGGTCCTGGTCAAGCATCATGCACACATTAAGAGACCACAGATGCCAGTCCAGACTACTATACCCAGTAAAACTTTCAATCACCACAGATGGAAAAAACAAAATAATCCATGATAAAACCAGATTTAAACAATACCAAGGCACAAATGCAGTCTTACAAAAAGTAGTGGAATGAAAACTCCAACTCAAGGAAGTCAGGTATACCAACAAAAGCACAGAAAATAAATGATCTCACAGATGCAAATTACAAAGAAAGGAAAAACACACACAATAACATCATCAACAACAAAAACTGAAATGACAGAACTTGCAATTACTGGACATTGATATCTCCTAATATAAATGAACTCAGCTCACCTATAAATAGACACAGGCTAATAGATTGGATACGAAAACAGAATCCAGCCTTCTGTTGCATACAAGAAACACACCTCAAAACACACTCAGGCTCAAAGACAGACATTACCTCAAATTAAAGTGATAGGGGAAAACTTTCCAATCAGATAGACAGCATCTTATAGAAGATGGGTCAGAAAATAGTAATCTAATCAAATGGGACCACGGACCAAGCTCTCCTAATATCTAAGAAAATAGACTTCAAGCTAAAACTAATCATAGGAAATAAATACACTTGATTCTAATCAAGGGAAATATTAATTAAGAAGACATTACTATTTAACACATATTTGCATCAAATTCTAGTGTACTCAATTTTGTGAATATATACAACTGTAATTGGTTCACATCAACACATTAAGAATATATGATTTATTTCTCAATATAATATTTTCATTAATTATTTTGGAATTTCATATAATGTACCACACCATACTTGCTTCCCATTTCTCCCAGGTCCATCCTCCTACCCTTGCTCCCTTCCCCCCAAAACAAAGGACAAAATCAAGTTCAGTTTGTGATGTGCTTGAAGAAAACTGAGTCCTTTCCCACCCTCATGCCCAGACATAACATCTAAACTTTAAAGAGCTACACTTCAGCATCTTTATTTTGTTTACTTTATTTATTTATTTATTTATTTATTTTATTTATTTATTTATTTATTTATTGAGAGCAGGAGTGGTTATCCCAGAAGCCTTCAGTGTCTCTCATTTTCAGATATAAGTCTGCAGTCATTAATACCACTGTAAAAGAAGCTTCCATGAAATAACAGCCTACTGCAGCAAGAATCACGGACATCAACATGGTTTCTAGCAGCAGAAAAGATATTAACGTAGTATCTTTGGCAGCACAGACCATGGACTTCAACACGCCTTCCTCTGTAACACAGATCAGAGTCATCAACACGGCTTCCTGCTGTAGCACAGATCACGGAAAACAGCACGGCTCTGCAGGCAGAACAGAGCATGGACGTCTTACAAGGAAACTTGACCGAGAAAATGAACCAAATATCTTGTTGCTCAGAGTCAAGGTGAGGTTGCTGTTTGGCAATATATCTAAGGCAGGACCTATGCAAGCTCCATGATGCTATACACTACCTTGCCCTTGGTTCCAGCCACCCTGTCAGTAACCATGGTATGACCATTGTGTTTACAACCCTATTCTCTCCTTCTCTGAGGAAAGCAAGCAGCAGCATCAGAGTTGGCTCCATGCCTGTGGACTGAGCTGAGGCACTGGCCTAGCAGGCAGCAACAGAGCAAGGTGTGGCCAATGACGTCACTACTCAGTAATGACTTGCTCCTTTGTCCAATAGACCCCAGAGTGATAAAGAATAGGTGATTTCAATAGTTCATTTTCTTCAGGTTATCTGGACAATAGGTAAACATTAAATTAAACTACATCTTATATCAAGTGTACTTAACAGCCATCTACAGAATAAACATTTAAACTCTGAAATTTAAATATTCTGCCCTACAGTCTATGGAAGCTTATAGAAAGAGACCACATCCTAGGACACAAAACAAAACTTAACATACTTAGAAAAATTGAAATAATTCTGTGTCTCCATAATCTAACAAAAGTTAAAATCGTCAGTAAACAAATGTTCTGTAATACACAAATTCACCACTAACAAACTACTCATCACAGAATAATGACTTGGTCAGAGAAGAAATCAAAAAAAATATTTTAAATTCTGGGAACTAACCATCAAAATCTCCAGGACACTCTGAAAGCAGCCTTGTGAGGGAAATTTATAGCTATAAATGCCTTCATAAAAATTTAAAAAAAGCAGGAAACACAAAAGTAAATTAGTTAGTGATGTAACACAAACATTTGGAAAAATGAAACCAAAATTTGGTAGCTGGCAAGAAATAATAAAATTCAGAGTAGAAATAAATGAAATAGAGTAAGTTAAAACAGTATATAAATTATAATATATATGATATAGAAGTATAATATGTATAGTATATCATATATAATAATATGTACTAACTATATAAAATATTAATTATTATTATTGTTACAATATAAGAAGCAATGAAAGGGTATACAATATTAACAGATTCTAGACCCATTTAGGCAAAAGAAAGAAAGGTAGCACCTAAAACAACAGAATCCAAAATAAACAGGAAAGCATCACCATAAGAAAAAATTCACAATTTTATATGGTAATACTTTTAAAACTTGACATAAACTAAATAGAAAAATCTAACATAATTTCTAGATTACTCAAAACCAACAAAATTAAACCCAAAAGAGAAGAACAACCTAAACAGACTCATAGCAAACAAGAGAATTAAAATATTTAAATTAAAATTAAAAAGATTTCAGATTAATAATAACATTCAGGAAGATTCTTAGTAGAATTCTACTAGAATTTCAGAGACCTAGATTCAATCCTTCTTAATTTGTTCAAAGAAAGAAAAAAAGAAAAAAGCTTTCTAAAAAAAAAAGGGGGAATAGCAGTTGAGAAATAAAAATAAAAAAATGCAAAAATTTTCAACTTGTATTTTTAACTTTGCAATATGTAATTAATAGAAATCATATTATTTAATTTTGAATTGTGTTATTTTAGAATAAATAATTATTTTTTAAAAATATATCCTGCTGTGAGATCACAGCAGAAAACCAACATATCAGGGGTCCAAACAGTCATGGATATAAACAGTCAATGTCCTACTGTGGACTGTTCTATGATATTGGATGGAGATATTCAATAAACAGTAAGAGCTCTATGGTAATTTCGTTTGATTAAGATAAACGAATTTAACAATTCTTGTCAAATATATTTTCAGCAAGTATCATGATAAATAATGTTTAGCTTTGGTAGTTTATGTATAATTTAATATATCTAACAAATATAAACTAAAATTTTTTTTGGTTTTTATTGAGTTTATTTAGATATTACCGTGAGACGTTGAAGAGATTCTTTACAATAATATTTAAAAAAATTAGAAACAAACTTATTTGTATTTGTCATCAAATCAAAGAAAAACTACAATAATCTTAAGCAAGGAACATATGATAAATGTTTTAATAAACATTCTATCCTATGGAGTCTATGTTTTGTATAGGAAATGACTTGGCTAGATCATAAGAATACAGTAACTATGACTATCTAATCTTCAACCCCATCAAAGGTCTGAAAAGGAAGGTACTATTACTTGAGCAGACAGGAAGTACAATCAAGTAGCTTCCAAAGTGAGCATATATGAGAGAGACAATTAGCTACCTGAGCAGAGTCTTATTTTGCAACGTTGAAGCAACCAACTTTGGCTAAGGCCTAGTGTAACTGACAGAGCATTTTCAGAGGCAGAAAAATTTTCAAAACCATTTTACCTTGTCTTGGCAAGATTTGACAGTCATGCTTATCCATTTTTGGATACTATGTAACTTTTCAGTGGTTGAGGCATTGTCAGTTCCTTGCCCAAAGGCCAGTTTTGCCAAGAAGAAAACAAGCTCCAAGTGGAATGTCTTCAGTATTCAACATTCTCTCAGCAGTTACTCCCCTGTACTTGTTCTGGTAAATTTTGCTGTCTCAGGTCTGCTCTGGACCAGGTTGCTGATTCCGTCCTGGTCCACCAGTGTCCTGGGACTGGATTGGCTCCTGTCTCCCATTTCTGTGAGCTTGCTTCCTCAGGTCTACTCTGATTTAGGTAGCTGGTTCAGTCCCACTCCTAGTTTAGTGTTTTAATGTGATTCCATAGTATGCAAACAAGGTTGTCTACATGACTCCATCTCTTTCATGTGCCTTTGCTTGGAATTTGTTTCTACATTTTATTTTATCCTATTCTGATATATTTGTTTCTCTTTTATCGCCTTATATTTTTTATTATTATCCTGTAGATGCCTGTTTGTTTTCTGAGAGACAGAAAGTGTGTTGGTCTCGACGAGAGAGGAAGAAGGAGGAACTGGAACGAATAGTGGGAATGGAAACCATAATCAGGATTTATTATGTGAAGGGGGGAGCTATTTTCAATAAAACAAACAAACAAACAAAAAAAAAAACTAGTGTCCAAGGAAAGTTCCAGATTCAGGGACATATGATCCTGTAGTTTACCAAAATCATTACAAAATGCATCCTCAAAAAGAATTGTACTCTAATATGGCAGCCGATTCTCAGTGAATACCTCACTTTTTTATTTTAGACATTTTGTTATAGAGCCAGAAGCTTAAAAAAACCCAATAGCTCTAAATCCTGCCAAAATATATAGACAAAAATGTATTAGTCAGATGACATATGTATTCCTTTTGATTAAAACACAACTGACTACCCACTTGAAATCATTGCCTATTTTCCTTCAGGCAAATAAATAAAGACCCTGAAAATAGTGTCTATTACTAGTTGATTTTAGGGAAAAAAAAGAAAGAAAAGAAAATTGTGGTTTTTATCAAAGCATATTAAAATATCAGGCTTATGTTTCCTGACATAGTCTTCTTTAATATAAGAACCTGTCAGCAAGATAAGTGAATTGGTGGAAAAGAAAATGTTGGTCTTAACACCAGTCATAAAGTTTTTCTTCATTCTTGACTTTCCAACTATCATTTTAATTTGAACATGTGTTATCTGATATTATCTAAAGTATTAAGATTAGTTAATATCTACTTTAAAACTTCCAACGTGTTAAAATCATTCTGAACATTTTCTATCAGTCATCTCATTTAATACTCTGAATAATGTCGTAAGAAACAGGACGATTTCAGCAATAAATTAATAAGGCACAATAGATTAAGTTGCTATGTCAAAAATTTTATTCACATATACATGTTCACTTGAGCATTAATTCTAACTCTTGACTCCCTCTGGCTTTCCTTTTCTCTTTTTCATAAAGGAAGCTTCCTGTTACATATATGAAAATTTTTGAGATGAGAGCTCTCTCTGTCTCTTTCTCTCTCTCTCTCTCTCTCTCTCTCTCTCTCTCTCTCTCTCTCTCTCTCTCTCTCTNAGCTCTCTCTCTCTCTCTCTCTCTCTCTCTCTCTCTCTCTCTCTCTCTCTCTCTCTCTCTCTCTCTCTCTCTCTTAGTTTTCCCCGTCTCTGTCTGAAGTGCTTACCAGAATCACCGACATTTTTACTGCAGATGACAACAGTGAATTCTAAAATAATGTATTTCAGTTTCTAAGATAAAGGACCCCATGACAGCACTTGAACACAAATCTCCTTTATCTACAACATGTACTTGTTACAGTGATCACTTCCCTCCCATTTGTAGAAAGTGGTTTTTGTTTTGTTTTATTTTTTTTTTTTCAAACTGGGTTTCTCTGAGAAACAGTTCTGGTTGTCCTGGAACAAGCTCTTGTAGACCAGGCTGGCCTTCACAGAGATCTACCTGTCTCTGCCTCCTGGGTGCAGAGATTAAGGGTATGTGCCACCACCATCCAGCTGTACAAAGTGTTTTAATTGAAATAGAATTACATCACTTCCACCTGCTTCCAAATTCTGGTCCCTCCCTATTACTCTCCCTCAAACCCCTCTATGCCCCACTCAAGCTAATAACCACTTTATCTTTGATTATGTTTATTAAATTTACATGGATGTGGATGACCATGTATGTTTGGATATGTATGTGTATTTATATATACTCTACTGAGTCTGTTTTTATTGTTTTTGTCTAAACTACTATGGTGTGAACAACCAATAAGGAGGCTCATCCCTGGGAGTGTGCCTAATTACTCTACCAACAGTCAAGAGCTGCCTGTCTTTGTCTAGGGATGGGAACACACAAATTTTCCCCTTCAAGACTGACCTTGCTAATGTTCTATTCATTTTTTTATAACCATTTTTTAACAGAAAATCTTTCCACCCTTTCTTTATAGGTTCATATCACAACCTTCAGGAGTTGTGATGTGAATACATCTGTTGGGATTAGACCCCTCTTGTTCAGGTGATATCTGCATTGTGTCCAGTCATAGTTCTTTTGTGATTACCTTCATTTGCTGCAAAGAGAGCCTTCTTTGGTGAAGGGTTTTAGGAATAAAAGGGTACGCTTAAAATACAGTTATCAATTATTGTGGTCCTTCAAAGTGGTGGTATAGTAGATTCTCTATTCTTTAAACCTCTGCATCTCCATGTGTGTACAAATTTCACCAACTAAATGAGCAAAAGATCTCTTTACAGTAATTATTTCTTTAAAGTTGACATAACATAAAGTCTGAAGAGCTACCATTATTAAGACCTTAGAATAAATCAGTTCAGTCTAAGCATTTTCTTTCATATACACATTTTATACAAGCAGGCATGACCACAAATAAAACTATCAAAATTCTTATTTAACCTCCAGGATATTCTTCAGTTACCATGGAATCTTTTGCTGCAGCCTCTCAATTATTAAGGAACAGCTGGAGATTTACATTTTTGAGAAAATTAACCTTTTGCCTCTACTGCATTTTTCAAAGGCAGTTGCTATTGTTACAGTCTAAATTGCTCAGAAGTGAGAAACTGCAGTAACTGTGTAAGAAAAGCTTCTCTAGGAGGTCAAAGCCTTTCTTTCTCAGTAGCAGGTAAAACATGGGCATTGTGGAATAGAACTAAATACCAATTTACCTTGAAAAACATTTCAGGCAATCATGTAGTAAATTATAACATAGAAAATGATTTGTTTAATTTTCTTCGCTGCAACAGTATGAATGAAAATTGTATGCACCTATTATATGTGGGCTTATTTGTTTCTGTGTGGTAACTGTTCTACCATCTAAAACTTCTTAGGGCATTTTCTTTTTCTGATCAAATTGAATGGCAAATCAAGGGAAATTATAATCCAGATAGACTTTCAGCAAATGCTGACTGTAAAGTTACTTTACTAACTTTCTGTGGCAATATCATTAAAATTACTTATCTCATTCCCAAAATGCTTTAAAGGTATGTATGATCCTTATTAATAAAATTTATTCACAATATAATATAGTGTTGATAAATAGGTATAAAATATGCAAGTAGATTAAAATATAATGTACAAGGTATCAAATTTACTTAAGGACACATAATAAAGAAGAAATCATTATCGAAAGTGAGAAATTTTGTCCTTAATTTTTAAAATTTATTTTTCAATCCTGGTGACGAATTAGGAGTAGAGATGAGATTGATTTAAAAAACTATGAAACCTATAAAAATTCTTTTAACTGTGCATGCAGAGAACTTAGTAGGTTGGTATTTTGTGGGACTCATAATAGTGGGAGTAGGGGTATCTCTGACTCCTTTGCCTGCTCTTGAGATTCTTTTCCTCTTACTGGTTTGCCTCATCCAATGAGGGGTTGTGTCTAGTCTTACTGTTACCTGTTATTTTGTGTTGAGTTGACAGCTGTGGAATGTGGGATATTTTCTGAAAGGAAATGGAGAAGGAATGGATTTGGGGGAGAGGGGAAGGTAGGGCAGGGACTGGGAAGAGTAAGGGAGAGGAAACTGTAGTCTGAGTGCTTTGAAAGAGAGAAGAATAAATCAAAAATAAAATAAGCAATTTTAAAGAGAGGTAGGCCTGGAATTAGTGTAGTGGTATAGTGTCTTGAAAATGGTAGAATTATAAAGTGTTCTCAATTTTCAGGTAATCTTTAAAACAACAAAACAAACAAATGTATTCAGTTATAGTTATGTACAACTTAAAACAGTTAGATCCCTTACAATAATAAAACCATTTTGGTTTTCTTTAAGGGCCTTTTTTTTTTAATGTGGATGGTGCAAATGAATGAATGAATGATCACTACGTTTCACGTTCCTTTTTTGTGTACATAGTATTCTAAATTATTCAACAATTCACAGGATCTTGTATATGGGAACTTCCTTCTGCCTCAGATGATTTCCTGATGTTTCATAACAGACCATACTGAAGTCAAGACTCCACCATTAGGGCCCTTATCCAAGGTGAGAGGGAGAAAGGAGGGGCAAGAGAGAACTTTTTCCTCATTTTCCTGCTATTGGTTCAGACATTTGCAAAAATTTTGGATATTTAACTATCTGTTTTGCAGTCCCTTAGCATTTCAAATTAAACTTTGATTTAAAAAAAATAATACAATTTTAAATATGTAATTTCCCTCAACCCTTAAGCATACTCTACTATCATATTAAATATGGATATACAATGCTAATATACCAGTGGAATTATTTTATTATTTATTTATTTCTCACGTGAATGTGTGTGCACATTGATGACAAATTGAAGAAGATTTTTGTCTTCTACTGTGTGGTGTCACAAATACTATTCAGATTTTCAGGTTGTCAGGCTTAGCATCAGTACCTTTACCATCTTGCTAGGTCCCTGAACAAGTTATTAAATAGTCAAGGAAATCTCAAAAAGTTAAGACATTTTCCTAAAGTCAAATAAAAACCTAAAAACCAGTCCCAGCTTTGAAATGTATCATCTCTTGTTTGGCATTAACATTTGAATTGCAGGGCATGCATGACTGGAGCATCAGACAAGTCCTGTGTGGGGAGGACATCCCAATGGTCACTTTTGATTCACTGTTGTGCTGTCGTGTATAAGTTTGTATGAGAAAATCCTCGCATATCCTGTATCCCAATTGTGCATGCTTTTAAGAGATCACCTATTAATTGTCATTCTAAATGTTAAATAGCATGCTTGCTTTTAAAAGTTAATTCCATAAATAAAATGAAAAAAAAAGTTGATCATTTGATTTTTTTTTCTCTTTTCCAATTTTTATTTAGAAAACCAAATCCAGGTTCTGGTGCCCCCCCCTATTCCCTCCCCCACCCCAGCCATAATTTAGACAGAGTGGGTTTTTTTTTTCATTTGATTTTTTTAATCATCTGTCAAAACAAAAATGGTAGGCAGTTACTTTTTTAACTTATTATTCTCAACTGTAGTTTCCCCTTCTTCCAATCCTCCCAGATTCTTTCTACACGTCCCCTTTTCCCCAGATAAACTCCTCTGTTTCCCTTTCAATAAGAAAAAAATAGCTGGTTTCACAGAGATATTCACAGAACATGGCCTAAGAAGATAACAAAATGCAATATAACTGTATGCAAACACTTTTAACGTGGCCTTCATGTGCAAACTTAACTAAAAGACTGATAAGGCAGCTAATATGATCTTTAGTGAGCTAACATTTGCTCTGATAGTTCCTACTTATCTTTATAACCTTAGGGCAATTTCATGCAATTACCACATCCAGGTCGTTAATAGTAGTATGTAGTTGGCTCTTTCTGAAAGAAAATTAGGATTAAGCAGGGGTCACTGCAAATCATTTGCCAGTAACATTTTTTTTGTTTTTCTTCATGAACTTTTCTTTGTTTCTTATACCATGAACATCTATAGAAAAGGTCCTAATGTTAAGGTCAGTCTAGACAAAGTTAGCTTAGAAGCTGATCCAGTAACTTCTGGGACTATATCAACCCTACCATAATAAACACAATGGTTTATATTTCCTTATGGACTGCAATAAATGATTGCTTTAATACCTGAATAATATGTATTTCTCAAAATCTATTGATATTAATAACAGTTGTTCTTGTCGTTCATGCAAAAGCAATATTAGTTCAGATGGACGAAGATGATGCATGACTGCGACTGCTCTGTGAAGCAACAGTTGGGCAGCTGTAAGATGCATCATGAACAGTGTACTTTCCCTTGTGAGATGCCCTTCCCTGTGAACTAACCTAAAGTTACTTGTGACTTTCATAAGAATATGACCTGGTACTGATTTGACTTTTTAAAAATATTGTCATCTTAATAAAATTGTTCATACAGAATGTTTATGGTTCTCCAGTCTTGGAGCTGGGAACCTAATGCATGTCCTCCACAATTACATATGCACAAATTAACTAAGTTTTAAAAATAGTGATTGTTTATTATAAAATGCTACCTTATTAGTCTGCAGTGCTGGAAAGTCATCGGTTCTGTTAGTTGGTTACTGTTTGTTTTCTAAATCTTTCTTTAAAACAATATTTAAAGAATTGCCTTTAAAGATTAAGTTGTATTCATATGCAGTGTTTGCAAGGTTGGGGTTATTTTTAAAGTATAACTAACTTAGACATTGTGCAGGTCTGGTCTCCACCTTCAGTTACCTTCATGATTGGTCTATGGCACTGTTTGATAGAAAACATTGTTTTCTATTTCAAGCAGTTTCCATGCTGACCAAGATTGAGTTACAGGATTTAAAAGATGGCATGAAGTATTTGGCACAGTCTACTATCTTGTAGACAACAAAAATGAGCTACTCACAACAAAGAATAATAAAACTAAGTGATATTTAGTATAATATATACTCTGCTAAATGTATTATTAAGTAACAAAGGAACAGCTAAATTAACACTAGTTGGTAATGTGCCAAAACATATGAGTCAAAAGAAAATTTACTTACTGCCAAAGGTGGGGAGTAACTTACTTGATTTGTTTGTTTTACAATCATAGTGGCAGATTTTAACTACACCCTAATTAATTTACTAATGAGATTCGAACATAAATTGACATTTTACAAGGTTCTTCGAATTGTAAAAAGTAAACGATGCTTTACAAATCTTGTCAGAATTAATTGCTTATTTGTCAGCCTATCATTCAAAATCCTTAGAATCGAGAACTTCTAAATCCAATAGGAATAATGATCTGAGCTAGTCGGTGTGTATAAGATAATGAATTCTAAAGATGAAAATCTATAACTGTTCACTCATCGTTTCCTCCTTCAGTAGCTCCACTGTGAATTCATAGTAGTGGTACAGAGTTCATCTTCCAAGGCTCCTTTAGTTCTTCCCAGCTTCACTCTTTCCCTCCTGTCTCCTTCTTTTTCTTTTAACCATTTCATATACATAGTCAAATAGTGTACAACTGAGACACTGCCGGGCGGTGGTGGCATAGACTTTTAATTCCAGTCCTCGGGAGGCAAGGCAGGCAGGTCTCTATGAGTTTGGGGTTGGCCTCATCTACAAAGTGAATTCCAACATAATAGCCTTGGATATCCAGGAACTCTTACAGAGTAGTACTGTCTCCAACATCAAAACAACAAACAAAGAAACAAGATGAAGACACTATTTTTTTTTTCTGCATCACATGAGGGATTTACAGCCAAAAGATATCAAACTTACTGGTGGAGGAACTCGCACATTAGTAAGTGTGGAAAGAATATTTCGTGATGGTAGCTGAAAAAAGACTGGCAAAAGAATGGCAAGACTGAAAAAAGCTGAAAAAAGACAATAAAGAAATTACTGTAGAAACAAGTAAAAGTAGACAAAGTTCTAAGGCTCCACTTTTTATGCATGTAGCATCAAATTCCAAAAATTATTTTTAAATACTGCATTTACTTATAATAATTCTGACCTAGTCTACCATGAAAAATTATCAATATGATGTTGTCCTTATGTTCAACTATACTTTTAAAATTAAATAAAGAAGAAATGCTTGATATTGATGGAATACATTTTAGAGTAGAAGTTTCAACTTAAATTAATTTCAGATAAAATTTTAAAGCATGCTTTCAAAACATAGTGTATGAAAAATATATTAATAAAACAGATCCTTTACAATTTTCATCCTTTCATTTTTAAGATACGGTCATCATAATGTCTTAAACTATCCATATAATAGACTATACCTATAACCTTGTTTGTTTCAAGAAACTAATACTGGCTGGATGATGGTGGTACATGGCATTAATTACAGTATTTGGGAGGCAGAGGCAGGAGGATCTCTTTGAATTCAAGGCCAGCATGGTCTAGAAGAGCTAGTTCCAGGACAGCTAGGGCCATTATACAGAGAAACCTTGTCTTGAAAAGAGAGAAAAAAAAAGAAAAAACAATACCAAATAGAAAATAATGTTCAGTAGTTGTATTAAGTATGATTTTACCAGGTTTAAATATGCCATCCACAAACTCTAGGCCTTGTCTTTATCTCTTTCATTTTTCTTCTATCTTTTTCCATGTATCATTTCCATTAATTATGCACACCAAAAATTCCAGCTGAATACAGGCTTCTATTGGCCACATTGTTCAAGTATCATTTTCTGGGCACCATGATGCCCTCATTTTAAGAGGAGAGGAGAAAAGGGAGGCTGTGGTTAGGATGTGATTAATTAATTAAGTTATAGAATTTATGAGATGGTTTCTAAGGCTTCCTGGTTACGATTATGCTCTCTCTAATTTTTTAAATTTCATTTTCCCCTTTTCTGTGAATACACATGTCCATATATGCACACACATTTGTATCAAAACTTTAGACTTTAATACTTCTATCTCAGGCCAAGAATTATTTATCAAATCAATATACGAAACATACAATAATATAGTATTTCCATATAAAAATCTTCATCAATGCTACAACATCCTCATTATCATATATAGGAATTTTATCCATCTAAACAAAATGAAATATTCACAATAAATCTAGTTGTCATTTAAAAAGCTGCATTTGTCTATGTTAGCTAAAATTAAAATTGTTGAATGATACAGTATTGACATAGAAAACATAACAAAAATTCTGTAATAAATGCAAATCTATAACACATGTAATAAAAAGTGGCATAAACTCCTTTTCATTTTATTTTCTAGAATCTGTGATATATCAGTTTTGATGACTAAAGCATGACTTTATTTCAAAATATGTTTAAATGCATTATAGATATTGAATATTACTTTGTACATGGGAAGTAGACAAGATTGCCTGGCAAAAAATTGGGAACTTGGGGGTGGGGTGGGACGGGGGGTAAGGGGAGATGGGGAGAGAAAAGTAAGAAGGGGAGAATGGGGGGAACTTGGGGAAACGGGATGATTGGGAGAAAGGAAGGTTGGATAGAGGAGCAGGGAATAACATAACTTAATTAAGGGAGTCATCTTAGGGTTGGCAAGAGACTTGAACCTAGAGGGGCTCCCAGGTACCCAGGGCGATGTCCCCAGTTAGCTCCTTGGGCAGCTGAGGATAGGGAACCTGAAATGACCCTAACCTATAGCCATACTGATGAATATCTTGCATATCACCATAGAACCTTCATCTGGAGATGGATGGAGATAGAGACAGACCCACACTGGAGCACTGGACTGAGCTCCCAAGGTCCCAATGGGGAGCAGAAGGAAGGAGAACAAGAGCAAGGAAGTCGGGCCACGAGGGGTGCACCCACCCACTGAGACAGTGGGGCTGATCTAGTGGGAGCTCACCAAGGCCAGCTGGACTGTGACTGAAAAAGCTTGGGATAAAACCGGACTCTTTGAACATGGCGGACAATGAGGGCTGATGAGAAGCCAAAGACAATGGCACGGGGTCTTGATCCTGCTTCATGTTCCGGCTTTGTGGGAGCCTAGCCAGTTTGGATGTTCACCTTCCTAGACCTGGATGGAGGGGCAAGGACCTTGGACTTTCCACAGGGCAGGGAACCCTGACTGCTCTTCAGTCCGGAGAGGGAGGGGGAGAGAAGTGGGGGAGGGGGAGA
>NW_026067949.1:15003002-15087844 GCF_014885135.2 Alexandromys fortis
AAATATTTATTTATTTATTATGTATACAATATTCTGTCTGTGTATGCCTGCAGGCCAGAAGAGGGCACCAGACCCCATTACAGATGGTTGTGAGCCACCATGTGGTTGCTGGGAATTGAACTCAGGACCTTTGGAAGAACAGGCAATGCTCTTAACCTCTGAGCCATCTCTCCTATAATTTTCTTTTTTTTTAAAAAAAATATTTCAATACCTATTAGACCTGTCATTTGATTGGGTTTTACCATCCTCACCAAGTCAATTTTACAGAGCAAGTGAATCTATCTTTTCGTGAGGAAACTGCCCACTCTACTTTTTCAAGTTAGTCCTTCAATAGAGAGATACTTAACTCCATGCTGCTACACAATGTTGTTAGGTCCTTAAATCCTTAAAGGATTGTGACAAAGTAGTCCCATACTAGCTCAGAATGAACTATAATAAAGGGTTCTTTATTTAGGGGTAGATCAACTGTCCTCTGCATGAGCAGGGAACAGTAACAAAATCCATCAGACAAGAGAGTGTACACATTTCTACATCTATTTTTATAATACCCAAGACCATGCCCAATGTGGTCCAGCATCTCAAAGGCTGAAGGAGTCCCCACAGCACCTCCCCGATCTATGTCTCACCTCTTAAAGGTTGCTTACAAAATCAAATATATTGATGCATTAACTATAGACTATGTTAAAATTCAGTCAATTATCTGAAGTTTAAAGTACTAAGAGGAAACAGTGATAGATATCACAACATATAAGTCACAACATAGAAAATGTCACAACATTCAAGCTACTATAAGATGTCACAATATCTTCAGTTTTAGGGCAAGAAACCACAGTTTTTTTTTTTTTTAAAAATGGAATGTGTACTTTAAATTTAACAATAGTATTTGTAGGCAACTAAATAATTAGATATCATTTTATGTCTAAAGACAGAGTTTCAACTAAATTGCCTTTAAACCTCTACATTTCATTTAAAAATTATGCAACTGGTTGAAAAGTTAGAAAATGGTTTATTAACTGGTGCTTAAAGATATACAACATTCCCAGATGTGTTGGGCTTTTTCTGTCTTTGGTTAAAAGCAATTCTAAGACCTACAGAAGTTGCTTTTTTGCCCCTAGGTAATTTTGTTTTATTTTTAATAATTGGAAAACACTTTTCTCGGAAGTGATATAAAGATTCCTTTCATAAAAGCATATTTTGCCTGAAGAGTTTTTTTTTTTTTAAACTGGGGTGAAAACAACAGTTGCAAGCCCATTAGTTCTCTTCTCGCAAATTACTCATTTACAAAGTTATTAGCTTAATAAAAAAAAAAGAATTGATAGAAGGCCTTAAGCAATTCTTCTCTAAATCCAGAGGATTTGCATCATTAAAAATCAATTGTAAAGCTAAGGCTTGCTTTATGTGTATGTGAGTAAGAGCAGAAAAAGGAAGTACAGATGTCAAATCTTGCTGGATTTTTCTTTATCTCTTATTGAAGATGATAGAGTTCATGAGTGGTACTTTAAAATATTTCTTCTCCAGGTTGTTTCTTTTCTTTTTTTTCTCTTTGATAGTAGGCAGGTTGTTACTTATGGATTCCAGTATCAGAAATTTTCAGCACTGTATCTTACTATGTCTGATAGCCAGGTTAGAAAGTACACACTTTGAAGATTTCCTTTGAGTTTCACCCTTACAGATGTCTGTTGTTTCTGTGACTCAGCTATGAACTTTGTTGATGGCGCCCTGAACACCTCATGCAAGGATCTACATTCCCACTCTCTTAAAACTTATAAGAAAATCTTATCTTTTTCTTTATAGTATGGAGTCTATGAGGGACTTTGTAAAAGACAGTGGTTGTATATGTTTATGTTTTCTGTTTTATGTTATGTGTTGTGTTATGTTTTATGTTATGAATTCTATGTCAGAGGATAAAAGTAAAATGGCAAAGATTATCCTTGAAATTTTCATAGAAAAAATGTCACATGATTATAATGATGTCTCTAACTGTTTAAAATGTTGATAAAATGAATAAAGGATTAGATGTGAAGTTGAGTAGATATTGTGTTAAAGAAAAATCTCTTCATTTACAAAATAGTTGGAGTCTCCTCTATACTTGATAGTGCTTTCTAGGATATCACCATCTTTCCCTCCTTCAGGATATATGTTTCAGAGTTCCTTTTCACCAAATAACTTTTATATTTGAGATGTAATATTGCAGAAAACACTTCTTCAGATTCAAAAGTGATAGATTTGTACCTATCTAAGGGATGAAAATTAAATGTCAGTAAAAGTTTGACCAATATTTAGGGGAAGTTAGAAAGTATGGGATTCTGTCCAATCCTGAAAGTTATTTAATGCATGTCAGTTGTAAAGGAAGTTGATAAATTTGGGTTACGTGTATGTAATGATTCAAAATTTTATGAACAGCAGTACAAAGATTGTGTGGGTGATAGTTGCACAGAACTGTTACTCAGAAAAATAATTTGGAAAAGTTTAAAATAGCGACATCAAATTCTGTTTTCAGATGACTCTGCTTCACGCCATGAGTGTCTGGCCTTTAGTAGTTTATCTTTAAATCCTCCATTAAAATATGAAAATGCTTTATCCACTGATTGCCCCATGATTGGGCTCACTCTTTTTAGTAGTGACTAGTAAGAATTTGAAAAGCAGTGGAAACACGCACTGGGAATCCTGACTCTTGAAATTTTTGTCTGTTTCATTGGTATGCACAAACACTTTTTAAAATCTGTGAAACCATAATTTGCCTCTTTCTTATCCACTTATGAGAACACTGTTTTCTCACTCATCTGCCACGTTTCCGTGGATGAGAATGGAGAATTCTTTTCTCCTGTAAACCGTTTCCATTTCTCTGAAATTAAGTTTGAGAGGATTTCCTGCATCTTTGGCATTCTGGAAGATATAAATATGAATAAATGTTTTTAGTTCATGTGGGTTTTATTGGAGAGAGCACTCTGCTGTTTCTTTAGCTTGGTTAGTCCTAACAAGGAGCTTAGATTCACTGAAATGGTATGTGTTTGTTTATTCAGATTTCTTGTCTCTACATTTTATTTGAGAGTGCAATATAAACTGCTACTAGAACATTACTTTGCCTGTGTATTTATGCTATATATCATATTACTCTCTACCTCTCAGACACACATACATACATGCACACACACACACACACACAAAGAGAGAGCGAGAGAGATAACTAGTATATTATTTCAATGTGTGTACTAACCATGGCAGTAGTTTTAAGTATCAGCCATTCTTTTGTCAAGAGGACAGTGTTTAATAAAACCAGTATCAAAAGCATATCCCTTATATATGTACAATGGGTGAAAGTGAGCTGGAGAGCCCAGAAGCTATTTACAAACGGTAATTAGTATGCATCTGCTGGAAGTTATAATTGTGAATAAATGGCACATTTTGAAATGAGAATTATTCTAACATTGGATCCAAGATTATTCCAATTTGAGAAAGATATCCCACACTCACAACTGTCATCGGATCTGGAAAGTATCACTGACAACTTCTTGAATTCTTCATCCCCTGTGACAGGTGGTGATTTCTTTTCCCTTGAGAAATATACACAATAGAAATGCAAGTCAGCTGGTATTTCTCACACCTAACAGGATATCTCTATTAAAGACTCATTACTAATTCATTAGACATTGAGAATAGCACAGCTACCCCATGACAAGACTGTGTTTGTAAATAGTTAATGCAATTTTTAGGAAACTGGTAGGCCTTTAAATATAAAAAAATTGTCTAAATTGCATGACTTTAATTATAAATGCAATGGTCATAAATAGTCCAAGGTAAAGGGAATTACTATGCCTGTTCTTTAAAAATATTTCTAATATGATAGTATGAATTTTAACTTTTTTCCAATTCACTTTGAATAGTTTCAGTCTTCCCTGGTTGTAATATTTTCTTGGAACAAGTTGGTTTAAATAAACAATAGATTAGATTATTTAGTGGGCTGGGGTAATTTTATTACAGATGCCACTGATTTTTCAACAAACAATACATAGTATTAAAGTTAATATGAGTAATTTGATTGCTTATATGGATATGTATCTATATATGCATTTCTGTATATGCATAAATACAAATAAAGCCACTTAAATAAAATGCATATGCAAAATTTTCTAAAACTATTTTTACTTGCTTGGTTTCATGACAGATTCTAGCAAAAATAATGATTGAACTGAAATGTTTTTCTTTTCCTGAATCCATGAAACAAACTTGCTAATGAGAACACTGAGCAAATGAGTCCACAAAATAGAGCCAAGAATAAGGCACAGGCCAAAAGTTAAAAACACTATCAGTTGGAAAAATCATGAGAAAAGACACATTTGTGTTGTAACTGAATTGGAGAATTGGTAAATTAGTTTTCTTACAGAAAACAAAGAAAAGGGATGTAACTATTAGCTGTTTGTCTCCACGTGCACTTAGCAGGTATTCGCTTTTAAAATATTGCTTTTCATATGAAATAAAGCAACTCTTCAGTGGTAGTTACTTAAATAAAAGTAATATAAATAAAAGTAAATAAAAGAAAACACATTCAATCTCTTCCATCATTATTTATTGCAAATATCCCTTTAATTCCTTCTGTTCATAACCAAATAATAAACTTCAGTTTACTCTCAGCAACATTAATAATCTCTTTCTAGTATAATACCGCACTATGTTCTTTGAGTGCCTCCTTGGTTTTAGCATTTGGGTCCATCCATATGCTCCATGTCCTTTTGGTATTTACTTTCACCCTTTTATCATAGAAATCACATTATTCCATAAACCCCCTTGAATCTCTTCCTTTACCTTTTTCACGTCATTATCTGCCCCTTTCTACCATTATTATGCGGTTTGTTGCAGGGTGAGGGCCTGCTTGTTTGGCCCAGCTGCCTGGCTAGCTTACACTCAAAATAGCCACACGGTGTATTCATGAAAACATTGCTTGGCCATTAGCTCTAACATCTTATTGGCTAACTCTTACATATTAGTTTAACCCATCTCCATTAATCTGTGTATCACCATGTAGTAGTAGCTTACTGGAGATTCTACCTGGTGTCCATCTCATGCGGAGGGTGAAAGGCTTCTCTGACTCCACCTTTCTTTCTCCTAGCATTCAATTCTGTCTTCTCCACCTACCTAAGTTCTGCCCTATTAGAAGGCCAAGGCGGTTTCTTTATCCATTAACCAATGAAAGGAACACAATGACAGAAGGATCTCCTACACAACTTGTTGGTCTTTATGTGTGTGGGTAGAGGTTCTTTTGTATATGAGCGTATACATGTATGTATACATGTATGTATTTGAGTGTGCATGCCAATGCATATGTGTAGAAACTGTTGGTGGAAGTGAGATAACTTCCTTGAGGAATTTTCTCCCTACTTTTTAAACAAGGTCCATCATTGAACCCCAAGTTTATGGTTACTGTTAGAATTGCCAGAAAGCATTCAGGAGCCTCATATTTCTAACTTGCAAGCACTTGTGCCATCATGCTGCCTTTAGACATGGATAAGGAGATCCAAACTCATGTTCTTGTGCTTGCAATACAAGCAATTACTGATTGAGAAATACCATATTCCTTCTACTCTTTTGTGTGTGTGTAGGAGGGTGATTATCCATTCAATATACATATTTAGCTTAACTTGGGGACTTCATGTATGCTAGAATATTGCTCTATTGCTGAGCTACATTCGTCTGCCAATTTTAATAAATTGTTTGGTGCTTATATTTTTATGTCCCTGTCAAATATGGATTTTGTATACTGATTAACGATATCACGGAAAACAAGCCACCAAGGACAGAAATCTGAAAACAAACAAACATCAAAAAATCCCATTGTGTGTGTTTTTTTTTTTTTTTTTTTTTAGCCTCTCCCAGTCATTTCTGAGCTGTCATTTTTTTTTTTTTTGTCCTTTTTCTGTTTCCCCTAGGCATTCTCTAACAACACATTTAGCCAGGCAATTTTCACTATGGGAACTATAACAGTAGACAAATATCTCAACCTCAATAATCCTATGTAGTCCATGACTGCAGGGCTGGAGACACGGCTGGATGCTTTATCAACTAGTCATACTCAATACCCTTAAATTAAACACACAAAACACCTCTTCATGTAAAAATCACAAATTACAGATACAAATAATTTTATTAATTTACATATTACTTAGTAACAGCCTAACTTTGGTGTCCCATTGGTCTATAGTAGTTTTTCATTAATATTGTTTTTTTAAAATAAGAGAATAATGCACAGAAATGATACAATGAAACATGTCTCTTTAACTTTTATTTCAGGGATAATTTCCTGACTTCATTGTATGTATCAGGAACTATTCATGATAATGAGATTTTCTTCAAAAATACTTGCTTATAGTGTTGTTTTATTTATTATTAGAGAATTTGATACTTGTGGTCTATGAATGTATGGAAGTTTCTTTTTAAGTAACTGGCAACAGATTGCATATATAAACAATATCTGTTCAGTTTTATAGAAAATGCCAAAGTTTATGACAAAAATATTCCATCAAGGAATTTAGGAATTAAAATTAAGATTTTAGTTGCATATATATTATAATATTTTATGCTACTTTTTCTATCCACCTCCATTTAGCTAATCAAAAATAGATTAAACTAACTAGCCCATGATTACAGAGACAATAAATATAGGAAGTTAAGTATGAATCTCAGGAGTTTTGGCCAAGTGTCTGACTTTAACATCTATGTTGTTGCCAAAGTGTTGATAATGTGACACAAACTTTTATAAGAAAAATGTTGAGTTTGGTCTCTTTTTGAAATTTTGACTCACTACAACTCGCTTTTTACCCTGTAATAAATATAAGAATCAATAGTTGCTTGAGTATGCCTGAATCTGCCTGTCAGCTCAATGACATTTAAGTGATGTTCAGTATTCATCACTAAACCAGGAAAGGAAACGGGACTTATGATTTATGGTATTGTTTGTGTTTAATGGAAATCTGGATAGAAGCACTTCTTTGGAAAAGAATTATTTTCTTTATAAATTTCCCACAAAACATTTCCCTAAATATGGGATGCTTTGTTCTGAAAATGCTGTTAATACACTTAAAATATAGCATGTAAGACTGAGGATTTGAGTGAATTTGCATCCTAATTTGAGCACAGCTCGTGCAATGCATTAATTGATTTACAGCTAGCTCAGTTGCCTCTGACTTCATGGTGTGCAAATGTACTTACAGTAAGTGTTCAGACTTCCCGGGGGAGCACTGAGACAGCACTGGTAGAGAGTTAACTAGCTTCTGTTTGGTATTTAATGTGTCTTGGGGGAAGTTTCATTTTGTAGGGGATCTGATGCTTTTGCTATCATGAAGGATTTTAGTTAGGAATATAATACTTTCATGTTAAGGAGAAAACAGGTAACAATTAGGACTGTGGGGTGGTGAGATTAAAGCACAGAATAGGGAGGAAAAAGGCAACAGCTCCCCACATTCTACTCTCCCATCCCAATAATCCTTCCTGTGGATTCTTGTAATTCTGCCATGTGGTGAACTACCAAGTTGCTTCATGACTGGCCTGCTTCCAGCTCACCAGTGCTCAGCTTGCTGAGCAGCAAAGATAAGGGCCAATGTCCTTGGGGGAATCAGTTCTTGTAACATCTAATCGATCACTAAGTGCTGAAGCCCCGAGGTAAGCACAGGTACATCTGGGAAGAACAATCTCCCTCACTCACAAGAGCATGGCTTCCCAGACATATTCCGAAGTTGATTGATTTCAAGAGAATTGAAATCTTGAGCATTTGTGCTGTTTGCTCAGAGGACTTTATCAGAGCACTCTGACCTTTCTAGGCTCTATGTCTATGAGAGAGTGACTGTCACAGCTTTCACACTATGTGGGACAGTAAATGTCATACCAGGCTCTTAATAAGAATTATTGAAAGTTCAATATATTCAATTCAAGAAAATCAGGATTCTGGGTTTAGATTACTCATGGACAAAATTCTTCTTTACATCACTGATATTTTCTGGGTATTTTTGTTGCTTTATCTTCATCTGGTTTTAGTTTCATATGTGTTTACGTCTGATAAGTATAAATACTCAGATTATTATATTTATGATTTTGGAAATAAGTTGCTACTATACTCTGCCATTTTACTGGAGAGAGGTTGTAAACTAAGAAACCTTTTTCCATTTCGACTTACTCCCTGGCTTAAGAGAAGATGTTTTTAAAATGCTTCTCGCCTTAAAATTGGAGTATATGACTGATTTCTGGAGTATCATCAGGTTTTGAGAAAAATTAAGGTAAAATAAATATTTCCTTTTAATAGTAGTAGTATTCTTTGTTTTCAGGTGGAGGTATTTGGTAGACCTTTACAGAAGTTTGGTAGATCACTGAGTATGTCCCCAAAGGAGACATTGACATCCCTGATCACTTCACCATTCTCTCTTTATGTCTCTTAGGTCCCATGAACTAAGCCACATTGCTTTTTCATGTGATGAACTCTGTGCCATGGTCTCATGCCTCATCATACCCATATCAAAGAACCCAAAAGGTCATAAACTGAAATCTTTGACAATTTAAGATAAAATCAATTTTCTTCATTTTGATTGTTTTTCCCTAGGGTATTTTACAATAAAAAAAAATGGAGACATAAGTCTAAGGACTTTTTGGCAAAGTGACTTATAGACTGCTAGTTTATCAAAAAAAAAAAGTAATAAAGATACAAGAGAGATGGCTGCATGCAGCACATCCAGTATCTTCATTCTTTTTTTTTTTTTTTTTTTTTTTTTTGATTTTCAAGACAGGTTTTCTCCCCTCTTCATTCTTAAAGACTGAACTTAGCTGAGTAGCACAGTGCCTGTCAAGTCATGTCATCATTCTAAATTATTCACCTTTCTGATTGTGGGTTTGAAAGAAACCTAGGACAAATGGTTAATAATGGTTTCTATTAGCCTACCAAAATATTTGCTGCCATCCAGGCTCCCTCACTCTCTGTGTCTTTTCTAAGCTCTTCTCACCCCATCCTTACTCTACCCTAAACTTGTCCAGCTCATGGGCTTTTCTTCCCCTTATAGGACATACACTTCCTTGACTCCCTCTCCCCCTCCTCCTTATCCTCCTGCTCCTCTTCCCTCTCCTCCCCCCCCCTTCTCTCTCATCTCTCAATGGCCCATTTGAGCCTACAGGCCAGGTTTTGTCCACTATGAGATAAATCTGCCTGCTTTGGAATATTCCAGATACCTCTGACTAAACTCTCTAAGACTAAAACTTTCCCTTCAACCATGTCTTATAGGTGGTGATAGAGAATTTGTTTCTCTGGCCATAAGGACTCAATAATAACATAGAAATTATATTAATTATATTTCTGTTTGGCCAATAGCTTAGGCATTTTTCTCACTAACTCTTACATTTTAAATTAACCCACTTTTATTAACATGTATATTGACACAAGGCTGTGGCTTACTGGTAAGTCTCCAGTGTCTATCTCTTTTGGCAGCTACATGGTGTCTCCCTGACTTTGCCTTCTTTCTCCCAACATTCAGTTTAGTTTTCCTGCCTAGCTTTATTCTCCCCTGCTACAGGCCAAAGTACAATCTTTATTAACCAATGATAATTAAACACTAGATAAAGGAAAAAGCATATAGACAGTTACAATGTAAGAGTACAGACACTCATAGGTTAAAGGAGCAAAGATAATAAAATAATATTGAACTTGTAGAAAAAGTAATAGAGTAAGAAAAATAAGTCACATAAAGATAGAATGTACACAGATTCTGGATTATGTATATTTTTTGTTTTCTTTTAATTTTTACTGTGAATGACCTAAGTACAGAGAGATATTTCATTATACAGGCTGCTAAACTAAACCAACATATATATTTTAATGATACCTTGAGTTCAAAATTTGGGTCTAAGGATATGTTGTTTTGGAAAAGAGGATCTATTTTTGTTTCCACAGATGATAAAAAGCTGTGGATTCATTACCAGCTAATATGGTTTGATCAAAAAAGACCCCATGAAGCAATAGCCTAGATGGTCCAACATCATGACAGCTTTAGTACTACTGGCTGAGAGAGACCACCAAATAGAATATCTCATGAAAGACCTGATTAACAGCACTACCAACAAATCAACAGTAATTAGTTTAGAGAGCAATGCTGAAATTCCCTAATGATTGTTTATAAATGCTTGTTTTCATTTAAAGGATAATATGCTATGGAAATAAACACTTTGCATTGGTATGGATCTTGGTTTATTGATACAAATTTAAGGTATATTTTATTATATACATATTTCTGCTCAGGATTAAGGTATTGCATTTGTAAAGCTCCTTTAAAAATATAATGTATAATTAACAAATATAGGTTGATAGTCAAGTTTGTAGTCATGTTAGTTATGTTTTCTAGATATACAGAAATATATTTCAGATAGATAGTTATTCTTCAAATCTTTCAAATACATATATGATATGGCATTTAAAATATGCAAGAACTTATTACTTTTTTTGAAAATGAGACACATCTCCTCTTGGCAGCACCAATTTACTTCAAGAGGATAATAAGCACTGAAGAGGCTCATATGGAGTTGGTTAGCCATTTGGGAAAGAAACTGTTCATGCCTGGACTATTTGATGGTATACTGTATGAATGACTGCTAAACTTGCCAAAAGAAGGTTAGATGGTCCTTCAGGGTTCCTGCTTCATGAGAGAACTTCCAGACATTCTGAAGGACACAAAATAAAGTGACCAACAAACTGCCAATATAGGCATACCTGCCTTTGAAATGTCCTGCTTCATGGAAAAGTCTGTCAGATACTATGGTCCTGTAGGCTGAAGATGGATACCCCATGTACACAGACAACTTTGGGTGACTGTGCAGGCAGCGAGATGTCTCTGTCAATTCTAGAGTTTTAAAAGTTGCTTCCAATGTGCTTCCTGTTTACTTAGCTAATTTTATACCTTTCTTGAGTTTTATGGAGTTGAAGAAAGATAGTTATAAAAGATAGATTAGATATAAAATTTTAGACTTACAAAGATAGAATAGATGATTATTTTCCTTAATTTGCCAAATGTAAATGGACTAAATATTGTAGCTATAATTCTTGTTTGATAACTGTTTTCTTGTATGCAATATTGCTATGTTAAATTCAAACCTTCCTTTTTATTTACCCAGAAAAGGAGAAGTGAAGTAGGATCCCCTCCGTATGCTATGAAAATGTTTTATTATCATTGGTTAAGAAAGAAGATATTTTGGCCTGTGGAAGGGCAGAATAGAGTTAGGTGGGAAAACTAAACTGAACACTGGGAGAAAGAAGGCAGAGTCAGTGGGATGTCATGTAGCTGCCAAAGGAGACAGATGCTGGATACTTACCAGTAAGCCACAACCTGTGCTGATACACAGCTTAATAGAAATGGGTTAATTTATGATGTAAAAGTTAACAAGAAATATGTCTAAGCTATTGGTCAAACAGTGTTGTAATTAATACGGTTTTTCTGTTATTATTTACATCTAGGCAGCTGGGCAATGAATGAGCAGTCTCTGCCTACAATGCCTTTGAGTGGTCTTATCCTCACTTTATACTGATTAATATATATCATGAACTCCATAGTGTTTTCTCAAAATATATGCCTACTAATAAGTTTGAGATTTGTACACATTTAAAAGCAGGGTCACAAGTGAGAGAGGATGTAGGAGAGTATGCTTGTATCAATGTACAATGTGTTTGGAAGGAATATTAAAAGTGCACTAATTAATTCATACAATTAATGTATTTTGACTAAGGAAATAAATTAAAATAATATCATTTCAGACTTAATTTTTGCACATATGAAGATAATGGTAAATTGTTCTTTATGTAAGTTAGATGAGAGAAATACCATAAAATACATAAAAGAACAGAAGTAGTAGAGTGACATAGGCAGAGATTGGGTTTATACTATACAAACCAAGACATTTCTGCAACCATCAGAAGGTACAAAGGAATAATAGAGAGAAGATTATCTCCAACTTTTTAAAATTTATTTATTCCTTTATTAATTAATTAAAGATTTCTGTCTCTTCCCCACCGCTGCCTCCCCTTTCCCTCCCCCCTCTCTCTTTTTCTTAAGAAAGGCCAGGACTGGACTTGAACTCAAAATTTACCCTTCATGAGGTTATAGGGATGCAACAGCCCATGTGTACACTAGGCACTCATCTGAAATGAATGTTCTGCTATTTGAAGTCATCATTCTATTCTGACTAATGAGCAATCAAGCTATTGGCTCTCTTGATAATGTTCACAGCAGGAGATTATTTTTTTTTAAAGGGAACATTGTAGGTTTCAGACTAAATTTGAATTATTTAATATTATTGGTAATCATAATATGGCTGCATATTAGTTCATTTTGCTATTAATAATGTCTTCTCAGGTGTATGCAAATCAAATAACACGCCTACACTAACCCAGGGAAGTAGGTAGTCTTAATGAAGATTTTCATCTCTCCCTCTGGTACTGCAAATCTGATCCCACAATCTATTTCCCATTTTGAATCAGACCACCTGCTGTCTTCTTTCCCCGCCTCTTTCTTTTTGTTCCCCAGGGGAGCACCTGGATCTTCTTCTACAGCCTTCCTCCCCACTCATCCTGTTATAACAGCCCCCAATTCTAGCACATATTCTTTGGAAGCCTGCCAGGAAAACAAGTAGGTCAACAAATTAGGAAAGAAAACCCAGGTATTCTTCATTTTTGGTCCTCTTCTCCATATTCAATCCCCTAGTCTCATTCCTGCTGTGGGACAAAGGTTTGTACCCTGCCACTTGTATTTTAAATAAATGTTAATTGACCAGTAGCCTGGCAGGGGAGTATAGGCAGGGTGAGCAAGCAGGAAGTAGAGGCAGGACAATGAAAATTCTGGGAAGAGGGAAGTTTCTGTCTGCAATTGTCACCCAGACAGAGAGAAAGCTAGAGAGCAAGCAAAATGTGACTGTCTCACCAAAAATGTTACCAAGCCACATGGTTAACAAATCCACTTTCTTAGGCATCATTGTAAAAATACAATCAATAATAGCTAGGACCATATGTCTCCAATAGAGCCCAGCAATCCTGCCATACCAGGCACTGAGTATTGCAGCTTCCTCAAAGCACAATACTTTTTAAAATACCTTAAAAGACATAAAAGCACATGGCAAACGGCTTTATGAATATGGTTGAGTTCCTTAAGGAGAAAACAAATAAATTTGTTAAAGAAATCTTTGAAAACAAAAGAAAACAGTGGAAGGGGATAAATAAAACAGTTCAAGATCAGATACTGGAAATAGAATTCAATAATAAAACCAAATAGACTTAATTCTAGAACTCAAACAGAAAAATTAGAGGCAAGTTTCATCAAAAGAATGCAGGAGTGGGAAGAGAGAATTTCCAGTTTGAAGAATTTATTTCCAGAAGAAATAAATATCTCTGTCACAGAAAGTATTAAATTAAAATTAAATAAATCCTGGTATAAAACATCCAGTAAATATGGAACACCTTGAAAAGAACAAATTGAAGAATAATAGGCATAAGGAAGTAGAATAAATTCTTGTCCAAGAGCAAAGTCATTGAAGAAAATTTCCTAACCTAATGAAGGAGGTAGCAATAAAGATATAAGAAACATACAGAATGCCAAACAATTTGGGCCAGAAAAGTAATTTCCCATAACATGATAATCAAAATATTAAACATACAGAAAAATGATTAAAAGCTTCAATGGGAAAAAACAAACAAACATAAAGGCAGACCTTTTATGTATTACCCCAGCTTCTCAAAGTAAACCCTAAGAGCCAGAATGGACTGAACAATTGTTCTACAAACTCTAATAACAACATTAATCAGCCCAGATTACTATAGGACCCACCAGGGCAAGTTCAATAGAGGCCTAGAGATTAGAATCACAGCCATAAGCACCAAATGCAAACCAGAAACTGGAATGTTCATTTCTTATGATACAGCCAGAAAATGACTCAAGCAGTTTGACAGAGGGCTTGGAACAGCATCCAAAGCCTAGGGGTCTCAATCCTTTTGGATTTTGTACAGGAGTAGCCTAGGACCACCTGCATGTTAGATGTTTAACTTGAGATACACAACATTGGAAAAACTGCAGTTATAGTATAACAAGGGAAAAGATTTTGTAATGAGGGATCATCACAACATGGAAACTATATTAAAATGTCAAAGCATTAAAAATATTAACTAATTGTTTAAAAATGTATCTCCTTCATCAAGGTCTATTCAGGCTTAAAAATGTTTTCTTGTCTTTGCTAACTTTGTTGGACTTAAGCTATCTGGATAAATTGAGTCATATAACTTTTTTGTATTGATACTAAGAGAAACTTCAATTGAAAAGTTTTTGTTTTCTGAGGTTTATACTTAACAGAGATAAAACCATAAAGTCCTTTCCCCAAGGGTAAGCATTCAGATAAAGCTCCCATTTCCTCAGATAGCTTGGAGAAAGTTCTTACTCCCTAAAAAGGGTGTCACCCTTCTTATCGATGGCAAAACAAACTTTTGGTCCTTCCCTAACATATGGCTGTAGTGTCTTAGAATTTGTCTAAGGCAATGCTAGCCTTTAGGCTCCCTCCTGTCCCCACTTCACTCTGGGACCTTTTTCTTGCCTTCCCAAGAGACAACATTAACAGAGGGATACAAACTACTGTTTTTACCTTCAGAATGACTAATTTAGTTTCTTTATTAGCTTTAATTCAAAATCATTATTTTTTAAGGCTAATTATGACAGAATGTAAAGTTCTAGTCTTATGAAAGCTGCTAACTTATTATATATTGTTTAGGAATACAAGTTAGTCAGTCATCCTTAAAGTACTGTTATAATTAATTACAAGGGTATGTTTTCAAAGTCAAATTTGAAACAAGTAACTAGAAACAAAGTTTGTCTAATCAGATAAACTTTGAAGCCCTCATACTGTGGAGATCTTCAGAACATGGCATTTAAAATAATGACTAAAAGACTTTTTATAGTAGACAGAGACTCCGAGATCCTAGCAGTGACCCAAGGTCTCCAAAGAAGATTATGGTACACCATGATGTCTCCACTTGGATTATGACCATGCTGACCACTGGGCAAGATGCCCCAGTGCAACATCTGCTTCCAGCACCCTGTTCAGACTGTGGACAAACAGTAGGACATGGGAGAATTGATAGTATCACCTTTTGTTCTAGATAAAATAAGGTCAGTCTTTTCCATATCCCTCTTTCATAGGATAAAAAATTTACCTCATGGGCATGGCTAAGACTGGAGGGCTGTTGTTCTGATACTTCTGCCTCCAATGCTATGAAGACCTGGGCATGGCTAACTGTATATTAACTGTATATTGACTCCAGTCCCTGTCATTTTTTATAGATTTGGAAGCTGCTTGGTCTGTACTCAGGTATCATTTTTTTCATCCTTCTGTGATATCTGATAGTATTAATGGCTAGGCTAGCTATAACTTAGTCAACTTAGCAGCAGCAAGTATCCAAATCCTTCCACAAAGCTATAGCCAGNATCACGCCTTGCTTATTCTAACACTACTAAGTCTCTTAACAAAAAAAAAAAAGAAATGTTTTAAGAAATAAAAACTCATAAGCTTTGAGGGTCTAAACAATGATTTAACATATAAATACAGGTTAAGATATGAAAAAAGTTTCTGATATCTTTCCACTTCTATGATATAGTTCTGATAAGCTGGCAGAGCAAGGACTACTTACTGTTTGGGTTAAATGGTCAAGATTTTAGATATATTCTGGTTGCCATTTAATAAAACGTAAGTCTCTGTCCAATCCATACATCGCTTTCTGAACAGCAGGAAAATATGCATGCTTTTAGCAAAAATCTGTAATTTTAGCTAGGGTATAAAGGTATGAATTTAAAGGTAAAAATCTATTCCTGCTGTTTTTCTATGATATTGGGCCTGAAAATTTCAAATGAATTGTTTTCCTTTAAGTACATAAATTTTAACCTCTGTTCCTAGTTTAAACTTATATCAATAGGTTTCTACTCAGCTGGCAGATATACCTAAGCATCAGTTGCTAACCACAATCTCCTCCAAATAACTGTGAGCCCTAGACTTACAGAAAGCTAATGTGGATCAGTCTAGCTGATGTTAATATTACCTGTCTCTTCAACAGATTCTGTGGGCCAGATTCTTCTGATGATTGCCCCGTTGCCTGAATTTCCTCCCTACCTTTGCCTAGCCTTTCAGCCTTCTTGGATCTTGAAAACATTGCTCCAATGACAATGTAGTTACAGAAAAGAACACATCATCCCATACTTCCTGCCCAGAATAGTTTGAAATGTTAAGACAAAGGGGAACTCCCCGGCATGGGGACAAAAATGGCTACTTATAATGCCCTTTAACATAACGAAAAACAAGTAGGCCAAGAGTTGTCAATTAATGGATTCATTAGCTAATGGTTCTCCAGTAAGAAGACAATTTGGGTCTTTATGCAGAACCACAGAACCAAAGAGAATGTTCAGGATTATAATTACAATTTGGTTGTATCGAAAGACCGGAGTTACAGGGCCTGATAACAGAGGATGGCCACTACCCTAAAAATTTCTGTTAGCTAATGGATTTTAGGTACCAATATTATCTCCTTAATGGGCAAACAGGACCTATAATTGGGTCCTATTGTTGGTATTTGTGAAGGGGGAAATATAGGACCCAGCCATAACAAGTTCAATAGAGGCCTGAGTCTCAGTAGTTTACCTTAAGGCAATACATAATTCCAAGAAGTACCACAAACTTAGACTACCCAGGAACAAACCATCCAAAGGAAATTCCTAATGTTCCAACCATTGTAGATATGATCACCTGCCAGCACACACCCATTGCTTTTCACCAGGACACCCCTAGACAAATGTCAGTCAATCAGGGGTCCTGAACCTTAGAAATCTTTCACCCCCACCTTTGCTACTATAAAAACCCAACCCCAACTGAGCTCGGGGCTTTTAGATGACTCAATATATTGGATACACAGAGTCCAAGTTTGCAAACTTGTGTAAGAATAAAGGCTTTTTGCTTTTCGTAGAGGATTTGGTCTCCTAGTTGGTTTTGAGGGATTCTGTGATCTGGGCATAACATTTACTATGTCCAAGAAATATTTCAATCACAATAGATGGAGGAAAAAAGACATTCCATGATCTAACCAAAGTTAAGTAATATTGCTGTGCCAGCACTGCAACTGTAGTTCTTTTGAGCGAGGGATGTTGGGATTAACACACAACACAACTTCAGCTTCTGCAGACAAGCTTTTATTCCACTTTCTCACACGGTATATATAGCCCTTAGCAGGGGAAGCCAAACCAGCAAAAGCAGGAAGTTAATCACCTTAACGCACTTGGCTTAGGGGTAAACATCCTTAGAAACATTGCTGAAAACAACAGATTGTTCCTGATTTTGTTCCTCTTTTCAACCAACCCCAAGAGTGCAAAACAGATCAAGTGGGGGTACGAAGACCTGTCCTCAAGAGACCCAACATAATATCTCTCTACAAATTGGACCCTATAGAAGTTGCTAGAAGGAAAACACAAAGCTAAAGTGGTTAATCTTACTAAAAAAATGACAAGAAATAAATAAGTCCAAGACCAGTAAATTAAGAGGGAAATACATGCACAACCCCACCACAAACACATACACACATCACAACAGCAAAGTAACAAGAATCAACAAAGACTGCTCATCGATACATTTCAAAATCAATGGTCTCCAATTCCCCAAGAATAATAGAATGGATGGGAAAACAAGATCCATCCTTATGCTACATCCAAGAAACAAACCTTAACACAAAGAACACACATCGCTTCAATTGGCACAAATCCAGTCACTAAAAATTAGTGCCTTTCCATGACAATTCATTTCTGTTTTTGCAAGATTTTTGGGCATGATTCTCTGCTTTTGTATCATACTAACATACAGGACTTAAACCTTATGGTAGTCACAGCAAGGAAAGCTCAATAAACTGACAAAGACTTCTGTTTGCATGTGAGAAACCTTCTCCTCTGGGACACACAATCACTGAGACACAAATGCTTAGAGCACTTCAAATTCTCCCATGAGAGTGGGCTCTTACTTGCAGGAGACATTTCCAGGATAGAAGGCTTTTGAAGGAACATTTTTAACCTCTCTTTTTGCTCAAACTACAAATTTGAGAACCATTCTTTTTTATTATTATCATCAGTAATGATATCTGACTGACCTCTGCCAGGTGAGCAATGCTTCTATCCTAAAATGACTTTATGAATAAGATTAGAGCAAGTAGTTATTTTAAGTTTTGAAATAGATTATTGGCCTTTGATAGGAAACCAGAAGATCCCAACTGTTCTGTTGGAATTTTATGTACTGTTTCATGTATCCCTTTGTACTTGGGGAAAAAGACCTCAGCATTTCTTTTCAATCAGGTATTTGCATAGGCAAGCTAGATACTGAATGCCTTCAGATATTTGTACAACAGTACAAGGTAAGATTTAAGGTGGAATAAGCTTTGGCAAAAGAATTTGGTTTTTGTTTGTTTGTTTTGCTTTTTCACCCCAAATAAATGGATACAGAAATTCAAATAAATGTTTCAGTCAGGAACTAGAAAGACATTTTAGTCTCTATGGTTTAACCTACAATATGTATTGGTGTACCCAAAATGCAGCATGATGGTCTCTAGTGGGAAAAAAAATTCCAGCTTCTGTCTGCCAAGAGGGTTAATTTTAGAGAATTTTACTGGAGCTGTTTGTCTAACAATTTCATAATAATCTGAACATTTACGTTGCCTTTGACACTGGCACACAAAGCATTTCAAAACTCTGTACTTGTAGAAGGGGGCTGCTTCTTTGCCCCAAAATAACCACACATAAATTGTATTAATTAAATAACTGCTTGGCTCATTAGCTCTATCTTCTTATTGGCTAACAATTACATCACTTTAACACATTTTTATTAATCTATGTATTGTTGTATGGCTGTGGCTTACCAGCAAGGTTCTGGCATGTCTGTTTCTGGCGGTGGCTACGTAGTGTCTCTTGACTCCACCTTCTTTCTCCCAGCATTCTCCCTGCCTAGCTCTATTCTACCCTGTCACATATCAAGGCAGATTCTTTATTCATTAACCAATGAAACAACACATATATAGAAGGACTTCCTACATCATGTACTATCACAAATTTTCATCTTACTATATGATTTGGTTGATTTTTAGAAATTGTTCTGTTTTGTTTTAGATCTGCTTCTTTATTATGTACTTAAAAGAACTCTCCAGAAAAACCACTGGCATGTAATATCCATGAGAATATGGACATACCGTACTTTTAATACAGTGTATAAAGGGCATCAATCAGTCCTTCACCCATAATGTATCTGTGATAATATGTTTCAGATTCAAAGGGACTTTCTCAAAGAACTATGCAAAGCCTATTACACAGTTTGGATAAATGAGACTTACTCTGAAATATCTGACTACTTTGTTAATTCATTAGAACAGACAAAACAAAAAAAAATTAAAAACAGAGATAAACAATTAGAATGTAAGGAGAAGCTATGCAGTGAATTAGTTCTTTATGTAAAATTACTTTGAACATGACTATTTTAATATATAACTTATGTTGTACTTGAGGGGGGAAGGTAGAAACTCATAAAGCAATCATGTTAAGACATAAAAAGGCATGGGCTTCTGAGATTAACACTGTGACTACAAAGGAACTATTTCCATTATTAAACTTTCTCTGTAGAAATTAGTCTGTAGAGATTTATGTGGATTTTTTTTACACAACTTAACCTAACCCACAAAGAAAAAAAGCAACTCTTATTTATTGTAAATCATTTCCTTTCTAACCACACCATTTTTCAGTGAGACATATTTCCTTTTGTCTTTTTTTACATTGTCAAACACCTGGAAACCTAGCATTTGCTTTGCTGAGAGTACTTATACCTCACCTCCACTTATTTCTTCAGTTTCCCATTGTCTTTTCTCCAGTCTTTCTAGTAACCTGTAAAACAATTCAAAGTACTCATTCAATTTCCTAGCATTGTCCATGAAATTGCTAGAATCATCCTGCTCTGAGTTTTCTGATTACTACACAGAGATCTTTGCCACTCTTTTTTTTTTCTTTCCTGAGGTGTCCCTAAAACGCTTCAACTCACCCATCTGTGAGTTCATCAAGAAGCATTGTGTTTTTATAAGGAAATTTCTTATCCTTGCTCTTTTACCCTTCTATATGCACTTTCTTTTTTTTGTTGAGTTTTTTTTTCTGTGACTTTACAACATATCTCACTTCTAACTAGAAACTCCTCCAAATCATTTGCAAAACTGAAATACAAATTTCTTTATAAAAGACTTTCTGAACAAGCTGATCCAATAACAAAAAAGAAAACTAAAGAAAAGAAGAGAAAAATGCGCCATTAATTACTGTTATAGGATTAACCATATAGTGTGTCCACTGAATGTTATAGAGGCATAATTATGTTTGTTTTGCCATATTGCAAGAATAAAACACATAGTCTCATTATTATACTCATATTTTTACAGCATTTTCTATTCGAGAATATTTGAAGTATTTGCTCATTCATTTTATATTATTTCTTTCATTTTTCAAGTTTCAGATGTAGTTATAATATTTTCTCTTCTCTTTCCTTTTTCCAAGAATTCCCATATATACTTCCTTGTTCTTTTCCAGAAAATTTTTAATTATATTTTCCTAAAGATTACTCCATTTGAAATATATCAAAAGTATAACGTGTTTGCCTCTGATTCTAATGAAATTTTATTCAGGTTACATTCCACAAAATAAGTTAGGTGAAAAATACCTTCATGTAAACCAGTGAAAGAGAAGACTCAAGAAATTTTTAAAGTTGTCTCTGTTTATTTGTTTTTTCTTTTCTTTTTTTAAGTAAGACTAAATGAGAAGCAGCAGGATCAACCACTAACTATGTCTGTATCACAAAACTTACGTCAAAATGATCAACAATAGGTGGCAAATAAGAACAGTTTTCTCCCAGAAATTAATGGTAGAAAAACAACACACTGGAAGGAGATTGATCAGGCTGTTCATATATTACAAGCACACTAACACAGCGTGACGGGAGAGACGACTGGAGCAGAATTCACTGAGTCAGGAGGAAGAGTGATGAAGGTGAGATCCTCCAACAGTTCCCTGGTGTGCAAATAACACAATAAAAAAATCTGCTGGGGCTTGAATTGATCTGGTGTCCAGAAAGATGATGAAATAGCAATGAGGTGGTGAAATAATTAGTACCAGAGACTCTACTTCTTACTAGAGACATAAGTGACATAAGTAAGAGATACCTGTTCTATTACTCCAGTATTCCAGAAGAATAAATAGAAGATTCACTCTAAACACTAAAAATGGCTTGTATCCTCTTATGTTCTTCAGGAGGGTTGCATAGGACAATAAGCACAGACAATACGCTAGTAGCTAGAGCAATTAGTATACTCTGTCACACGAGTAGCAATTTATCTTTAAAATATATATTATTTCTTCACATGAATTTTTTAATGGACTTCTTAGCACATGTAAAAACAATAGTGCTGCAGTCACTGGAGCCCTGATACAGGATGCAAACTAAGAGTTCTAGATAGCACTGGAGATTTTTGTAAAGAAATGCTTCTAGAAACCTAAACTGGTTCAGAATGATGAGTCGAGTGATTTATTCTTTCTTCCAATGTTATGGTTTTTATTATAAAGATATGACAAGGCCAGGGCTAAATTCTTCAAGATTGTCTTTTGTCACAATGAAGAGGTGGTGGAACCTTAAAGAAACGGAACCTATTAGCCAGAGACTAAATCATTAGGAGCATGACACTGAAGGACACCGTTTACACTATACATTTCTGCCTTGAGGTTCTGTCTGGACAATCACTGAAGTTAAAGAGAAGAGGAATATTGGACTTCAGTCTGTGAAATAATGAGCTAAATTATATATTTTTATTTTTTTAAAATTGTTGAAAGCAGAGAAAGAAGATGGCTTACTTTCTTGGGTACTTAGTTATAGAAACAGAAGCTCAGGAACATTACTGATCAGCCAAGGTTTTAAAATAAGAAATGGATTTTTAAAGTCTTGGAGAAGAAACAGCTTACATATGAAATCTAATGAGTTTGGGAAGTCATCTGATCATACATGTGGCATTATTCATGTAAAGCTGACCACAAATCTCAGACACAAAGCAGGTCTCAGCAGATACAAAGGAATTGGAATAACACCCTGCATCCTATCTTATCACCATGGATTAAAGCTATATATCAACAAAAGAAATATTACAAACTTACGGAAACTGAAAAACTCACTACTGAATGAAAAACGGGAAAAGACTGAAATTAATAAATAAATTTAAAACTTTCTAAGACTGAATGAAAATAAATACACAAAATACCCATACTGATGAAAAAACAGTGAATGCCATTCTTAGGGCATGTTCATAAAACTAAGTACTCACATTAAAAATTACTGAAAAAGTCTCATACTAGTAACTTAATTGTACACCAGAAAATTCTAGAATAAAAGGAAGAAATCACACCCAACCAAATAAACAGTAAGAAATAAATTCCGAATTGTAATCAATAAAATAGAAGTAAAAAAAATAATACTAGAAATCATTGAAACAAGAAAGCTGTTTCTTTGAGAGAATGAATATTGAGAAACACTTAGCCAAATTAAATAAACAATGGAAAGAGAATGTCATAACTATCAAAATTATAGGTGAAAGGGAGACACTGCGGAAATCCAGAGAATTATAAGGACAGACTTTAAGAGTTTATACTCTATCAAATGTAAAATCTAAAGGAAATGGTTAATTTTCTCATTATATACCCCCTATTGGAGTTAAATCAAGATCAGATAATCAATTTCAATAGAAAGATAACCCCTAGTGAAATAGAAACTGTCATTAAGAGTTTCCTAAGAAAAATGTCCAGACTCAGATGGCTTAACACAAAATTCTCCCAGATTTTCAGAGTAAATGCCAATACTCCTCAAATTATCCTCCAAAATAGAAACATAATGGGCATTGCATAATTCATTTTGAGAGACCACAATTACTCTTATACCCACACCACATAAAGACAGAGAGAAAATTACAGATTAATATTCCTTAAAAACATGCATGAAAAATCAATAAAATATTTGCAAATTTACTCTAAGATATAGTTAAAGAGATCATAAAATCTTGATAAATTTCATTCCACAGATTTGGGGATCATTAGACATATGTGGAACTGATAAATGTGATCCATCATATAAACAAACTGAAAGATAAAAAAAAACATGATTTTTTCATTAAATACATAAAAAGCTTTTGACAACATCCAATACCTTTTCATGATAAAAGTCCTAAAGAAATTTGGGATACAAGGGTCATAAGTCAACACAATAAAGTCAGTTTACAGGATACCCATAGCCATCATTAACCTAAATGGAGAGAAATTCACAGTAATTCTGTTTAAATCAGGAACAAGAAAAGGCTTTTCTACTTTCTCCATATCTATTCAAGGTAGTATTTGCAGTTATAACTAGAGAAATAAGACAACTGAATAAGATAAAAGGGATATGGAGGGAAAGTCACAAGTCAAATAACTTTATTTGTAGATAATATGATACTGTACACACATGACCCCAAAAATTCCTCCAGGAAACTCTTGCAGCTGCTAAACATTTTCAGTGCAGTAGCTGAATACAAAATTAACTCACAAACATTAATAGCCCTTCTTACAAAAATAATAAATAGATTGAGAAATAAAGGAATGAACACTCACTGACTCATGAAATAGCCTTAAATAACATAAAATAGCTTGGGATAACTCTTAATGAGAATGTGATAGACTCATATGATAAACACTTAAAGAAACTGAAGATGATATGAGAAGATGGGATATATATATATATATATATATATATATATGCCCCTGTATTTGTAGTATTAATATAGTAATAATGGCTATCTTTAGGATAACTGAAAGCAAACTAGTTTCAATGGTATTTCTATCAAAATTGTAAAACAATGCTTCATGGGTCTTTAATGAATAATTTAATTTTTTCAATTTGTGGAAGAACAAAACACCATGGTAGGTAAATAATGATTTAAGTGTGATACCACTATTTAAAGAAATTAACAATTATACTGTATCAAGACTATTGAATTGTATATTTCAAGTGATAAATTGTATGGTCAGTAAGCTATATCACAATAGACTATTAATTATAAGGAAGGCGAAAAAAGTGAAGTATTGAAAGTATTATCATTCCTGATTTCAAGATGTACTACAGAGGTATGCTAGTAAAAGCAGCATGGCCTTGGTGCAAAAAAACAGGCATGTTGATCAATGGAATCGAATTGGAGACACCGACATAAATTCACACACCAAAGGCCATCTGATTTTTGATAATGAAATCATGAATACAAACTGGGGGAGAAAAGACAGTCTTCAACAAATGACTCTATATGACTGCTTATAGAAGAATCCCAATATTTCCATACTTATCATTCTGCATGTGGATGCATATGCTCACGTGCACACATGTGCACGTACATACACACACACACTCAACTTAAAGTGAATAAAAAAATCTCAAAGTCAAACCAAATACACAAATCTGAAAGAAAATAAAGTGAGGAATAGCCTTGAACTTATTGGCACAGGAGACGGCTTTCTAAACAGAACACAGACACTAAAATCACAAGGTAGTCATTGGGACCTCATGAAAATGAGAAAGTTCTGTACAGCAAAGAATGAATTACATCTAATTGAAATGTTGGTCAAAGGGGTCCTATGATAACCCCAAGCAATCCCTCCTTTTTTTTTCCTAGACTATATGTGTTACTCTCCATAAATTGACTGCAAAGTCCTATTGCTTAAGACATTACCTACACAACTCATTGAGCTGGAGTGTACACAGATCCCTCAACCCTATGTGCTGTTTTCTTAGGTATAGGAAAGTACTCTGCAAACGTTCAAAGGAAAACATAAACACCAAGGTATCCATACTCCCATTGATATACAATGCTGTCTGTCTTTCATGATATACTAGTACAGTAGTATGCAATGATGGCCCAAAGCTTGTGAAAAAAACAAACCAAAGAATGTGTTTGATCTGACATAAGACCCAATAAACAAGATGGAACGTATACCATACACTGCTTGAGTGACTAAAAACTTGAGACTAGATAGTCCGGAAACTTAAAATAAGTTTAAATACTACAGCCCTAAACACAAAGAAACAAATGAATGAATGAATATGATAACATTTTGTTATCTTTATATAGTCTATTGTTTATCTCATTCACAATGAAAGAAGCTTCTTTCTGCAGCAGATTGGAATAAATACTGAAAATCATGGCTAGATAATATGAAAAGAATGACAGACCTTGGAGCCCTTATTCTTAAGTGGGACTTGTCCATCACATTCCTCCCCTCTGGGTTGATGGAACTCTGCAGCAGAGAAGGCAGAAAGGGTCTAATAGGCAGAGGAGATGGAGAACACCAAGACCACAAGGCCCTCTAAATCAATAGAATCAACCACATATGAACTCAGGAAAACTAAGGCAGCATGAACAAGGTCTACATAGGTCTGCACCAGATGGATTCCTGGGGCTAAAATAAGTAGTGGACACATGCCCCCAACCTTAACCCAGAAGCTATGTCAAACTGACAACCACTTGCAGTGAAAATTTAGTTTTGTTCAAGAGAAACTCACTGAGAAAACAACTACTATTAAGGATAGGCTGCATGCCCAGCAGGAGGCAGCCAACAGAAAACTTACTCAACAACATCTTTGGATATTTTTTATCTTACAAAGTTGTGTCACGGCTCTTTTAGAAATTTATTTTGTTTTTACCTGATGGAGAAGAGTCATCTTTCTATCTGTTGTTTCATTGGTTAAGTAATAAAGAAAACTGCTTGGCCTGATAGGGCAGAATTTAGGTAGGCAGAGTAGACAGAACAGAATGCTGGGAGAAAGAAGCTGAGTCAATGAGTCGCCATGATTCGCCCACTCCAGACAGACGCAGGTTAAGATCTTTCCTGTTAAGTCAGCTCGTGGTGCTACACAGAATATTAGAAATGGGTTAGATCAATATGTAAGAGCTAGCCAATAAGAGGTTAAAACTAATGGGCCAGTCAGTGTTTAAATGAATACAGTTTCTGTGTAATTATTTCGGGTAAAAGCTACCCGGGTGGCGGGACACAGCCCCGCCATTCCTACCACAGCATTTACCATGTAACTGTGTTTTTATTTCATTATATGTGTGTGAGTGTGTATACACTGTTAATTTTTCTAATTTTATTTTATTATTATTCTTTGTAAACCTGTTGCCTAATGAAAAACAAAAAGAGTGTGGATACTGAGAACAGGGGAAGAAGGCAGGAACTTAGAGGAAACCATAACAAAGTTATATCACGTGAGAAGAAAAATTTTTTTGAGACAGGGTTCCTCCATGTAACAGTACTACCTGTCCTAGAGCTTGTTACAGAGATCTGCCTGCCTCTGCTTCCTGAGTGCTCAGTTTAAAGGAATGTGCCACACCACCCAAATGAAAAATCTATTTTCAATTAAAATAAAAAAGAAATTACTTGGAAAAGACAACTTGCATGGATGTAAAGCAGGTCATTTATTAGGTATGGAATAAGGAAAAACAAAGAAATTTTTGTGATCGATTTGAGTTTTCCTGGAAGATATAAGGGAAAGTAAAAACTTGAAAATAATTTGTTGATAGTTCAGAGTAAAACACTGTCACATATATTAAATATTATTCTTAATAATGAATATTCTAAAAATAATTTATTTTCATTATTTAATACAGAATGGACTGAGATTTTTATATTCTTAAAATATTTATATTTAAAGTTCCATTTGTAGGGTATCCATTTCTTCTGGATACAAAACAATTCTTTACACATTTTCATACAAAGTTTAATCATCTAGTTCTCGTTGCTAGACAAAATCTTTAATTGTTCCAGATATTCAACAAATATATAATGAGAAATGGACTGAGGTTTGATCAGTTTTCTTTCTGTGTGCCTTACAACTTTAAGCTAGAAAATTTTCTGTTTGGGAGGCTGATTTATCACTTTTTCACTTTTTTAAAAAGTATTATGTTATTGGAATTTACGCCAGTGTTAAATAGGAGCCAACTGTTTTTATATCCTAATTGACTACCAGCAATGGATATTACAGGACAAATACTCATTTTTGAAAAAGTACTTTTAAGTAATTTATACGCAAACTAATTTTTCTAATTTTTCCACATTATGAAAACATTCTGGATTTCTTTCCTTTAAAAATAAATTTTGTGCATATCTATCATCTGCTTTTTATAGATATTACCTATCTGTCTGCCTGTCTATCTATCACCTACCTATATATTCATCTATCTATATGTGTGTATACTGTACTTATGTATGTACCTAACACAAACTGTTAGGATTTTAGGGAAAGGATGTTTTGCAGAATAGAAGGACATTGTAAAAAATGTATACATTTTATCTTGATTGAGAAGGGATTAAGCATCATGGAGCAAGGGAGTAGACAATAGAATAAATCAAGGTCCGTGGACTTTGATAAGAACTTATAAGAGGATAGTATAAAAATTACCTTGGGTACATACACAAACATAGCTGTCATGTATCAAATGTGTTTATTTAATTTTGAAACTGTATGACAGTAACAAACTATCTTTTCTGGGTATTTTTTCTTTATCTCTGTCTCAGTCTCTCTGTCTGTTGCTCTCTCTCTCTATCCTGTGTGTGTGTGTGTGTGTGTGAGAGAGAGAGAGAGAGAGAGAAAGAGAGAGAGAGAGAAAGAGAGAGAGAGAGAGAGAGAGNAGAGAGAGAGAGAGAGAGAGAGAGAGAGAGAGAGAGAGAGAGAGAGAGAGAGAGAGAGAAGAATTTGTTTTTATTGGGGTTTAAGATATAGATGAGAAATGTCACCTTGGGATATGCCCTTCCCCACCTGGGTGTATTTAAAGGTTCCAATTTTGGTGTATGATAGTAAATAATGATGTCAATTCCCATAAGTAATAATTCTCAACTCTAGTGGAATACTATAATTAGTTAGGGAGATTGGAAAAATCCCAGTGCTCAGGCTGTTCCCCATAGCAATTAAATTGGAATCTCTGGTGCTGAAATCCAGACATTAGTAGTTTTTTAAATTCCCTAGGTGAGTCTAATATGAGGTTAGACTGAGAGACTCTGCTCTGAAATTATGTAAACTTTTTATTAAATAAATGCAAGTAATATGTATAATATATATATGTGTGTGTGTGCTTGTGTACATTTTTATTTCTTAAGTGTCTATTCACCTGAATTGTTTCCTGAATTATTAATCATTTATTCATGTGCTAATGTCATGTAAAGTTGACATTTTCATCCATTTTCTATTTTCTGACATTGAGAAACATTATTTTAGCTTATTTAGAAGTATACCAAATACTATGTCCTAAAATTTTTAAGGGTACCAATAAAATGACTCCTCTTGGCATTGTCCTATATTCATTGAGCAGTGTTTTGCTCAGCCATAATTAGAGAAGCTTGCTTTTGCAGCAGATAGAAGTAAATATAGAGACTTACAACCAGGCATTATTCAGAGAGTGAGAGACCTTGGAACATTCAACCCTAAGTGGGATGTCTTCATCAAATTCCTTTCCTTAAGGCTCAAGAAACCCTCGAGAAGTGGTGGCAACAAAAATTTAAGAACCAGAGGGAATGGAGGACACCCAGAGCACAGGCCTCTTCATCAACATGATAAAATTCCACAAGAACTCACAAAGAAAGGAAAGTACACGCGGGGCCTGCACTGGGCAGGTCCTCTGCATAAACAATGTCGTTTCCAGTTCAGTGCTTTTATGGGACTCTAGCGGGTACAAATGGATAGGTCTGTGATACTTGGGCTTTTTCTTGGACTCCTTTCATTCTATTTGATTGTCTTGTCCAACTCTGGTGTGATTATTTTGGCTTTATCTTATTATATTTTATTGTGTTATATTTTAATATTATTCTTTAAAATGTATTTCTTTTCTAATGAGAGACAGAAAGGGATGAGACGGAAGGTGGAGAGAAACTGGGAGAAGTAGAGAGAGGGGAAGCCATAGTCAGGATATATTATGTGAGGAATAACTCTATTTTCCACAAGAGGGTGAAAATTAGTTTATTGAGAAATATGCTTGATTTCTTTTATTTTCAAAGTGTTATATTTTGTATAGCACTAAAATGTCATCCCTTATATTTTAAATTTGCTATTTTTTATCTCAGACACATTGATTTTGATTAGCGCTAAAAATGGTGCAACATTAGCATTCAGTATTCAAGGAGCCTTATGAAAAAGTCTCTTCTAGCATTTCCTATCTCAGTAGACAAAAGATGATACAATACTCAAGACTGTTTGCATAACATCAGTAAATGTTGAGACATGTCAGAAGGTAAGATATATTTACAACCTGCTTGTTTTTAATAAAATTGACGGTATTGAATAGGAACCTAGATCCTCAAAAGACAGTTAACAGTGATAACAGGTGTGATATCAAAGTTAAATGTTTTCTACACTTTTCATTCTTTTCTTTTCTTTCTTTTTTTCTTAGTTTATAGTTAACTGAGTACCAGGGCCGTCAAGGAGCTTGTTCAAGAGTGATAATGTTCAGTTCAGATCTGCTAACCAGCAGTTCATCCTTCAGAATTCCTAATACTTGTCATTCATCAACATTACACAAGGCCGTTTGTAACACACAGGCTCCCAAATCTACCAGCAGGAATTGTTGAGTAAGTCAGTTTTTTTTTTTCTTCTGAATTTAACTTAGCATATTCTTTTATTGAATGCACAGTTAGGTTCACAGGCTGATTAGGAATAGTGAACAACCAAAAAGATACTGCCAATTTGCACAAAATGATCTTATATTCATACTGTGATTTTTTTCCTATATTTGTCAACAGCATTTCTGAATATTTCGCTGGTGTTTAGTGCTATAGATGTTTTTGTTTTATATGAAAATATCCATAATTTATAATGCAAAGGCATTGATTAAAGATGACCAAAGCTAAAAGCATCAGATGGGATTATCTTTGGAGCACCGGACAGAAATCTCAAGGTCCAAATCAGGAGCAGAAGGAGAGAGAGCACGAGCAAGGAACTCAGGACTGTGAGGGGTGCACCCACACACTGAGACAAAGGGGATGTTCTATCGGGAACTCACCAAGGCCAGCTGGCCTGGGTCTGAAAAAGCATGGGATAAAACCGGACTTGCTGAACATAGAGGACAATGAGGACTACTGAGAACTCAAGAACAATGGCAATGGGTTTTTGATCCTACTGCACGTACTGGCTTTGTGGGAGCCTAGGCAGTTTGGATGCTCACCTTACTAGTCCTTGGACTTCCCACAGGGCAGGGAACCCTGATCGCTCTTAGGGCTGAAAAGGGGGGGGGGACTTGATTGGGGGAGGGGGAGGGAAATGGGAGGCGGTGGCGGGGAAGAGACAAATCTTTAATAAATAAATAAATTTTAAAAAAAAGAAAATCTGCGATAAATATACATCTTACCACTCTCTGAAAACTACTAAAGGAAATGAAATATAATTTATTGTTTTTCCACCATATAGTTCTGGACCACAATTTATTAACATGCAGAAGTTTTGTGTTTGTTGAGTCTAGATATTTTGGGGATTTTTTAAATTTTTTTATTTATCTTGTTGAGCTATTCATTTTACTCTGCTCCCCTTCCTTTCTCTCCCCTGCCCTTCTACCACCTCATATGGTCTCCATGCTCTCAATTTTCTCAGAAGATCTTGTCTTTTTCTACATCCCATGTAGATTAGATCCATGTACATCTCTCTTTTTGGGTCCTCATTGTTGATTCACAATCCCAGAGAACCTAGACAACAATTGGGTATCTAGATGTTTTTACAGACCAGTGAGGTATGCTATGGGAATCCCTCTGGATTAGAAGGAATGGATAGGTAATAGATCACTAAGATAAGGAAATGGCTACTCCTTGTCAAGTAGTAGTACCCCAAACAATCTATGGTGTCCTATATGTATTAAATATTTAAATATTATCAACATAATGTTTTCATTTTAGCAAAGCCATTTCTTAAACTTAGAAACATCTTCACACATATACTTCTGATGATATTTAATTTATAAATAAAAATCTGTAAGAAACTGATGCTCAAAATGTATAATAAAATAAAACTATTTGAAAATACCCTATTATGAAAATTGCTTACTTCTAATAAACATATTATTTCTAAAAATACATTTAATTTTGTTATTATAAAGTTTACTACTGGCAAGTAAAACCAAGGAAAGTATAATCACAAATAATGCCATAACTATAGCACTGTTAAGTAGACTGCTTGTTGGTTCTCAGCTGCTCAGTCCTGAAATAATCACATAGAAACTGCATTTATTAAATCACTGCTTGGCCCATTAGCTCTAGCTTCTTATTGGCTAACTCTTACATCTTAATTTAACCCATTTCCATTCATCTGTGTATCGCCATGTGGCAGTTGCTTACCGGGTCATGTCCCAGCATCTGTCTCAATGGGGCTACATGGCTTTTGACACTGCCTCCTTTCTTCCAGAATTCAGTTTAGGTTTTTTTTTTTTTTCTGCCTAGCTAACTTCTGTCCTGCTATAGGTCCAAAGCAGTCCTTTATTAACCAGCACTATTCACTGCATACAGAAGGGAATCCCACATCACCTCTCCTTTTCTGTTTAAATTATAAAAGGAAAGTTTTAACTTTCACATAGTAAAATTACATATAACAAAACAGTTATCAAGCAAGAATTACAGTTACAATATTTATATCTACTTTTCTTTTTTCATATCTAAGGAAAACTATAACAGTTTATTCTTCAACTCCACCAAAGACTCCCAAAATATGAGTGATATGGCTAGAATTACAGCCGTAGCTTTGACGCTTGCGTCTATCCCATTCCTTAACTTTCTGAGATTCTAGCCTCATGGCGGAGGTACTGGCCAGAGCCATGTTTATTGTCACAACTCTATGGCATTTCAAGATCCGTGCCACCACCATGAAGCATGCTGTAGGCTATTTATAAACACCATTTAAGTGTTTTCTGGCAGGGCCTCTTAAAAGAGCTGCAAGATTTCACAGCTAAAGCTGAGTCAGGAAGCCTCTTTTAAATGAGAGCACTTGCCTCTAGCAAACAGAGCCCACCTGTGATATGCTGCTACCAAGAAGCCATGCTTAATGCTGTTATTTTGTGTGCAGAATTATTTCCCAAGATCTCTCAGGTTTTCTGTGGATGCAGTTGTACACACGTTGGACACCATTTTGTTATCTGAAGTTTTGTCCTGCCTGGCCCTGCAGCTGTTAAGTCCCAAAGAATCACAGAGAACTCTACATTAATTATAAACTGATTGGCCCATTAGCTCAGTCTTCTCATTGCCTAATTCTTATAATTTACATTAGCCCATAATTGTTGGCTGTGTTAGGCATATGGCTTGGTACCTTTTTCAATGAAGCAGTCATATTTTGCTTGCTCTGTGTCTGGCTTCCTCTGTGGCTGGCTGATGACTGACGACTGACTCCTGTTTCCAGGATTCTCCTGTTCTCCTTGCTCCACCTCTACTTCCTGCCTGGCTGCCCCACCTGTACTTCCTGTCTGACTACTGGTCAGTCAGCATTTTATTAAAAATAATACAAGTGACAGAATAAAATACAATTGTCCCACAGACTATGGGATTGTTGCACAAAGGATTCAGGATAGGTGAGAGGCAACATTGATTTATTGACCAGATGAATGGCTTTTTAACCATTAGTTGTCACTTATAGGCATTGTTCAAATCCTACAAAACTCAAAGCAGCATATAAGTTTAGTTGTGATATCTTATAGTCCATTGATTATCTCTTTCTTTATTCAGTTTACTTTATATTTCTCACATGTTTGAATTTACCTGCATTCAACTGCCACTGTGTTATCTCTGCGAAACATGACATTTCACTCATACAGGTTCAGTGACTTCATAGCATCATTTCACTACAAAGACTTCTAACGATGTTTCTTGAGATTCCTGTTCTCTGCCATTCAAGAAAATGCTTATCTAGATATTTCTGTGGAGAGAATTTGCAGATAGATTTAGGGATACTAATACAATGACCTTAAAATGGAGATTACATTCTAGATTACATAAATGAGTACAATGTTATAGCAAGGATCATTAAGAGTAAGATGGGGATGATTGGAGAGATATGCTAAAGATATGAGGCAGAAAATTGAGTGTAAGAAATCTGATAAGATTGAATTCACATTGAAGGGAACCAGTAGTCACAAGATATGGTCAGGAATTTTAAATTTGAGAAAAATCCTTAGTCGTGCATACAGAAAGAGGTACCCTAGCTTTATCAATTCTGCCACAAATATACTGAACCTGAAATTAGATCTTTGCTTTGTCTGAAAAGATGGACATGATTTTTATTTCTTCTGAACTTGTGAACACTTAAGTTATTGGTCATCTCAGCCACATGTCAATGGACTTCTCTCTTGAGTCGGCTTTTAGGAAGAACATTGTCCTGTTTCAAGGTGTCCTATTTGTGCTAATTTGCTAAGAGAGAAGTCTTTCATCTCTCTTCATTGAGAGTTCTTACATAAAGTCTGTAGTCTCAGAGATCAAGACAAGGTTTCCTTAAGAATATCTAAAAACCCACACTTCTTTAAATCAGTACTGTTTATTCTTACACTTCAAATCTAATCCCCGGGTACTTCATGTGGGTGTATCTCTTCTTTATCGAAAATGGAGTCTTTTAGTTTAGAATTATCTAGAAATTTTCTTTAAGATGTTTTATATTAGGGTTTATGCAGGCCTCAAAAACTGAGGTACTCTGTTATGTTTAATATATATTTATCTGTTTAAATCTATAACTTGCTCCATACTAGAATTTTATCATTAACTAGTATTGATTAAATTATTCTATTTCTCTAGACTGAATACTTATTGACATATCTTAGTTTTCAATGGTACTGTGATTGAAACACTCATGATACTTTGCTTCAGGTTATTTTTGTAAGTAAAGAAACAAGGAAATGGAGTTATCATATATTGTTTTGGTAAAAGATATTTAAAGTGAGCCAGGCAGTGGTGGTACACGCCTTTAATCCCAGCACTCAGAAGGCAGAAGCAGGCGTATTTCTGTGAGTTCCAGGCCAGCCTGGGCTATAAGAGCTAGTTCCAAGACAGGCTCCAAAGCTACAGAGAAACCCTGTCTTGAAAAAAGTTGAATTTGTTAATTTAAAATAAGGAAAGCAATTGTTAGTAGACTGGCCCAACACACACACACACACACACACACACACACAAAGATTTATTTCATTTCTATTTATGTATATGTGTTTGTATGTATATATTTCTATGTATATGTGCATATTGCATGTTACAAAGTGCTCACTTGTATAGAATAAAGTTCAAGTTATCCTAGAGCCAGAGTTACAGGAAAATATTAGTCATCCCTCTTAGGTACCAGGAGCCTAACTCAGAACCTCTAGAGAAGGAAAAAACACTCTTGACCACTGAGTTATCTCTCTAGTCTGGAAAAATATACATATATTATTAACTAGTTATAAAGTCAAAAGTTTCTTTGTGGGAAAGAAACATGTGTCCATATGTAAGAGTTATAAATGCAGTAAGCATAGAGGCAAATGCTTGACTAAATAAGTAAATACCATGTTTGCTTTTGAAATTAAAAGTTTTGTTTGCTATTGAAATTAAAAATTTGCACAAAATTAACTCATGATGTGAAATTTTATGAATCAGCATGCATTGCACAATTTCTCTAATGTCTTGTATAAATAAGATATGATAATATGATACAAAGTTGAGCTGTTTTCCGTGATGCTTTTTTTCTTTAAAGTAGAAAAATTGACTTTCTAAAAATTTTGATCATTTCCTGTAGACAAATGTTTCTGCAGCCACTTAGTCCCAAATAAACATACAGAGGCTTGTATTAATTATAAACTTTGGCCTATTGTCCAGGCTTATTACTAAATAGCACTTATGACTTACATTCACCCATAATTCTTGTATATTTAGCCATGTGGCTCGGTACCTTTTCTCAGTAAGGAATTCTCCTTTTTTTTTTTTTTTTTTTTTTGGAATTTCAAAAGACAATTTTATCTAGACAGAAACCTTCAAACAGAACAGAGAAATTAGGCATTATTAAAATACACTTTTGCCAAGTGATTTAACATTAAAATATAATGGGGGGAGGGACAGGAAACACATGGCAATTCTCCATTGAAGGGCGAGTGATACCCGGTAGGACAGCCATGAGGGTGAAAGTTGCCTCTTTCCCATAAACGTCTGCCTCCACCCCCCTTCCCCAGCACCCTCCAGAGCAAGAAAACAGGCACACCCAGGCCATTTACTCCACCTCGAGTGCCAGCAACAGACGGGATCTGTGCTGTCCAGGGCCCTGGGACGGGGAGGTCTGTGGCAGCAGGAAAATGACACGGGCAGGCCACTCCAGGGGGGAGCCTGAGCCCTTTGGCTAGCAGTACCCAGAGCAATAGGCAGATATACTATAAGTAAGGATTTTGAAAGCCATAGTAGACACCCCCTCCCCATACGGACACTCTTGAGGGTAGTTCAACAGGCTCAGGGCAGGGATCATCAGAGTAAGACAACTCTGGCTCAAAACTCATGGAGGCTAGCATCCCAGCGGTTGCTTCTGGGGAGACAGGATCTCACGACATACTCTGTGCACAGCAGAACAGGAAGAGGCAATGTGGGACCCAGCACATCCTGGGCTCACCACACAGACTGTGCTGGCAGTGGGTGCTAGCTCAGACCAACCCATCAACATCTTCTACCCTGCGGCTGTCTCTGATTGGGAAGGGGCTGTAAGCCAGAGCTGGACAGAACACAGTTGGGTGCTGGGACCCTTCGGGCTGCTGGCACCTTGTCCCTGGTACCCACAGAAATGACTTGCTCAAACATGTAAGCCCCAAGCAGTTGCCAAAACAGTCTTGTAGACAGAGACAAATAAAACCAGCTTTGAGATGACAGCACCCACTACTTCGATCTTAATGTCAAAGTCCAACTGCAAGTCACGGTGCGTGTGCCTCCACACTGGACAGCTGAGGGCACCTGTGTCTGCGTCTTCCCTTGAAGATGGACACTCCCAGCTGACCCTCCCGACACCAGAGCAGCCCCAGTCTGAACAGTCTGCTGGCTGATAAAACCACAACTCACACATCTTGCCCTTCTAGCCCATTCTAAGTACCTCCCACAAGTTTGTGGCACTGGACAAAGGTACTTAGGATGGGCCCTGTTCCTGACAGATGCCAATTCTAGCAGACAGTTAAGTCAAACAGAGGGGATCCAGTGACCACTTTGACAGTCCTCACTCATGGTGAGCTTCTCCCAGCCCCCACAGTGCAAGAGACTAGAATTCCGGAGTGTTCAAACTCTGCCCACCCAGCCCTATCACCCAAGACCCCCCACCCCACCCCATTCACTGGAGAGTTAATATCGTTAATGCACAAATGAAATCCTAAGTCGCATCAAGGATCAGGAAAAAGATTCCCTCCCACAGAGCCTTCCAGGGTTAGCTGAGAATAAGCCCTTCAGCACCTATAAGAGCCACTTAGAGTTTATGGTTTCATTTTCCCAACATTACATCTTTGAGGACCTCAAATTCTTTCCCGAAGTCACAGCCACACATGTGAACGTCAATGTTCCCACCCTTAAGTCATCCCTCCATTCGTCTTGAGAACGTCAAAATAAAAACAGCCAGTCTGCCTGGCTCCAGATCTTCAGGGTATCGCTGATCTGCAGGAGTTGCAGTTCTGATGTGACATGACGATCCAGCGCCTGCCTCTGTGGGCCACATCACATGATTGCACAGCATGAGTTTTGTTTCCGGGCAGTTTTATAGAAGGCTTTCGACTGTGTTCCCAGTACTTCTGATTTGGATACCAGGTCATCAAGCTTCTCGCCTCGCTCTAACAAAGACTCCATGGTGTTATGCAGAATGATTTTGGTTTCGTCCAGTTCAGCTTGTACTTTACTCATGGGATCAGCTTCTCTGGGGTTCTGGTATCTGCTAAGGTGACCATCCAGGGCTGTGTACTGGATTGTATCAGGTGACCCTACTGGCCAGTCTATCCTGTCGACCTGCTTGGAGAATTCATCTAGTACCTTCTCCAGCAAGGTAAAGGCCACTCTCGAAGGGTATTCACTGTCAGCAATAACCACACCTGCAAGAATGTCACTCCGGACGTAGACATGGCAAAGATACTCTTGTTCCTTGACAGAGGCTCTGCTGCCTTTTGTTGAGCGTTCCACAATCAGCTGACTAGTAAAGGTCATGAATTCCTGAACACTGGACCTCTGGAAGAAACTGAAGGAAGACACGTCGTATGCGGCTTTGAGCAGCACCGCTTTGGGGTCGCCTTTGTAAAGGACGCTGAGGCTGTACAGCTTCATGGCGCCGCGCCTTCGGGCCGCCGGCTGGACCCCAGACCCGCTTAAGGGAGCGCGGCCGCCGTCCTTCAGAACAGCCGCGGCCGGCTGCTGACGGGGCCGCGCCCCTTTTGTTTTTTCTTTGTCTGTCTGATGACTGACTCTCTGCCTTTCCTATTCCCAGAATTCTCATAGTCTGGTTCTCCTTTCTATACTTCCTGCTTGGCTACTGGTCGAACAGCATTTTATTAAACCAATATGAGTGACAGACCTTTACTGTGTACAAGAGCATTATCCCAGAGCAATTTTCTAATTTTAAAATTAATGACAACACTAAATAGTTGAGCAACATTTAAATAAGGTGACCTGTAAAAATGAAGTCAAAATTATCAGTTTGGTCTTTCAAAGTAAGTATAATATTAAGAAATAAAAACTGACTGCTGTTTCCATTCTATCACAATTTAAAACCAAAGTGTATAGTTGTGGTTAGGAAAAATTGTATAATTTTTTTAAATATAAGACTTACTATTATTTAATTAATTTTGAGTTTTAAGAAAATACATGAGATTATTTCTGTATGCACTCAAAATGTGAATCCGCAATTGCTATTATAAAATGATTAGTTAATTTAAGAAACTACATTGACCCTTTTATTTGTAAAACATGTAAAATAGTTAGTCTTCCAATGATTAGAATGTATATAAATATATTAGGAAATACTGCCTGAATATTTTCATGGATTCTAGACAACATTTTTTGAACTATGTTATAGTATTGCTCAATATTAAAATGTCAATAATATATTTAAACAGAACAAATTGGCCTAGACTCTCTGAGGTCATTTTATTCTTTTGTTATGGAATGAACAAGGTATAAGTAAGGCCCTATTGGAATCAAGTTAGATTTCTTCTTCAAAGTAAGTAACCTTTTAACAGTCTAAATTCTTTGCTTTTTGAGCATTTCTAATAGTAGATAATTTGGAGCCATTTCCATAGCATTTACTTTTAGCAGAGTGCTCTAAATGGCTTGCTGCTTGGATATAGAAGAATAGCAAAAAAAGAAAAAAAAATTATTATTCGGGAATTGACAAGATGAGATGACATCTCCTGATTCTTTCTTTATTTCTTCAAAAATTATTTTATCAATTATATCAAGTATATCAATTAAATGTAAGTACTGTTAGAGATTAATGGATTTATACTGTTATAAATGATTTGTATGATGTCTGGTTTTATGAACCTGTCTTCTGGTCTGGAAGCATAATAAAAACAATGTAATCTGCAAAAGATAAAATAAGTACAATGTATTAAGTTTTAAAGTTTAAATTATTTATTTTTGATTTCAGATATATTAAATTAACAATAAATATTTAATACATGATAGATTCTGTCATAGCAATGATTCTCAAGATATAAGTGTCATGTATTGAATTGTGATCTCCCAAAAGGTGGCTGAGATATTACTCTCATGACCTTCTTTATAAAAGGGGTCTTTATAGAAAAAATTCAAGAGGAGTTCTTTGTAGAAATATAATGACCTGTGCTAAAGCCAGTGATCTGCCCTTACAATTGAAGATTAGTTACAAGGAGACACTGACAGAAAACCATGAGAAGAGAGTAATTTGGAGTAACATTGTCAGAAGGCCACAAATCTATGGACCTACCTAAAACTATACTAGCTAGAAGGACTCACCTAGAACTTTAAATATAGCCTGATCCTTCTGATATCTTCACACCTTCTTCCAGCTTTCAGATATAACAAGTTTCTGTTTTTCCACCAGAAAACAGTATAGCATTTTTGGACATGTGCGGTGTTGTGAATGAATTTGAATATATGCGACAGCTTTTTTAGGGATATCATTCTCTTGAGGTGAAATCACAAATGAGCTATACTCTGTGCACAGACTATGTCACCCAATGTAATTTAGTGTGTGAACTTTGTTTTTAATTAGCACTGGGAACTATATTGTCTGTTTGTCATAGTTCTATTTGAAGCAGATCTATCCATATATCTATAGATAAGAGGAAGTTCCTGTGGTTCTCATCTAAAAATAATAACGATGATGTTTCACAAATCTCTTCTGTATTGATGCTGATATATATTAAGTATCTATAAGAAAAAGAATGTAAGAACATTACCAGGACCAGTGCTAAACAGGTGGCCTTTCTTTATCTCACACAATGTGTTAGGCTAGAAGAGCCTCTTTTAGAATAAAGTTTCTAGCATTCTGGCTCTTAATATCTTTCCATTCCTTCTTTCAAGATATTTGCTGAGCTGTAGATGTAGGTGCTGTATTAGATAGATCCTCTTATTCTGGGATTCCCCAAATTCCATTGATCTCTTCATTGTGCCCAGTTGTGGCTTTCTATAATGCTCTCCATTGTTTTGTGAAGAGGAGCTTCTTAAAGAGGAGTGGTAGGTAAACTTACCTGTGTGTCTATAAGGTAAGATTGAGAGTACAATAAGGAATAATTATTGTCTAGCCATGTTGTGGTAGTGGATTCTTTTCTACAGTCTATATTCTTAGTAGTTCTAGGAAGCCTCCTACGACTACAAGACCACTCATGATTTCCCTCCTGTTGAGTAAGTCTAAAATCCAATTAGATAGCTGTTGGCTCCCACTGAAATGTGAGTGCCACTTATTGCGCTTTCATTGATATCTTGTCGTGCTAGTCACTGTCGTGGTTCAAAGGTGTTGCCACTGGGTAGCACTGTTTAATTACTTCCTTCCCTTGGCAACTGTCAGAGAATATTTCTTTAACCATGAAAGCCTGAAAGAAGAATAAAGGATTTCAGTTCAAATCCAGATAGAGTAATCTGAGTCCTGTGTCCTACACATATGGTGGCTACAACAATAAAGAAACACCAGGAACCACTGAGAGGGAACAAAGGATGACCTTGGTAATCTGTATCATCTGGGAAAGCACATGGATGATCAAAAGGCATGTTTCATTCCTGACAGTGGGATATTTCCAAGTCTATGTTTTTTGTGGAAAGCATTGTTAGCCCACGTGGCATAACTTCCTTTTTTCCTTTCTGTCTCTCTCTGTCTTCTTGTCATGCGTACACACACACACACACACAAACACACACAAGTTATAGAAAAGCTAAAGCTATATATACTTGTAGAACTTATAGAAAAATATAAAATTCTCTGGTACAATTTTCATGTTTTATTTATTTATTAATTTATTCATTCAATATATGAAAGTTTAAAATAAGCATGCATATAATGTCATAGTAGGTACCAGGAGAAAAAAAGATCTATTAGCTTATTCAGGTTTTCCACTGTCAAGTTTTTGTATTTAAATTTCCAAATCAATCATGCTCTACAGTGCTCCCCTTGGAACAGTCTTATAGTCTGGTCCTCAAGCTATATCACATTTTTATTTCTTTTTACAAGAAACCTCTTCAATGGCACCCAGGAAATGTAATAATTCTAGAGCAGATATGCATGAAGTCAGACATTCAGGTTTGTTCCATATTTCTCATGGACTTAGAACCTGAGGGACCTAATCAAATGAACATTCCGTTGAAAGGCTTCTGAATGCTGAGACAGAAAACAAAATGATCTCCAGGGAAGAGGCTTCTGATTTTTTGTTCAATACTAAGTGCTTGCCTTAAGATCATATACACAGGTAACATTATAGGAAAAAAGAAGGTTGTATTTCTGAATTTAGAAATATATGCTATATAATATAATGAACGGTAAATTTTTAAATTGGGGCTTATATTTCCTATTATAGAAGTAGGAAATATTCTTTGTTCATGCCTCTAATCTTCATTTTACTTTCCCACTTTGACTCTCCTTTAAGAAATGTTTTTTGATGTAAGAATTATTTTAATACAGTCTTTTCTCATTTTACATGGCTATTACTGTTCCCACTCCCTCTACTCCTCTTGCCCCACCTATTTGCCCACTCCACCCCACTGTCTAGTTCTCAGAAAGCGTAAGGCTTCTCATGGGAAGTCAACAAAGTCTGAAACATCACTTTGAAACACATCCAAGGCCTTCCCCACTCTATCTAAGCTAAGCAAGGTATTCTTCCATAGAGAATGTGCTCCAAGACGCCAGTTCAAGCTCTAGGGATAAATCCTTGTCCCACTGTAAGTGACCCCACAGATTACCCAAGCCACACCCTGCCAAAAAAAAGCACAGATCAAATAAAATAACTGTAACTTTAAAAAAAAGTATTAGTCGTTAGAATTTTAACTCCACGTCTAAATAGACCAAAGAGTACTTACTAGCCCTTCTTCGTACAGTTTATTCCTAAAAGTTATCAGCAATATTTGAAAATCTATTCCTACACATAGTAATTCAAAAGACATATGATATGAACTCATTTAAAATACTTTATATTTCTTCTCTGTGGAATGCGATGCTTCAGAGAGCTGAGATTTTTATTAAAAAGAAATTCCACTGAAATATTATGTTTTTATGTTTTCAATGAGTAACTGTAAAATGGTAATTGGGTAATTGTTCTTCTAAAAAGTATCAAGGTAGGCCTCCCCCTGAAACTTAAAAATTTGGAGTGATGACAACGTGGTCAAATTGATTGGGTTAGAAAGATAATCATCTGGTACAGAAGTAATTGCCAAAAGTTAACAAATTGAGAGTGCCCTAGTGGAGAACAGATAGCTGCAGGCTACAAAAACTGGCTCCTGCAGCTTCCCCTGCATACAAATAATTGTTTCAAGAAATAAATGAAGTCTTATTTATTGGCAGTGGGACATGGAGCCTTGGTGATCAGCGCTGAAAAAAAAAAAAAACTATGAAATTAATTTGCAGGAAGTAAAACTGAATTCAATCCAGCAGAGCTGTCTTTTGAATTTCTGTCAGAATTTAGGCAAGTTATTATCGCCTTAGGCTCTATGAATACTACAGTCAGTGCCTGGGCAACTTCTGCAATAAGCTTCCAGTTGAATATTTCATTTTTAGGATGTGTTGATATATAACATGTGATGAAAGCCATTATTTGTGGTGGGAAATGATGAACCCATTGGTTGTTAGTAAAGGACTCTGAAAAAATATATTTATGCCATATGTTTTAGTAAGAAAACTCTTCAATTGGAGCTATGGGTTAATTACTGCTATTTATTTATTTATTTTGGAGACTTCCAGGAAAAAAATTAAAGAAAAATCCCACTCTGACTACTAAAAGAAAATTCACTATGACTTCATAAACATAAAGAATACAATGCACCATGGAAAGATTTCCTAGCCTAATGAAATGGAAGTATTTTCTTTTTTAAAATTTTATAACATTTCAAATATACATATGTATACATATATTTAAAATATAAAATTTTAAGCATAAAGATTTTTAAATATAAATATATAATTATTTAAAAATTTAAAATATATTTCTAAATATATATATATTAGTAGTATACATAACACACATAAAATATTTTCAATTATATATATGTATATGTATATAGTGTGTGTGTTTCAAATATTGTTGTCTGGAGTTCCTTAGGGAGTAACAATACTTCATTAGCTCTTCTTTATTCATATATTATTGGGCCCTCTCTTCTACAGATCTGGGGCAGATAACCACTGCTGCTATGGATTCTTGGGCCAGTAATCAGGCCATGTGCAAAAGACTTGTCCCATCTAATAGTTTGTACATTACTTTTCTCTTCCTCCTTGGTGATGATCTTTGAGCCTTACAGGGCTGAACTCCTGACGGATACTTATTCTGGACCTTGACCAGTTGAGAGTCTCTTCATTCATTGCTTCCCACATGGAAAGAGCCATAACCCATATTAGTATTTAGTAAGCAGGTTGGCAACAAGTCACTTTAACTAAACATCTGATATTATTAGCTCTTTCAGGCCTATTATCTCCCTTTCTGATTTATGTTGAGGTTGAAGTGATCACTCAGCTTCCTGCACCAGTCAGCTGCTGCTAGGCCTCCATGCCACATGGACTCATCTGGAACAATAAGCCCAATGAATTTTGTGTTTTTTTTAGTTGCCCTTGGTTGGGGTGTTCGATCACAGCAACAGAAAAGTAATAATGCACTTGTCCTCTACCTCTTCTTTCCCCATTTCTTTTGCCCCCATCCTCATTTAAACATTTTTACTACCACTATTTAACTTTTAATCTTCATATTTGATGTGTTTTATCTTCCCCACACCTTACTGTCTTCTTATCTTCTTTTGTTCCTTTTCTAGATTTGTCTCCCAGACTTTATACACAGCTTTTAGAATCAAGCAGAAGACTTCCTGTTTGGGAGCAAGCACCTTCACAACTGTGATGGTTAATACTGTTTACTTGACAAGACCTAGACTCACCTATGATATGGGTCTCAGGGCCCAAATATATAGGATTGCATAGATTAGGTTAGGATGCCACCTAAAACAGAAAAAATTAAAGAGCTATTCCCCATAAAAATAAAACGGGGGGGGGGGGATTGTGATCCAGCTACCCTCACTCCCCCTGACCAGCAGGGGAACTTCCTTGTGGTCTGTAATTGACAAAGGTGTTTGTGTTCTTTCTGGCTGCTGGGTCTCCACAGAAGGAGTAGAGGTATAAAAGGTTGCTGGGCAAAATAATGGTTGCTGTTCTTCCACCTGAAAAGAAGCCTCCATGTCTCAATCCCGGCACCCCCTGCCAGCCTTTGCTATCCTGGCTGCGCTGGCCGCAACCTATAGGATTGCATAGATTAGGTTACGCTGTAGGCATGATTGTAAAGGATATTCAGGATTTGGTTAAATAAAGGGGGAAGATATGCATAATATTATTAATATATTTCAGGAAATTAATGAGAGAAAAATAAAAATTCAGCACCTTAGGAGACCCAGAGAATGGACGAACTGGAGCCTGATTGAAGTGTCCTCCTTCTCAGCATAACATGGTTCGCATAAACTGCTGCCCATCACTTGTGTTTCTGTGCTTTATTATATTGTTTAATTACTTAATTTTCTCACTGCTGACCCAAAAATGTTGACAGAAACAACTAAGAAGGCACATTTATGTGGTCCCAATTAATTCGGTGCACAGGTGCCCCGCCCTGTGAATTTGTGCAGAAAAATGTGGGATCAGTGATAGGCTGTGGAGGTTTTGCTCACACTACACAGGAACCTGAAACTGAAGATTTTCCTAGAGACTATGAGTGATACCTCAAGAAAGTCCCTAATGATCTAGTAACTTTAGATAGTCCCCAAGTCTTGGTTTTAAAAACAAGTACTCAATACATAAGCCTCAAGAGCATGTTTAATATCCAAACTGTATCAGAGAAGTTCATTAACATCTCTTTATTGAGGTGAGAAATAATGCATGATCAAATCTTTCCAGTGCCTAAAATGTCTAGCATGTATCAGTAGCTCAACTCTTGCTAAGTAAACAATTCTTTAGAATGTTCAAAAAAGCTAACTTGAAATTTTCAGTTTTCACTGAGTTGCTTTTACATAATCTCAGTATGGAGGAAATCTCTTGGAATGTGTATAAATCCATTAGCTAGCAATTGCACATGGAGTATTCTAAGAAAAACTAAATAAGAGAAAAAAATCGAAGTGTAGGTTCTTATAATCATAGTGAATAAATTATTGAAACCTGTAAACTAAGGAGGCTAAAATACCTGTATGAAAAAGAAAATGGCTTAGAGACTTGATGATTATCAGCTAATATTAAGAGACAGTGTACCTCTAGAGAAGGTATTATTGACAATTGCAATTCATGCGGAGCATATGCCCCATAGTGTATGTATATATAAGAGATAACTAATTGCTCATTTTCTGTCAGCAACTAAGGAAATATGATCCTGTATATTCAATTTAGCTCTTCAGAGTTTATGTATTTCTCAGAAAGTTTAAAACCCATTGCATAATACAACATGACAGTATGGAGATTTTTCATAAAAAAATAAATTGTATCTCAATGGTGGAAGAAGAATATTGAAAGCAAAAATCTATCTGCTATCTAAGAAAAATAAAATAGGCCTCAAGGTATAACGCTGAGCCATGGGCTCCAGTAGACAAGGTGATGTGAACAGGAAGAGACGGGAAAATGTGATAGGCAAGGATGGCTTTAGGCTTTCTGGTTGATAAGGAAACGCTCACTTGCCATACGCTACAAGGATGATTTTAGTTCCACATTAGCATAACCTATGGTTGGAGTGTGATGCATATCAACAAAACACCAGGAACTTATCCACAGAAAGGTATTCATTTCTCTCTTATCCTAAGTGGTTAAACTCCCATAAGATCTTTTTAATGCTGAAAGGAAGTAATAAAGTCAGTACTAGGAGGCAATTAAGAACTGATAATGTGAGATATGTCTGCCATAGCTGAGCTATCAGGTAATTTTTATATTTAAATATGTAGATACAGGTTTTGCTTACTTGTCAATGGATAATGAGATGTCCTGCTCTCAAGTCATGGTTACATTTCAAATAATACGCACACCAGCTTTTGTAACATTGTACTGCCTGTGTAATGTGATTACATGCCTGTGGAAGCATGTAGGTTAAAGTTGTGGAATAAAAAGCAGAAGTATTAAGAAATTTTACTATAATTAAATTTACAAACAAAATACATTTTACGTATGTAAATAAATAAAGAATGCAAATATATTGTCAGGTTCATATCTGTAAAAGTTACCCATGGATATGCAGAAAGTAATAAATTATCAATGCTAATAAATGTCTGATAGCTTTGTGGATTCACATTCTCTAATGTCAAAATTAATTCTTTAAATGCCTGCTTCAGAACTCGTTCCAAAGTTGTATGGTTTTGTTCTTTTAATTTAGTGTGGTTGTTGGTAATGGTGGGTAACTGTTATGGTGGTAGTTTGTGAGTGTGAGTGTGTATTTGTGTGTGTGTGTGTGTGTGTGTGTGTGTGTGTGTAATGGATGCTATTGCTGCACTAAAAGTTAACACCCTTGTTATTTTCACACACCACCACAGGTGAGAAGAAGGATCCCCTCAATGGCCCTTTTCTTTTTTCTCTTTTAAGAATATAGTTCATTCTTTCTTCTTGTGATGGCTATTCTTGGTTGTCAAAGTGTCTTTATCTCGAGTGAACTATAATCCAGAGACAGAGAAGACCCTTGTGAATTGGATCTTGAGGCAGGAAGGCATATGGCTTTAATCCATACCTAGATGCAGGAAGATGCAAATTTAATCTGGACTACACCTTCTGCTGGAAGCCTATATAAAGAAAACTGAAGAAGGAAGGGTTCTTCTCGTGTTTGCCCTCATCTTGTCTGCACATCCATTCCTTCATTGGCATTAGAGCCTACTTTCTTTGGGGTTCCAGCATGGACACAAAATCAGCTGAGGCATTCAGCATTGTGAGGCCAAGACTTTACTAGATTCTTGTGCTTTCCATTCACAACTAGTCATTGTTGGACAGCAACCTGCAAATCATTCTAATAAATTCAAATGTGTGTATATATGTATATATATATGTATATATATATATATATATGGGGAAGATTCATTCCATAAGTCCTGTGACCATAGAGAACACTGACTAATATACTCCCATTTTTCTATGAATGTCTGAAATGCAGAAATATGAACCCTAAATGTTATATGTGAAAGTCATTTGCGTGTTCCCATTTTAAGGCACTGAACCTCAGAATTTCTTCTTTGCAAATGACAACAGATGCTGGTGAGGGAAAGTAGAACACATATTCATTGCTGGTGGGAGTGAAAACTGGTACATTCACTGTGAAAATCAGGATGGAAGTTCCTCAAAATCTGAAAAAATAGGGAATTGCAAATCAAAAGGCAGAGGAGGAAAAGGGCAAGAAATCAAGATGTGAGAAGGAGTTTAGCATTTTGATGTGCAGAGATTTGAGCGATCCAGAAGATATACATTATGATAGATTTTTGTTTTCTGTTTTGTTTATACTAACATGAGCTACAAATTCTGAAAGCCATGAACTATGACTTAAATATTACACAAAATATGTAATAAGGTTAACTAAATTTGATGGATGAAGAATACAAGTCAATGTATTTATTCGTTGCCATGTTGGACCATCCTATGATCTATTTTCCATAAGGAGGAATTGGTTGGTTATTTTTATTTATTCTTCTCTCATACAGTACATCTTGCAGCTGCCCGTCCTCCTCTACTCTCAGCATGCCCCAACACCTCCCTTCTCTGCTGGAACCACTGCTCCTTCAGTTTTCTTCAGAAAAGATCAGGCTCCTCAGTGATCCCGACTGAACACAGCATAACAAGCTGCAACAAGACTAGGCACAAACCCTCATATGAAAGCTGAATTGGGTAACTCAGAAGGGAGACAAAGGGTCCCATACGCAGGCAGAGGAATCAGAAACACATCTCCACCACTGCTCACAGTCCAATAAAAAACCCCAAGCTAATCAGGCACAGCATATATGCAGAGGACCTAGCTCAGTACCACACAAGGTCTATGTTTGCTGCTTCAGTCTTTGATTCTCTATGATCCTTGCTTAGCTGATTCTGTGGACCATGTTCTTTTGGTGTTTTCTTCCCTCTGGCTCCCCTAATGTTTCTTCCCCCTCTTCCAAAGGGTTCCCTAAGCTTGGCATAACTTTTTAGTGCAGGCCTCTGTATCTACTCCCATCACCTGCTGGAGGAGAAAACCTCCAGGATATCAATTGAGCTATGTACCAATCTCAGAGTATAGCAGAATATTAGAAATCGCCAATGTTTTCGTTTGTTTACTTTGGGTCTTCTGAGCCGTTAAACTTTAGCTTTCTGGCCATCCAGGCAGTTCTGGCCATGAACTCCCTCTCATGGCTTGTGCCTCAATTTAGACCAGTCATTGGTCGACCTTTCTCAAAAGCTCTGAGCCATTTCTTTTAATTTATTAGATTTTTTTTTTTAAAAATACCAATCCAAGTTCCCACTCCCTTTCTTCTTCCCATTACTTCCACACACCATCCCGCCCCCATCTAATCCTCAGAGAGGATAAGGCACATTGCTTTGTGGAAAGTTCAAGGCTCCCCCTACTATATCTAGGCTGAGCAAGGTATACATCCAAGGAGAATAGGATCCCAGAAAGCCAGTAAATGCAGTAGGGATAAATCCTGGTCCAACTGCCAGTGGCTCCTCAGTCTGCCCCAGTCATGCAACTCTCAACCCCATTCAGATGAACTAGGTTGGTCCTATGCTTGTTTCTTCACAGTCTGGCTGGAGTGGTTGAGCTCCCATTAGCTTAGACAAACTGAGATAAACCACCACCATAGTCTTGGCCTTCTTGGTATTCTCATTCCTTCCACTCCTCAACTGGACTTTGGGAGCTCAGTCCGGTGCTCTGATGTGGGTCTCTGCCTGTGCCTCCATCAGTTGCTGAATGAAGGCTCTATGGTGATATTTAAGATAATTATCAGTCTGACTACAGGACAAATTGAGTTTGGGCCCCCTCTCCTCTATCCCAGGGTGCTAGATAGGGTCATCCTTTTGTATTCCTGGGAATATCTCTAGGGCCAAGTTTCTACTAACCCCATAATGGCTTCCTCAGTCCCTCTCCTTGCTCTCATCTCTGTCCTTCCTCCATCTCAACCATTCCATTCCCTCAAATTCTCCTTTACCCACCCCTCTCCTTTCCTGCTTTTCTTCTACACTCCCCTCTCCCCCTACTTCCATGTCCCCAACCCTGCCAGTCAGTCCTGTTTGTTTTCAATTTTCAGGTGGATCTACATATATTTTTCTTTGGGCTCACCTTATTACTTAGCTTCTCTAACATCATGAACTATAGTAGTTTTGAGTCATTCTTGCCCTAGCACATCTTGCATACAGGAGATGCGTGGGTATGATGTTCTGTGGCTGGGTTGTTGGAGAGGACTGGATTGTAAGTGAAAATACTTCTAGAGTGGACAAGAAGTTTCCTCCCTTCATAAGCCCCTTCTCAGTTCTGCTGTTTACCGAATGAATAATATTTAATTAACATTGTAATGTAAATACTTTAACTATTTTTTTAATTCCTAAAGAGGTCTCTCTAGGTGTAGACTATGAAAGTTCTTCCTTCATGTTTGAACCAGTCTGGAGGCCTTTCACCCTTTCTACGGACTTCATTTCTATATTCCAATATTTCCTCGCCTTTGCCATTCTGATAAAATAATGGTGTTATACACCTGGAGTTCCCACTGCTAACAAGTTACCTAAAATTTATTAGCATTTTCTATTATCCTTCTAGGTAATTGATTTTAAATAAGTTTCCACATCAATGTTCAGGAATATCATATAATATGCACCTTTTGCTGCACACTTACCATCCAGGCTGGTAACTTTATTTTCTATGACAATGAGTAATAAGACAAATCACGTTTTATAGCATATTTCCTTAACTATTTTAAAACTATATGGTTATGTTTCAATGTGAGAAAATTTATGTAAAGTGTTCCTATCAGAAATGCTACATTTTGCTATATACTATTTATCACAATAATATGACACATGAAAATATTAATGCTTATGATAGGATAACTACTACTAACTCAGTTTTAGAGATACAGTAGCAAAATCCTCTCCTGGTTGCCAGTTACACATAGCAACTGTCACCTAAGTATTAGATTTCATCTTTTGTTATTGAAGAGATGGTTTGGGACTCTTATCTTTCTCCTTCCCTGTCTCTGCCCACCTTTACCTCTGACGGTAGTATATTCAGGAATGGTTACCTAAGACTAGGATCTGTTCCTTTTCCTTCATAACAAACAACAAAGTTGCTGTTTCTTTAGAGCTGGGCTCTTGACTGCTCTGTATTAAGAGTGTCACTGTCTCTGTTCCTTCTTCTCCCCTTGTTAGTGGGACTCTAAAAGGCTAAACCCCCTCTGCCTTCTGTTTCTTTCTAGAATTCATAATGATGTTTATATGTGCTACACTTGTACATGAAATGAATCACATGTGTCTGTGGATCTCCTAATTGGTGGGTATGTCTGCATATTTACGTATTACCAAGTCTTGGTGAACTATGATAATGTTTTCTTAAAATGGAGAATGCATTTCTAGGCTTGGGGTTTCACACATCCTGTGAAACCTGCTTTAAAATCATTACATTGTCAGTCTCTCCTAAGAGCTCAGTAACGTAAGACAACTGAGTTAACCTAGTCTTTATGAAGATCTCTTCCTACCATTGTTGTGCTTCTTTGAACCCACTCTTCTCCAAGCAATTCATCATGTTCTTTTCTGAAACTGCTACACTCTTTATATTGTTTCATTATGTGTTCCCTATGCAGCCACTCTAATGAACACTTAATAGCATCAAAGTGAGCACAGACTATACTCTGAACAGTCATTAAAACAATAAAAATAGCTTGTATAACTTTGGGGAAGAATTAAACATCAACTCTAACATTCAGAAAAGACCTCTTATACAAGCGAACTAATCATCTGCCTCTTAGCATATGTTAGCTGGCATCTGTTACAGTTGACAATGTCTGGACTTGCCTTCACAGTTAAATAATTAGCACACATATAGCAGAAGTTACAGTTTATAGAGTGTGTTGTGTTTTTGATTGCAACAATGATAAATTTCAGAACAATGGTACAATATAATTGTAACATGCTGAATGAGTATTCTACCCATCTAAAAAAGGTTGTGCATTTAATTTTTTCCTGTATTATAAAATATGCAAAAATAAAAATGATGTCAGATAACCTAATTATTTATTTGCAACAATTTTAGTAGGGACTCAAATACACATACTCTATAAATACTTAATTTTTGATTGATACATTTAAGCCTATATGTGCTGGTATGTTTGTTTTTCAAGTTCTTATTGTCATTACAATGCGAGTGTCATTTTCCTATGTCAAGTACACTTTGGAGACATGTACTTGATGTGCTTAGGAGACAGTGTGCATATTTTCTTTGGAGCTCTTGAGTTTAAACCTCTGAAATGTGTTTTTGTGAGAAAGTATTTGAGATTTAACATCAGAAGAAGAGTGAATTTAAAAAGCACGGATATCAGATGGCTTGTGGGTAGTGTTTAAGAAGAGCATTTTGAAATATCAGCATCTAGATTTTCTATGAAGAAGATAGATGAAAACAATGTTGACACTGTCTCATTTTGTAACCTTTGAAAATTACTGTCTGGCTCTTAAGTATGCAAGTTAATTTCAGAGCTTTTTTTTTTTTATTTGGGAATGACTACTTTGGTGTAGATAGAAACATGTCTGCATTCTGCAGTGGTTAAATATAAATTGAATTAATAAACTCATGCATACCTTTTTGTTTTCAATCAAGCATATTCAACCTGTGTGCTTTTTAGATGATGTCCAATTTTGAAAAAAAAATACTCTGAATAGAAACAAATAAAATCATGCTAAATAAAAAGTGAAATTGGGCTGCAATGAGATCCTAGAGTTTTCTCTCATATGGAAAGTTTACCATGTTTCTCTGTTTCCTAATACTAACTGTAGAGGTAACATAAGATGACCAGAATGCATGAGTCTGGTAGGGATAGGAAACATGAAAAGAGCATGGACAAATCAGGATTCTTAAGACAGAATGAATAGGCCTGTGAAGTCATTGAAGATTAACAGCTATTCACATGGACATTGAAATACCCAAAGTATAAAAGATATATACCTGTAATTTCAGTGTTGGGGATGCAGAAAAGGTATCCTTGGACCCTACTGGTAAGGTTGCTAAAATGGTGCACTCTAGAATCAGCATAAGACCTGGTCTCAAAAAATAGGTGGTGATTAGACACTGAAGATATTTGACATCAACATCTGTCATCCCTAAGAAAACGTATACATGTAAACATGTTTATGTACAAAATACAGATACAGACATGCACACACAGAAACACACACCTGAGGTAGATTGATTCCCAATTTTTGTGAAACCACCATACTGATTTCCAAAGTGGTTTCACAACTTTGCATTTTCACCAGCAAGAGATGTGTGTTCCCCTTACTCCACATCTTCTCCAGCATGATCTATCATTGGTAGTTTTGATCTTAGCCATTCTGACAGGTGTAAGATTTTATCTGAGAGTTGTTCTGGACTGAGCTCCCAAGGTCCATTTCAAGAGTGGAAGGAGTGAGAATATGAGCAAGGAGGTTAAGACCATGAGGGGTTCAACCACCAAGAGTTTGTCTGAGCTAATGTGAGCTCACCAACTCCAACTAAACTGGGAGTGAATGAGCATGGAATCAAACTAGTCCCTCTGCATGTGTTTGACAGTTGGTGCAGACTGAGGGGTCAACTGGGATTTGTCTCTACTGCATGTACTGACTTTTTGGAATCCTATTCTCTTTGGATGTATACTTTGCTCAACCTAGATGTAGTGAGGAAGGCCTTGGACTTGCCACAGGGCAGGATGCCTTGTCCTCTCTTAGGATTGGAGAGGGGAGAGATGGGACGGTTTGTGTAGGGAGTGGGATGATGGAAGGGAGTGGAAATTTGGATTGGTATTTTTAAAGTAATAAAATAATAATAATAACTTATTTCTTCCCTTGGATAATCCAAGTCTTAAAAAGTGTGAAGCATCCCAATTGAAAGGATCTCTATTTCTTATAAAGTATACATGTGTTCTTCAGCTTTCGTGATTACCAGTGGGAGTTTTGTAGTTTTTGTTATGAGTGTACATTCCAGATTTTATAGGAAGATTCAAAAATTCTAACAAAAGAAAGCATTAATTGAAAAAGAACGTCAATCATATCTGAATGTACGCATTCTTTACTTGTGTCAATGATTGCTCATATAAACACAGCATTTGCAGTATATTAACCATTAAAGTATTTCCAGTGGCAAACCCATTTATTTTGTTTAGTACTTTCACATTGCAGTTAAAGTAGAATCACTGAAGTCATTAGATTCAGATCTTTTGTGATGGAGGAAGGTCATTGTTTAAGTAATAAAAAACTGCTTGGCCCTGATAGGTTAGAACATAGGTGGGTGGAGTAAACAGAACAGAATGCTGGGAGGAAGAGGAAGTGAGGAAAGACGCCTCAGACAGATGCCATGCTCTCCTCTCTGGGGCAGATGCGAGGAAGCTCTGACCCAGGATGGACGTAGGCTAGAATCTTCCCAGCAAGAGCACCTTGGTGCTACACACATTAATAGAAATGGGCCAGGCAGTGTTTAAATGAATACAGTTTGTGTGTTGTTATTTCAGGGTATAAACTAGCCAGATGGCCAGGGCCGGGCTGTAGGAAGAGGCCCGCAGCTCCCACAACACTTTTGTTTTTCAACTTGAGGACAAGATAGAAGAAATTTGGAATAAGTTTGCCGTGCTATTCAGTCATTTTTTTTCCAACAGAATCTTGTGAAAATCCTGTCTGATAGTTGTTAAACATGAATTTATATTGTACCATAATGCGATATACAGGGAAAAACAGAAACTGTAACACATAATTCCTGATATCATAAAAATAGACACTATTAGATATATATCATTAAAGAAAATCATGCATGATTAAGAGATATATTTCTGATATGCAAAGGTCATTTTATCATTCATCAGTAATTTGATTGTGAACAAATGATTCTAAAAGATGTTGATACAATATATATATTGAATTAGAAAATATAGCAAAATTATGAGTCATTTGGACATCAAAAATACAATTGTTAGTTAGCTTTCATGGTGCTAGAAGTTACTATACCAGCAATTAGGGGACAGAAGTCAGCAATGGATTTTCCCAGTTTCAAACCTTGCATGCTACAATACCAAATCTCAAAGAAATATACAGTGGTTCAGTATTTGAATGACTATTATGGAGTAATCTATTGCTTTCTGATGGATCTGAGGCAGGCTATGAACGAAGCAAGTTAATCCCAGGACAGGTACCTGATAAAAGGTCAATGGCTAAGGAGTTCATGGAAAACAGAGGTGAAATTACTTTTTTTAAATAGGTCAAAGATTCTCCTAAATATTTATGTTGATATGCATAGAATAATGTTCCCCTCAGCTTTAGTCAAAGAAGCTTCCCTTTTCAGTGAACAATGCAAAAACTCTCACTGCTGAAATTGCTGAATATAATCCTTAAAAGGGAAACCCACTTAACCCAGTCCCAAGATTCAGTAAGAGTCGTATGTAAGAGGGTAGAAAGAATATAATATCTTAACAATGAGGAAGAGGGCTATACAAAAGCAGTCTTATAGGCATGGGATGCCGTAGCATTCACAAACTCATAAACCCGGTGGATGTCTAGACAGATCCCACACAAAACTGAGCCAAATTAGCATTCAGTCATAAACAGTAAAGATATCTTGTCTCAACCCCACACATGAGAACCATTGTCAGTCCTGGTAAGTCAAGGAAGAGGCAATTATCATTTTCATTGATGCAATCGCTGGCACACTGTTCATACTGTATTGGAAAGCTTCACATCCATGTTCATCTGAAAAGCCCTGTAGAAATGCAGTGGATCACAGATTAAATATACACAAAAGAAAGCAGACAGACATGAATTTGGGGTAAAGACTTGGAGTTAGGATATGTGGTAGTCTAGGTAGAGGGGAGATAAGAGAAGCTGGAGAGATGATTTTGACTAGAATATAAGCATGTATGAAATTTCCAATGAATTAATTAAAAGTAACGTTAATAATAAAACCATAACTAACAGATAAAATGCAAATAAATATTAAAGAATGCATTTAAGGTCTTCCTAGTCTGATTAAGAAAACAATAGATGATAAAAGTCTGACCTAACATGTTTGCAAAAATTCTTCCATGCCGAATAATATGGAGAGAATGGAAAATGTTATGCGCATGGACTTTAGGACACTAAGGTATTAAATATTAATAAGAAACCATAGTGTCCACGGACATTTTTCCTGCAAATAGAAACTCGTGTTTTATTTATCTAATAACCTTATCTGTAACTGTTCCCATGAAGGAGGGTTAGCGCTTCTTTAACTGCATTCAATCTGCCTGCGGTATAAGCAAAAGCAAATTGAAGGTGTAGATCATAGATTCTTAGTCCTGGTTGGGAGCTCAGAAATAATTTAGTCTGCATAGATGAAGACCCTTAGGTCCAAAGCTATTAAATGATTTACATAAATTCACATAATTGCCTAGTGACAGAACTGGGATTACAACCATTGTCATCTTACACAAAATGAGGAGCCCTTTCTCTGCTCCCTCTTCCAATGGCAGGTAGACAGTGAGGACTTAGCATATCAGCATGACCTTGGTGGCTTACAAACTGCTTTTTTTTTTTTTTAATATAACATGGCTATTGCAAGACGAATTGAAATAGTGATCCCGAGGTGCTAAATTGTTTTTACACCTTTAACCTTTGGGAATTCAGGAGTTTCCTAAATTATTTTCAGGAAAAAGAAACATGAAGAAACATGGGAAACTTTTCTAAGTCCTTTAGAAGGAGAGAACATCTTCAGAGACAAAGGTGAATTGTTTGCCTTGCCATCATCGTCTTAGAATGAATGAGAGCATACACATATCTCTTTGGTTTTGCATGCTTCATTTGAAAGTAAGAAAAACATACAGATGCACTCATGAGCTATGATCCTTGTCATTCTTTCTTAAGGTAAAACTAAAAAGTTCACAACAGGCCTTTGAATAGCTATCACTCTTAGAGTTTTTCGCTTATCATCAAACACACTGAAGAAAATATGAAAGAGTCATGGTCTCTAGGTGTCATCAGAAAGAAGAAAAACTAAGTCGCTAGCAGTATGACCCTCGAAACATATGTGTTGCTTGAGGAACACATCTTGTTGCTAATGGGCACAATACTCAGGTTTTAACTCATTGGAACCAGGGCTAATTAACCAATCAGTAGAAATTCTGCTTGTACCTGAGGTTATTTTCTGATAATTTATTTAGAATATGAGCCACACCAAATTGTATCTTAGTCCTCACCTATGACTGTTAGGAAAAGGAAAATTCAACTCAAATCACTATCTGTGATTAATTGTGGTTTAATTTTCTTCACACCAGAGGCAAACCTCAGCGACTCATCTCACTGGCCTTGAGAAAGTGTTTGTTAGCATTTTCTGCTTTGAACATATGGAAACAGAGGTTTAGATGGGAGGGTCTTTCCAGAATTCTTTTTTTAAATTCATTTATTTCTTTATTAATTAATACTTTGTTGAACATTTCAATCTGAAACAGTCAAACTCTCTCCAAACTTTATAATATATTTTATTCTTTATATTTTCCCTGTGTCTATCTGAGAAAGAATGCTCTGAACTTTCTATCAGGATTTTTACCTGGTAACAAGTATACACATTCAATATAAAAGTTTGGACAACTAAAATTAAAGTATACTTAAATACTTGTAATCATCTTAATCTTCATTGCAGTTCCAAAAGACTGAAAGAATCAAGTATTTGAAAATAATAAGGCATCATTCATTACTTTATCCTGAAGATGTGAATCATACAATATTGGGTGTATGACAGTACTCATCGACAAGACTGAATCAGTAACATTTTGTGTTTTTATTTAATATGTGTGGATCACGATGGTTGCAAAAGATGTTGACCTGAGAGGGGACTGAAGAAGCTTTTCTAATATTATGGTATCTGAAACATCACTGGGCTTTTTTTGTTCCTCCAAGATGTAGAATTTAGACAACTAATATTTCTTTTAATCATGGCAAGCACCATTTACTACTTGACTAATGAAATCTCCCCAAATTATGATGTTATAGTGAAATGTTATTTTCCTGTATACTCTAATTGCCAAGAAACTACGTGTATAAAGGAGAAGACATTGTCATAAATCCTGTAATATCACAGAGAAAATTCAGAAGGACTCAGTGAATAAGTGAAATTCGTGAATAACTCTTTCTACAGTTTTATTCTTTTATTCTCTGTTAATTGAAAATTCAGTTCACTGAGTAAAATTCCATTGTTAATGGAAATATGTACTGTTGTTTCTACCCTTTAGTGAGGATGAGGTTCTGATAGGTATTTTCTGTTTATTATAATTAAACTGTCAAATTTCATACACTCACAAAACAGCAACTCTCCTGTGTTAGCTTTAATATAACAATTTAACAGATGGCAATTATAACATATTAATTATACTAACAATGATAATATTTCACTTTCCTTATTAATCTATTTTTCAAGTAGGCTGGCTAGAGCAGTTCAGGCCGACATTGAGCACATTCCTAGGAGAAGCATCATAGTTTAATATCTTGAAAGACAGTAAATCACTCTAACAATTAGGCAAAATCTGTGGGGACAGAGTAGACAGAGTAGAGGCATGTTGACATCATTCAAATAGCATCATAACTTTTCTTTCAGGACAGCAACTAAGGTGTTTTTATAGAAAAATTGTTGGTGGAGGTTTCCGTTCTGCCAGTCCCATGATAAACACACAGAAACTATATTATTTGCAATACTGTTGGCCAATAGCTTAAGCATATTTCTGGTTAACTCTTATATCCTAAACTAACTCATCTCCATTAATCTGTTTATAGCCAAGAGGTCATGGCTTACAGGCAAAGTTTTGGTGGGCTCCAGAAGGTGCCTAACTGGCTTCTCAGTGACTCCACATTCAGCATATAAACCTTTTTTTATCTGAGCAAAAGCTACATTTGCTATTCATCACACTGTGCAGTCTGGAAACATCTCTGTGTATGGTGGCAGGAATCCTCCATGCTTCCTGCCTGTGCACTCCTAGCAGACCCGATCCCCCTGTCAGCCCAAGAGGGGGCCGCTGAGCCATTGGCATGGTTGCAGCTACTTTTCTCTGGAGCCCAATTGGAGCCACAAGCATCCGGACCGGAAGTGGGTGGCAAGCATCCGCACAAACTTTGGGAGTCATTATGTAGGCAGAGACTGCTTGTTCATTTCCCAGCCATCAGAACTGAAATCATCACACAGAACCTGTATTAATTACAATACTGTTTGGCCAATAACTTAAGCATATTTCTTGCTAGTTCTTACAACGTAAATTAACCCACTTTTATTTTTCTGTGTATTACCATAAGGCTTGTGGTTTACAGGCAAGTTTCTGGGGTGCATCTGTCTCCTTTGGCAACAACATGGCATCTACTCGACTTTGCCTGCTCTCTCTATATATCAGATTTCCCTCCTGGCTATATTGTGCCCTGCTATAGACCCAAAGCAGCTTCTCTATTAAATAATAGTAATAAAACATATTCACAACATCAAGAAGGGAATCCCACATCAAAGTGACCCCACATCATTCCAATTAGAGTACAGAGGGTAAAAAGCAGAGCAGACTGATTTGAATGTAATCACATGTATTCCAGAAACACAATGTTTCTCTTCGGTTCTCTGGTAGTGCTCCATAACTTAGGGCTGGTGCACCGGCTCACCTTCCTCTTCATTTAAGAATTTCTAGATCATGAGTATCAAAGACTTGACACTGCAATGGTAGTTGAACTCTATCTAGGACATTGACATTCTTTTTTATGATTTTAACATTTGGAAAAGGAGAAATAGAAGATTTTCTTGAAGACAGGTTGTAGAATTTTAAAAGAAACAAAATAAAACAAAAAGACTTCTAGTGGCTTTTTTTTTCTACATGCAGAAGTCCATATATAAAGTGATCATGGCACTGATGCATAAAGGGCAATACAAGACAGCTCTCACTATATTCAATTGCCACGCAGGAATACTTGTTTCAAAGGTTGCTTACTTAAAATAAGTTGCAAAGTTTTATTTATCCCTATGCTTAACCGTAATTCCCAATTCATACCTTGATTGATTAGAGAATCAAATAAAATATTACTGTATTCTCAATTCTCATATGTAAATTAAGTAAATACCTCAAAGTAATTTGAAATGCCTAGCTAGCTTTCATATCCATATTTCATATCTAACAATGAGAATCCTTCTGGCTAAAGTATGAAAAATAGTTTTTATCGTTATCCAATTTTTACATATTTGCCTAATATGTTCTCAAATTTTCTGTCGGATTACTAATGATCTGATCACTTAAAAAATAGTAAAAACGAAGCATTATAAAGGTAGGGATAGATGTTAGTCCCACTGTTAGCAGTCCCACAAACAGACCAAATTAGTCAACTGTCACCCACATGTAGAAGGCCTATGTAGGTTTCATGCAGACTCCTTGAGCTGTTTTGGAACCTATTCCCTATGGTGGATGCCTTGATGTAGCGGGGAGGAGCTTGTTCCAGAATCAACTTTGATGTCATGTCTTGTTGTCTCCCATTGGAGGCTTTACAATTTCTTAGGAGTGGATTGGGTAGGGGACTAGACAGGAGGTGGGGGAGGAAATAGGAGAGGATGAAGAGGAAACAGTGGTGGATACGTAAATTAAATTTAAAAAATTAATTTAAAACGTCTCTGATTTTTCTTGTCCCAGTATTAAATTTTATACTCAGGTATAGCTGACCTGAAGTTTGAAATCTAGAAAATATTCTAGAAATCAGTCTATTATGTCTGGTTTTTTGGTGTCTGGCATATAGCATGAAGCAGAATATGCAGAACATGCGAATATAGCACTCACACAGAAATTTGAGGAACACGGATTCATTCAGGGCTCCTTTTTTTTTAAAAAAAAAAAGCAGGTTTTTTTTGAAAATATAACCAAAAAATCAGTAATACATGTTAACATAAAGCTATAAAGACTTACTCGAACTTTTTCACTTGACTGTATGAAGAATAGGAAACAAGAGAGGCAAATGAAGAAGAAGAGGAGGAGAAGGAAGAAGAAGAAGAAGAAGAAGAAGAAGAAGAAGAAGAAGAAGAAGAAGAAGAAGAAGAAGAAGAAGAAGAAGAAGAAGAAGAAGAGGCTTTACAGAAAAGACAAAGCATGAAAAAAAAAAGCCAAAAGGTTATCTAAATATTGGAGGTTAACATCAAAGCTCATGCTACTGAAATAGAGATTGCAGAAGTGAGAGGCATTGCAATGTAGTGTAGGATTGTGGATGCAATCAAATCATGTCTGATCAGTACTGAAAGATAAAGAGTGGAAAGAGTTACAGTGCAAATACGTCCTGGTCTGAAGATACCAGTTGCAAGTCTTCGTCAGTATAGAAGTTCAGAAAATTGTGATTATTGGGATGCAAGCCTTGCTTTCTTTCCATTGTGCTTCCATTCTCAGTTATATGTATGAGAGTGAGTGAAAGAGCAAGCAAGGGAGGGAGAAAGGGAATGTGGGAGGAAAAGAGGGAGGGAGAGAGAGAGATAGAGAGCTTCACAGATTATTCACATATTCTCAGTATTTTGGGTCACTTTTAAATGGTAAGGATTTTCTGTCAGTTTTGATATTTTAATTGATAAGAACATATTCTATGATTAAGCACTCATAGGGACATTTGTTTAAGAATCCAAATAACAAATAAAATATTATTCATGTTTTTTCTCTGTGTGTATAATAGAAGTTATGTAATACATTTCTTTTCAGTAGGTAGAACAAAAAGTAAAGTTAAAACCACCCCCAAATGACCACTTTTAGTACTTTTATTTTATAGGGAGATGTGTGGAGCATGCATAAAACCATATTCTTAAATTAATCTCCTTTGGGTGCAACAGGAAAAGGCCTCATTATTCTTGTAACTGGAAAAATTTGATTTTATTGACACCCTCGCTGCATGTCGGTTGTTCATTTTTATCTCTCAAGGCTGTAGTTTTACAGACTCTTCTTTTGAAACTTAGCAATTCCACGCATATTTCAAAGGATGTCTCTTTATGCTATTTTAATATCTACTTCTGAAATAACAACTGTAATTTCAAGAAAAACAATAAATCTTACTATGTCTATGTCTTATACATGTCAAATAATAAATAGAAAGATTAAGTTGGAAACTATTTTGAAAAATATAGTTACATGGAAGGAGACACCTTCTTTCTGCTCAATAATTGCCTGTGTCTAGGACATACTCTATTGTGTCTCACACCCTACCGGTAATGTATAAATGCTTTCGAAACATATTAAGAAATAAGTAGATTAGTAAGTGAATATTATCTGTGGTATGGCTAGCTAACTTACTTTAACATATAACTGGCAGAATTTTATTGCTGGATGGAGTCATCACTCTTTCAAAAGCTTGTATGTTAGACAAAATGATGGACTATCAGAGATGTCTAAATCCTAATTCCTAATGCCCAGAATTAGGTATCTGCTGCATTACTTAACAAATAAGACTTTACTTTTATAATTAAATAATGCTTTTGAGAGAAAGTCATGTTTGACTAAGTGAGTTCAATCTAATCACTGCCCTTTGCATATCTTCTTTGAGTATTTTAACAAGGCACTTTGAAAACTTTGGTTCCTCCTAATAACACTTTATAATCTGCCCCCATGGACCTGCCACCTAGAATCCCATGTCCCTTCTATTTTTACTTATTTATTTGCAAATTTTAGAACCCACCGATTCCAATTTGTACTGTGTCTATGCGTGGATTTTCTGCAATCAGCTGAAGTGTAGTGGAACTGTCCTGAGCAACACATTTAATTAAACAGCACTGAATCTGCTTCTCTCAGCAGCCCTCAACTTTAAGCCCTGAATTGGGGAACAACTTTCCTCTATGTGATAGAATGTTGATTGGATTTCTATTCAGTAGCTTTGTGCAATTAACTCTGGTTGATATGAGTTCTGAGTGTTGCGGTTCTATCATCCCCAGAAGATACTCTTTGTTCACATCCTCCTCAACTTCTGATTTTTATCCTCCTATGTCCCCTCACACCATAGTCCTTGAGCTTTTTGAGGAGTGTAACATAGATACCTCACTGTGGAAAACTGCAGTCATTGTGTCTCTAACCATGGTGAGCCACTGTGTAAAGATTTTATTTACCCCTACAGCCTGAAAATAAGCCATCCATACACTCCTGGCAAGATTTGAAGTACCAGATATGTGTTTCCTACAGTGTAATGAGTCTTAAATCCTGTCAAAAAATTATTAATTCTTAACTATTGTCCCATTATTCCACCCATGAATATTATAGTGGTTGGAATGAGTATGGCCTGCATAAACGCTTACATTTGGATGTTTTTCCACAGTTAGTAGAACTGTTTGGGAAGTAGTATAATGTAGGCCTTGTTAGAGGAGATATGTCATTGAGGGTGGGGTTTGAAGTTTCAAAAACCCGCATCAGACACAGGCTTTCTCTGTATTCTCTCCTGTACTTTCCTCTCTTCCTTTTCTGTCTCCTCCTTCTTCCTCTCCTCTATCACCATAACACCATAACAAGCCTCAGATGATACCCCTACTAAATTTACCCCATTTATACCACAGATGTTATTGGCTCCTCTATTTTCTCTTTATTTTTATACTTGCAAGTGCTAAGAATTTTCTCAGCAAATGTACATGTAGTGGCAAGTAAAATAAGAAAAAAAAATGAAATGAAGCATCTCTCTTAGCTAATGGGTTGCAAAACACAAAAGATTTGACAATCTTTCTAGAAAATTTTGAATATGGTAACCTATTCTTATGAAAGTATATATGATGGCAATTCCTCCTAGATGCAAAATTGACAGATAGGAGTTAGTGAGATTATAAGAAAATAATTAAAAATATCTCTACCTCAGTTTCCATTATCATAAAGGTATAATGACCTAATATGATGTCACCTTATCAGAATTAATGGGATAATCATTTAAATTAGAATAATTTTTGAAGATAATGATAGAGGGAAGTGCTATATTAAGTGAACAAAATTACAAAAAATAAAGCAAATTGGGAGAAGCTAAGCTCAATCTATAAATGGTGTCTGAAATTTAAGTAATTGACAAGAAATCAGAATTCACGGCCAATCACTGGACTTCCAATTTGTATCATTTGAGAAAATTTGTACAGAACATCCTTTTCTCATTTCTACATTTGCTTATTATGTGAAGAGGTAATTCAACACTAAATAAGGCCATAGTCTCTTTCCATCCTCCCTATGTGTCATTGTTGTCTGCTGAAAAAATTATATTAAATTGATAATCCGATTCTTTCCCTAAATTGTGATAACTAGGTTTCGGATTAAAAGACTCCATTCAATTCCAACAAACTGGTGTACTGAACTATAACTACTCCATCCTCTGTATACCATATTTTATACTTCCTTAGGTACTACATCAAGTTTATTCCAAAAAGAAAAAAAGAAAGACAGAGAAAAAAAATGGAGAGAGACGTAAGCTCAAACCATGTATTTGACATCTAATGTTAAATTATCATAAAATTTACATATTTCTATTTTCATTGAAGTCCATTTTCAGGTGATAAGAACACATATTATTTTTATTAACTCTTCATTGAATATAGTTTTTGTTTAAGGTATTCTTATAAATGTGGGATAGATAAGAAATTGTAATAAAATATGATTTTATAATTTTATGGTTTTACCATGATCAGAATACTTAGTGTAATGATTAGTTGGTTGTCAATGTGATTGTATTAAGAAATGTCCTGAACACACATTGTGCCTGGTATTGGTTGTTTTTGTGGGGACATTTTCAGAGAATTAACTAATAGAAGACCTATTACTAGCGTGAGAAGCATGGTAATAATGGAACAGATTCCCATACTAAACCAAAAGAAAAGGGGACTGAGATGGCTCAGTGGGCAAAGTGCTTGTTTTGCAAGTATAAAGAACTGAATTTGGATACCAAGAACACATGTAAATAGCCAGGTGATGTAGTAAGCACCTACAGCCTCAGTAGATTCCCCAGAGCCACTCTAACCATTAGTGAGGACCAAATTCAGTGAGAGACTAAAACAGTGAAATGAAGCGTAAGACACATAAGGTCAAGCCGCAGCCTTCAAACAAACTTATACGTACATACACACACACACCAAAAGAGAGAGAGAGAGAGAGAGAGAGAGAGAGAGAGAGAGAGAGAGAGAGAGAGAGAGAGAGAGAGAAGAAATGGCTAGCCTTTTCATTTCTCTTTAGATACACACACACACACAGAGAACAATCTCTTTTTGCAGTAACTTTTAGGCATGATGGACTGAAACTTCAAGCCTTGGATCAAAATAAATCCTTTCTTTCTAATGTATTTATCATTAGATAATTGGCCACAAGAATGCAAAATCAGCTCATACACAGATGTTTACCCTTATTTGTTTTTTGCCTCCATAGCTAGCTATCATGCCATTATTAAGTAATATTGGGACATGTATAAGATGTGCACTGGATAGAATACAAAGAAAACTGATAGATTCAAGATGTAAAGAAGAACTTATTCTTAGAATGACTTATAATATTTTCACTGATGGTATTACAAGAGACAATCATTGAAGTGAGGCCGTTCACAACACTGCAAATTGCTAAATCACGATACTGTTCACTGAGTTTTGAATTCTGAGCTATGTAACATAGTTTTAATATACATATGTTCTGAAATGGATTTTTCAGAACAAAAAGAACAAAGTAAGTATTAATTAATAGAGGGAAAGTTTAACAAAACATAACAGTCTAGCAATGTATACATAAGACTAAAAGCAAATCTAGCTAATTTCCCAAAGTATATTCTCAAAACGTCATCATGCAATCTTTTAATACATACTGAACAAAGAAAGAAAACCCGTTGCCCAGATGTTTCATATTAAAATCATTTAATATACAACCTATACAAACATGTGCCATGTCCTCATAATAATTGCTATGAAATCTTGGGGAGCCCTGAAGTATAACCTTATAATTAAGTGGGAATATAAATTTAAAAATGCTTCTGGTTACCCATGGTGGCTAGAACAACTCCCTGCATAAGTATTGATGCAAGTGAAGCAAATTAAATCTTCTTGATAAGCTTATTAAAGAGGTTAGTTAAATAAAATCAACCCATTAGTCAATACATTATGCAGTGATCATCACTTTGGTCTCTATGACAAAGCACTTGGCAAATACAAGACAGAGGTGAAAAAATCTATTTTAGTTAGATATTCATATGCTAATGTTTGTTACCAGCTTTTTATAAAGTATATAAGTCTGTAACAAGGCAGAATATCGTAGATGTAGGATGCCCCTCTTTATTCTGTGGAAACCATTGGTTAATAAAGGAACTGGCTTGGCCTATGCAAGGTAGAAGGACGATGGAGTCAGAGAGAAGCCATGCATCCCCGCCGGAGCTAGATGGAACTTTCCCTAGTAAGTCACTGCCACGTGGCAATACACAGATTAATATAAATGAGTTAAATTAATATTTAAGAGCTGGCTAATAAGAAACTAGAGATAATAGGCAAAGCGGTGACTTAAATAATGTAGTTTCTGTGTGGTTATTCGGGTTCTCTGCAGCCAGGAAGAATAGCAGCCTCCTTACTACATATCATGGTGGAATAATTAGTTCAGAGAAGCTGGTCACCTTATAAAAGGCAGGAAGCAGAAGGAACAAGGGACAAAAGAAAGGACTGCAGACAAAGTATCACCCAGTGACCAAATTCCTCTAGCTTTGATAGATGTGAAAAAGTCCTATGATAGACCTGTACTTTTTTTTTTTTTAACTCATCTGTGCGCTAATGGTAAGATTAACTCTCCTCATATCCATTCCCCTCTCAATTGCACAATCACATTTGGAGACCAAACATTAAACACAGGAATCTTTTGAGAAATAATCTTCATAACTAAATCAGAACAAGTTTCCATTTCTCAGTTTTGTAAATAAAACTACTAGAAATATATTTATAATCAACCACTTTACAAGTTATTTATACAAAAATGGGATTTCATATTGTTCCATATTGATGGTTATACAACTTTGTGTGGAAACCTACATACTCACCAGTCCCTATACACTTCCGTGCAATGATATATATATAATTTTAAGCATATGTCAGCGATATGATTATAAATTTCATAAGTATGCATGCATATACATAATCCTATTTTTATATCTAGATCGATAAGATATTTTTTTTATAATTTTAATTAATATCAATAAACTTATCTTAAGTATATTGAATAAAATAGTTAAGAGTCTAAGGATGAATAGGACAAGGATGACTGAGTTCTGTGATAGATATTGTTAATTTCAGTGATAAATTAAGCAAATGTATCTAGTAGACAAAGAGGAAATTGTTCCAGAACTGACAGTAGCAGATAATGTACTTACATAATGAGATTTTCTATTTAACATCCAAACTTGATTTCACTCTTGGAAATTTACTCCATTTCTTAAAACATACTTTTGACTTTACTTACTAGATCTCAAGTGAAAAATATGCTCATGTCATCAGTGATCCAGGACTTTCTAAATCCCTGCTTCCATGGACCTTGCTTAGTAGGCCTATTGGTTCCACTTCATTACTGATGAACATCTCATTACTTTCCACAATGGAATGCCTTTTCTATGAAGGGTGATGTATCATCCCGATGATCCTTTGCATCAAACTTTGGATGCTACAAGTTTTCTAAACTGACACTGATGTAGTTAAACACAAATGATGAAAAAAAATTCCTAAAGCAATAGCCCATCATTTGGATGATCATGTGTGTGAGAGAGCTAAAGAAAAAGGTGTGAGATGATTGTTCAAATCACAGTGTGCCTCCAAATTTATATATTAGAATCTTCAGAATTTGTATCCTCTCATAAGCATTTTAGTGAAGTATTGCCTAATAAACCACTGTTTGCCACATTTGTTTTGGTTTTGTGCAAATATCAGAATATAACAATGTTATGTCAAAGAACAGCTGTAGCTTACTACAGTTGTTTTTATCTTTTTGTCTGTGATCCACATTAATATATTCTCTTTAATATTTGTATATGTATAGGTTATTATAGATTGAAAAATCGCACTTATCTCTTTGTATTTTTATGCATTTACACATTTATATTTGTTGAATACAAGGCAATAAAATGCAGCTTACACATTAATTGTTTTAGATGGTATAATAAATAAAAAATAATTTAGCCACATGATATCTGTCTGTTTACTATGAATGTAGAGAAGTACAGAGAAATCAGCATTCTTAAGCAGATTCTTCTATAGATCAGTTTATCAGTGACCAACAACTATTAGTAAAGAATAAATGAAGTTTTATTTAAACAGGATATTGACACTTCAGTTTATATTTCAAAAACAAATATTTAGCAAATAACTGTCTCACTTTTTGAATAGAATACAATTCATTGGGAATATTTTTCCTATTTTTCTTTATTTGATAAAAGAACGTTAAAGTGCAATTTCAAACTCAAACCAAGTTCCTGACCTTGATCTACAAGAACATAAATGTAGTCTACCCAATTACAACAGTGAACTAAGTACCTTTCTGTAAGTACCTTACAGACACGTTTTTATTGCTTCCTTGATGAAAAGAGAAGCTTAGTAAGTTTAAGAGTATATATGAAGAAGAATAAATACATCTATGACCAGTCTATATTGAGTGCTATTGGATGAAAATCAGTTTTTGATAATGAAGCAAAATGTGCCTGTTAGATAAATGTTTAATTCAAAGTTTTTCTTAATACATTGAAATGTTATTTCATTTGGTAGCTTAAAAGTTAATGTTTCCACAATTCTCAAGTGAGTCAGCTCCAAAGAACATTACTAACAGCAATGAGCCATATGTTTTCCCAACCCGCCAACTGCAGAAACCCGGAGTCATCCTCCAGAACAAAATAAAAGCCATTTGAAATCTTCTAAAGTCCTGAGTGTTCAAACTACAGAAGATAAAAATGGATAAGAAAAAGGAAAAATAAGGTTTATGGAACTGATTTTAGTTTTGCTTTATATTTTCATTTTTAATGTTTCTCTTAAATATACATTTGCTTTAGCACCAAAGAAGGATTAATTATTCTGAGCGTCCCCATCGATTTAAAAACTTGAAAAATACTCAAACCTTCTACTTAAAATGGACAAGTATTTAGATGTACTATCTATCCACTCACTATACATTAAATTGTCTCCAAACTACAAATTCATTCAATGGAAATGCCATATGAATTTTGAAATGCTGTATTTCAAAATAATAATGGTGTTTAGGGCTCTGATTAATAATTTGGTTATGTGAGCCTTGAATTTGTGAAGGGAAATTCTGTAAATGAACCACTGTATGCTGTTTTTTCATTTACCTTTAAGGTTGATTTCTAAGATTAAGGGAATTCACAATGTTTAAACCTAGAAATACTTTGATATTTCAAGGAGGGTTCCACTGAAACATCCCTTGTTGGGCTTGTTTCATTGCAATTAACTTGGTTGTTGAGGGAGGCTACTCATTCATTCCTGGCTGCCTAGACCCAAAATAATCACTCAGAAACTATATTAATTAAAACACTGCATGTAAGGCTTCAAAGCTATGGAGAAATCTTGTCTCAAAAAAAAAAAAAAAAGCACTGCTTGGCCTATTAGCTTATGAATAATTCTAGTTCATTCTTACATCTGGAATCAACACATCTCTATTAATCTGTGCATCAACACAAGGTCATGGCCTACTGCAAAGTTCTGGCTGGTGGCTCACATTTTTCTCCTCTGGCAGCTACATGGCATCTTACCAACTCGGCCTACTCTCTCTCTACATTCCTGTTTGGGTTTTCTGCCTGACTTTACTCTGCTAAGCTATTTATTTATCAACAAATAAAAGCAGCACAAAGACAGAAGGTCTGCCCACACTTTTGGTGGCTCATGTGTCCTAATAAAATCAGCCTTGTGCATGTAAACTTTCTATAGGAATGGGTGATCTTTATTGCAAAAAAAACATTTTGAAACTACCTTTGAATGTTATTCAGTGACATAACTTGTAGAATTCATAAAAAGTAATTAATTACTATGATTTATAGTTCAATGATGCTTGAATGCCCATGATTACTATTTACAATAGTCAGGATATGGGCTTAACCCAAGTATCTATCCTCACATGAAAGGTAAAGAAAATGTAATGTGCATTTGTACAATGGAATTATATTTAAATTATAATAAATGCAAATTTATTATTTATTTAAAAGCATATTCACCATCTTAGCTAAAATAAAATAAGGTTCTTCCAGTTTTGTATTATATTTTTATAGCTAAAATTGGTGAATATGATTATAGTATATAAAAAATAAGAACAAATATGTGTAATAAATATAACTACTTATATAAATACAGATAAGTTTAGCCACGATATATAGAGTTTTCTGTAAAATGTATATAGAACTTTAGCATGACTAAACTTTTACCACATAATCAAAAAAAGTTTCACAGTTTGAAACAACAGCAGCAACAACAAAGGAAATTAATATTTGCAACAACACAGAAAAAAATGCTTAGAATTTCAGCTACCTTTGTCTTCTTCAGGTCATCTTCCAGGTCTACTTTCTGTCCAAAAGCTCAGACACTGGCTTTTCTTGTTGAAATACTAAAATGAAGCATAACTGTGTCATCTCCATAATCCAAGGCAACAAAATAGAAGACCCAAACATGACTAGATGCAACTACAACTGGCTGGGATTTGACAAATTATTCAGAATACATACTTGAGAAAGACAGCGTCTTCAAGAAACGATCCTGGGAAAATTTGTTGTCCTGTCCTTATATAGAACAAAGAAATTAGCCACATAAAAAATCGTACTGCATAAGATCAACTCCACATGGATCTAAGATCTTGGTGTGATACCTGAAATGTGAAAATGTTAGACAAAAATAGAGACTACACCCTATAAAACACAGACATAGAAAAGGGCATTCTATATAGAATTCTTTTAACTCAATAATTAAATTTGAAAAATTGCAAATAGCGTCATCATACAGTACTATAAAAATTATGTAGTCAAAATAAACCCTAAACTAGGAGATAATCTTTGCCATTTCTGAATCTAACAGGGGTTTAATCCCCAGAATATATTAGGACCTCAAAAAACTAAGAACCATGAAAACAACCAAATTAAAAATGGGCTAAGGAACTGAACAGAGAGTTTAAAAGTAAAAATAAATAAATGACTAAGAAATAGCTTTAAAAGTATTTGTTATCTTTAGCAATTTGGGAAATGCAAGCTAGAATATTTTGAGATTTGATCTCACTCCAGTCAGAACGGAGAAGGTCAACAAGATAACTGATAAAAAATGCTGGAGGGCTTGTCGGAAAAGAAAAACACTGAGTTACTGCGAATGGAAGTATAAACTAATGTAGCATTTTTTGGAAATCAGTGTGGTTATTTCTCAGAACACAAATTGGTCATATGGCCCAGCTAGTCTTCCCGATGACATATATCCTGCTCCGTAGACACTCACGTAGAATTGTTCATTTCCACTCTAGTCACAAGAGCTAGGTAATGAATACCAGCAAATTATCCTTTTTAAAATTAATGATTAATGAAAATAGAAATTGAAATCCACGTATATGACATATTTATATTCAAGCTATACAGAAAACTTAAGTCATGAAATTTGCAGAGATGTGCAACACTCATCACGTATTAAAGTTTCTTTTCACAGCAGACAGGATACAACACAGACATCCACAATTTGCCAAAATTCAGAGAAATACTGCTCTTGGTGTTCAAACCTAATTGGTAAATTGCCAATACAACCCATTTATTTACTTAGGGCTCAGGGAGCATCATAGAATAAGGGAAGAAAGATTAAAAGTGCATGAGAACAGAGATAATATTTATACTAATGACAGGAGAGCTGAACTCATGAAATCTCAATATTGTTGGGAGAGCAGCACAATGACATCAGTTGCCATGCCAACATGGGTGGTCAGTGATGAAAAATCTCACAAGGCCCCCATCCTAAGAAGAACCACAGGCAATCAGTGGCTGCTGAGTTATGAAAAATCTACCTTCGCAATGAAAAAGTTTGTTATATCATCCTGATATGTTACCCAATCCCATGTGGTCAATCCTAAAACATGTCCACTCATGTGAGCAACAACAAATGGTCTCAGAAAGGTGTTAATGTACACGTATGTGAATAAGTATGTTTATGTAACAGTAATAATTAAAGAAGAAGAGATCATGAACTTGAGAGGGAATGGTGGCACAGGAGGTGGAAAAAAAGGGTAAGAGGAAGGGAGAATAATAGATATGCAGTACTCCCTCGAAAAAAAATTAAATCCCTTTAAATATTATACATATTTAATAAAATATTAAATAAATGAAGTGCCCTAATGTAAAGAAGTCAAATATAAATTGATAAATGTACTCTATCATCTCAGTTTTATGTGGAATCTAAAGCATGTGAAATTTATATACAATTAAAAAGTAGAATGATAAAATTCTGAGGTACTAGCATATAAGATAGAGATATTACATAGAGTTATATTGAAACAAACAACAGGAATAGTATCCATGACACAGAATTTACTTTTAGATAATAACAATATTTTGTGAATAAAAGAATTGCTAAAGGCAGATTTTAATATTTTCACATGAAAAAGAGAAGGAGGCCTGAGGTTATAGATACATACATTTGTTTCAATCATTTATCAATGACAATATTATCATGAACTACTTTGAAGTGGGCATATATAAACATATTCATAATTTGCATCATATAGGTATGTCTGTATGTATTTTAAATGAGGTACTGAGATCATTGCATATACTTCCCACAATAAAACATATCTTGGAAAGGAAATCAAAAAAAAAAAAGAAGAATGAATTAAAAAAATTAAGTGTGATCTATATGCATATTAAATTACTGATTTATAAGACTATCCTGACCCTTGGACACCAACTCATAATTCGTTCAATAAAACAAATAAGTAAATGAGTCTTTAGAATGTTCTATTTGATGATTTCATAGTTAATCAGAACACAATTTTTTTCCTTTTATTACAGGATACAAAGCAGATATCCTATTGATTTACTGTTTAATTAAAAAGAATAGCATGCCACAATGAAGGGAAAATAGAAAAGAAGTTATGATCTAATCTAAGATGCAGACCTATATTGGAGTGTGCTGACCTGTGAAATACAGCCAAAGTGTATACACAAAATTATACCTACTGTCAAAATGATGAGTTTCAGGCATCAAAAGTACCTCAGCTGCAATAATAAAGTAATTTTCACATTATTTGAACTAATGAAGGTAAAATTTTAATTGTGAAAGGAAGTAATGGCTGCATGACTCAAGGATTTTTTACTTTTAGTGAAAATAGGTTTATAGACAATAGTATTGCATAAAGGAGGACTACTGACACAAAAATTAATTACACAAAAATTGAAGAGTACTATTCAGTTTGAATTAAAAAAATGGTATTTGTTTCAATGAGATGGCTTTGAAACCAAAGCAAAAAATTAGCTTCTATTCTGCTTTCACCTTTATTAATAAAAATAGCATATATAAACAGGCTAGAAAAATCATACGAGCTGAAGTAGCTCAAATTCAAAAAGACAAATATGGTATGTATTCACTTATACCTGGGGCTTATTTGTTAAATCCTTGATAAGAAGGTTATAATCCATATAACTACAGAGGATACATCAAGAATGAGGTACTAAGGGTGGGTTAGATCACTCCAGGAATGGTAAATAAGCTAGTTATAGATGGATGGGAAGTGGTGGTGGGTGTGGAAATGAAACTAGAGAATCAAATCAAATTGAAGAGAAAAGAGAAAGGAAGAGAATACCAGGAGGGACAGCTGAAACTAAGGGTCATCTGAGGGGACAACAATAAACCTAACACAGTAGAAGTTTCCTAGTATGCATGCATATGTGAAGATAAATTAAATAAAATTGTCTAAGAATGGGGAAGACGTAGTCACACCTGGGCATATCTTGTCATTATCAAATGAAGTCACAACTTCTCTGAATGAGTTAAGTTTCACTGACTGCAATCAGTCCTAAATGGGATGCCTTTATCAGACATCTCCTCTCAGGGTTCAGGGGACTCTGTAGAAAGGGAAACAGATTTTTGAGAGTCAGATGATATGGAGCACACCAAGAAAAGAAGGACTTCTAAACACAGGATGCCCAATTCACCTATGAACTCATCACAGGCTGTAGAAACAATCATAGGGCTGCACAGGGCTGGGCCAGATGCTGTCCCAGGACTAAGAGTGGAAGAAGACACAAGTCCACATCCTTAAATCAGAAGATGTTTCTTTTTAATAGATAACCAATGACAAATAAAAACTTGGTTTTCTCAAATAGAATCGCATTGGATATACAAACCACTCTTACCAACTGAACCCATGCTCAGCAAGACAGACAACAGAAAAAGAACTCAAAGGAATATTTGAGAGTTTATCCTCTCATAGCACTTTGTTGGGGTCTCTCTCTCTCTCTCTGTCTCTCTCTCTCTGTCTCTCTCTCTCTCTCTGTCTCTCTCTCTCATCCTTTGACTATATTTTATGGCTTCTGTTGTTGTGTTTTTATGGAGTATTTCTCAGTATTAACATTTGTGTCACTTCATCAATATGTTTCCTGTACTGTTTCTTAGGGTCTTTTTCTTCTGCTTTGTCCTATTCCAGTTTTTATTTTCTTATTTTGTTTTATAACTACTTTTTGCAAATTTCTGCTTGTGTTCTAATGAAATAAAGAAAAGTTGTGAATATGCGTGAATGGCAATAAGGGATTATAGAGGAATAGTGGGGGAGGGAAATTCATAATCTGAATATATTTTATGAAAATTATGTTTTAAATAAAAATAAGACAGAAATAGTCAATTATAAAAATGATCTCATAACTATAAAGTAATAAATTAATTACAATATTTTCATCTTTAGAAATATTTACCAAATCTTTGAGGACAAATTTATATGATTTTTAAGTAGGTATTAAAACATAAAAATAAATAGTAGCCTTTCTTTTATGGAAGCTAATAAAATGTACATGAAATTTAATATATTTGCAAAGTTCTGCAATACACTCAAGAAAGTCCACAAACACAAAACAAAGAAAAAAATACAATGATTTTAGTGCAAATCAGAGCAAATTTCACTTATATAATTAATGATATAGCTTATCATCTCCATCATGAGTTGTAAAGCAATGTTATTAGAATATTCTCTGAATGCTGAAAAGTAGATAAGACCAGAAGTAGAATTTCATAATAAATAGGGAATGAACTTAAAAGCAAGCCGAGCAGTTGGTTTAATCTTTGGTTTCTTGAAAAAAAAAACATTTTTTTCTCTTTTCAACTCTATTTTAATTTTTATTATTTAAAATATTTTTGATTTAAATATGTTTTTATCATATTTCCCCTTCCATAATTCCTTCAAGATAATCGTCAATTCCCTACCTACCCAACTTTAAGTTCTTTCTCAATAAACAAACAAAAATCCAGTGCAACTACAAAACCAAGAGAACAAATCAATGCCTCCCAGAAAACAAACCAAAAAAAAATAAAAGCACCCAGATAAAAATACTATACATTTCATCATATGTTGTCTAGCTACTCTTAAATATGAGTATATGAGGCTTGTTTTGTACTAGTTTTTCTCTGCTCCCCTCCCTACCTTTCCTCTTCACTTCAATCCTCTCCCAAGGTCCCCATGCTTCTAATTTACTCAGGAGATCTTGTCTTTTTCTACTTCCCATTTGATTAAATGTGTGCATGTCTCTCTTAGGGTCCTCTTTGTGGTTTAGGTTCTCTAGAATTGTGATTTGTGGGATGGTTTTCTTTGCTTTATGTTAAAAAAAACACTTATGAGTGAGTACATGTGATAATTATCTGTGTCTGCGTTACCTCATTCAAAGTGATGTTTTCAAGCTCCATCCACTTGCCTGTAAAATTCAAGATGTCGTTACTTTTTTTCTGCTGTGTAGTACTCCATTGTGTATGTGTACCACATTTTCCTTATCCATTCTTGGGTCAATGGGCATTTAGGTTGTTTCTAGGTTCTGGCTATGACAAACAGTGCAGCTATGAACATAGTTTAGCACACGACCTTGTGGCACAATTGAGCATCTTTTGGATATATACCCAAAAGTTGTATTACTGGGTCATGAAGAAGATTGTTTCCTAATTTTCTGAGAAATCACCACATTGACATCCAAAGGGGCTGTACCAGCTTGCATTCCCACCAGCAATGCAGGAGTGTATCCCTTACCCCACAACCACCCCAGTATAAGTTGTCATCAGTGTTTTTGATACTGGCTATTCTTACAGGTGTAAGATGGAATCTCAGAGTTGTTTTGATTTGCATTTCTCTGATGACTAAGGATGCTCAACATTTCCTTAGGTGTCTGTCTTTCAGCCATTTTAAATTCCTTTGTTAAGAGTTCTCTGTTTACATCTGTACTTCATTTTTTTCTTTGAGGATCAATTTCTTGAGTTCTTTGTATATTTTGGAGATCAGACTTCTGTCTGATGTGGGGCTAGTGAAGCTCTTTTCCCATTCTGTAGGCTCTCGTTTGGTCTTGTTGAATGTGTTGTTTGCTTTACAGAAGCTTTTCAGTTTCAGGAGATCCCATTTATTAATTGTTTCTCTAGTGTCTGTGCTATTGCGGTTATATTTAGGGAGTGATCTCCTGTGTCAATGTTTTCAAGTGTCCTTCCTACTTTCTCTTCTATAACGTTCAGTATGGCTAGATACACATTATTCTAAGAACCTTTACAATTATTTTATATGAGTTAGAGCTATGATCCTTTGTAGAAAATACAAATTAAAGATTAATTCATTAGAAATGAGGGAAAGAAACAAAACAGGAAATGTCTGAGGCTATATAAATCAATTTCATGTGTAGAATATATGTACTAAAAAAGGGATATAACACTACCTGAGAAACTATTGGAAGTGTGATTTTAGTATTAAGAATTTTTATCTAGCTACAAATCTCTGATTATTTTTTCCACTTTATTGAAAATGGATCCTTCTCTCATACAATACATACTTAGCACAGTTCTTCATCCCTCCACTTCTCCACACCCCTCCTTTGAGTCCACTCCCCTCTATTTCCCTTCAGAATGGAATAGGCCTTCAAGGGACAACTATAATACACAACAAAACAAGATATAACACATCAATATACAAGGTAAAAAGACCTCCTATCAAGACTGGACAACAACTCCAATAGGAAGAGTCCGAAGAGCAGACAAAAGAGACAAAGACAGACATGCTCGTACTATTCCATCAAAAACACCAACTTAATGAGCATCACATTGTGGGAGCCACAGAGTGGACCTGTTCAGACTCATTTATGCTCATTCATGGTTATATGACAGGAGGTTTGACATAAGGTGTAGTTACTGCTATGGAAACTCCTTCAGCCTTTAAGATACCAGCCCACTTTGAGCAGGTTCTCATGTTATATTAAATAAGACAGAAAGCATGTGAGGGCCTCTTGGCTACTGGATTTGGTTGCAGTTCCCAGCACACACAGAGGTCTGCAGATCACTGCTATTTCTTTGAGTTTATTCCCTAATAAATAAACCTTTGTTTACTCCATTCTGGGTTATTTTGGAAGTCTTTTGTATGCCAAAAGGCTACTAGCAGGATATTTTGACCTATGGTGTGGTTACTTGATGTTTTGGATATTAAGGAGGTAATTATTTTGTTCTTCTATCTTGGTAAAGAAGTCCTTTGCTTCTCCCTCCTTTTTGGATTGGGATATATAAAAGCTATGAGAAGTAAATGCAAAGTAAATTTCAGTTTTACTTGATGCCCTCCAACTCTATCTGTTGTCTCTTGTCTACTACTTTTTCAGTCCTCAGTCTTCCCCACAAGCATGGACAAATATGTGAGGTTGGGTCCAGCAGATGGTGCCTCAGATTTGGGCTTGGGTATGGTAGAATAATACAATGACCACCACAGATGAATAAGACACTGCAGATGAAAAGTAAGCTCTGGGATAAATAGTAAATGTGGAAGTGTGGTGAGTATATGCTAGACAACAGGTTTGATATGGGAGTGCCATATATCAATCTGTTGATTTCATTGGTTAAGCAATAAAGAAACTCCTTGGCCCTGATAGGTTAAAACATAGGTGGGAGGAGTAAACAGAATAGGATGCTGGAAGGAAGAGGAAGTGAAGTCAGACTCTGCTCTGCTCTCAGAGAGACTCGACAGCTCTGCTCTCTGGAGCAGAGATGCCAGGCTCCGCTCTTCCAGGCAGCTCTGACCCAGGATGGATGTAGGCTAGAATCTTCCCAGTAAGCGCACCTTGGGGTGCTTACACACATTATTAGAAATGGGCTAGTCCAGGTGCGAGAATTAGCCTAGAAGAGGCTAGATAGAAATGAGCCAAGCAGTGTTTAAAAGAATACAGTGTTTGTGTAATTATTTCAGGGCATAAGCTAGCATGCGGCCGGGGTGCTGGGGATACAGCCCCACCACTCCTATTTCAACACAGGTTGATTGGTTATTTCAAAATAATGATTCTTGGGCAATTGCATTTACTCAATTTTTAGGCCAAATTGATAATCATTTTCCAACTAATTGATTGTGCAATTTTCATTTTTTATTTTTCTTAAAATTATAATTATAGGTTCCTTAAAGGATGCTGTGTTAATTTTTACAGATGGTTTATCTAACAGAAGATTAGCATATGTTATTGATGATAAATGATATGTAGGAAAAACAGATATAGCTTCAGCTCAAATAGTTGAGCTACAAACTGTTGCTATAGATTTCCAGATTTTTGGAAGTAATGCATTTTACTTATATACTCACAATCAGTATACTTTTAGAACTCTTCAAGTCATAGAGAATTATACCTGCACTGGAACTAGTAATAGTCAAATTAGAATACTGCTCCAGCAACTTCAAGATGCTATTCATCATAGAAAATTGCCATGCTTTGGTTATCATATTAGGGTAAATTCAAATCTTCCTGGTCCATTGGTTTAAGGTAATGCTTTGGCTGGCAAATTTGCTCAGTTAATTGCTTTATCTCAAGTTGAGTTTACTCAGCTATCACATGCTTTACATCACCAAAATAGTAAAAGTTTGAAAAAACAGTTTGGCCTTACAAAAGAAATGGCTCAACAGATTGCTAAGCAAGTGATATATGTCCATGATATTCACCTGTGCCTCATCTTGGAGTAAATCCTCAAAACCAGATTTCTAATCATTTATAGCAAATGATGTTTCTCATGTTACAAAACTTGGCAAATTAAGATATGTACATGTGGTGGTCGATATATATCTAGGTTTCTTAATGGCCACTGCACAAACTGGAAAAGACACTAAGCATATGATAACTAATTAATTAAAATGTTTTTCATATTTGGGAATTCCTACAATTACAAAATTATAATGTATCCAGAAATAGCCATAAAACATTTCAGCATTGTTGTTCCTAATGGAATATTGAGCATAAAACAGGCATTCTTTATAATTCTCAAGAACAGGGAAATGTGTAACATGTCTATGGCTTCATGAAAACATAATTCAAAAAATGAATAAGAAGTATTATAATGTATTGAATCATGCCCTTTTTATTATAAAGTTCTTGAATGTCAATGACTTTGAGAAATCTGCTGAGCATAGATTTTGGCATGATGGCACCACAGTGACCTTTACTCAAGCAAAATGGAAAAACCTTTGCAATGGATTATGGAAAGGACATGATCCTGTTATAATATGTGGTCAAGGGCATTTTTGTGTTTTTTTCACAGGAGGAGAATGGGGCTTGGTGGTTGCGTACATTTTCTGTAGTATATAGAACAGAGGAATGTCAACCCCAGTGGCATTCTGAATGCCAAGGCCCACTTCTCTGGGGTTGTAGTGAGATTGCTGAACCAGTGTTTCTGATCTCCAATGTAATCATTATGCAATCTGAGAAGGGAAGGAGATCATGGTGATGGTTGGTGATTTCCAACTTCCTGATAGAACCTACTACATAGATATTCAGAGCTCTGTGAATCCTACTTACTTTGGAGCTGGCCCTAGAATGCTTACTGAATTTTTGGCCATGTATCCACAAAATATTTTGGGATGCAGAAGGTAAATGTGTCAGTATAATATTGAATGTGTTGCTGAAATTGAAAACCTGAAGAACTAGGACCTCAGTAATTTTCCCTGTGGGGGAAAGACACTTGTTGAAATAATTGAACACTATTATGGAAGTAATGTGTGACTACATCCCTTCTTCAGTATATGAGGAGGGGTGGCATAAATGAGCTACACAAACACAATATTTTAGTCAAGAGAAGAAATATACAATAACAAAATTGACCTTAAATTTGCATCAATAAACCAAGATCCATACCAATGCAATATAGCATATCCCCCTTTAAATATAAAGAAACATTTATAAACAATATTTGAGGATTTGGACATAGTACTCTCCAAACTACTTACTGCTGTTTATTGGGCAGACTAATTTTTTGAGGGGTGTTCAAAGCATCCTTTCAGGACATCTTGGTCCATGAAACCATGTTAGTCAGAAGCAATCTACAGGTTCTCATTCTCTGTGGAATCAGAAGAAGAAACTCTTTTCCAAAGCAAAACATCCATAGACCCATATTTTGAATTGAAGATACCTTTGAAAACTATGTGTTGGCTTAGCTTAGCAGTCCCCAGAATCAAATTTCTCTCTCTGCAGTTAAAAAATTTAAAATGGCACAGTAATATACATAATCTAGACTCGTTCTGTATATTCCATCTTTATGTGGCTTATTGTTTTTAACTTTTTTTTAATCTATGACTGTCTGTACTCTGTCTCTTTAAAGACTTTGCTTTATTTTTTTTAAACAAATTTCTTCTTTTCCAACTCTTTATACTCTTTTTCTTCTCTCTCCCAAGCCTACATACCTTTATCCAACAATGTGACCCATTTAGAGGTCTATGTCTGTCAGAATCTGTTTTTACCATGTATCTGTAAGCCTTTTCTGACTAGGATGGCTTCTTAAAATGCTAAACACTTCTTAAAAACTTAAGCTGTGTCACTGCTAGGGGTAATATGGCATTGCTTTCCTGCCTCACCCTGTTCAGCATGGCAGAGCTGCTGGCCACCTCTGAGAGCCTTGCACACTGCCACACTTCCAGGCCCACAGCTGGTCCAAATTGCCATCAAACAAGCCACAGTACACTGCGCACAAACCCCATCCAAATATTCAGTCTCTGGAAAGAGCCAGAGGTTGCTCTGGCAGCACAGCCCAGAAAGCCTACATTTCAAAATGGTCCTGCTTTTTTTTTTTTTCTGCTGCCACTGAGTCAGAAAAATCTCTCTTAAAAGAGCTGCAGCATGCCACTAGCAAATAGCAAGAAGCTGTGTGAAACTCTGTATTTTTGTGTCTAGAATTCCTCCAAGCCCTCTCAGGTTTTAAGTGGATTTTAGTCAACCACACTGACATGAATTTGTTGGGGGAGGGGCCACTTGTTGGTCCCCTGCTGCTTAGAACACCAAAGTAAACACACAGAAACCATATTATTTAAATCACTGCTTGATCCGTTAGCTCTAGCTTCTTATTTGCTAACTCTTACATCTTAATTTAATCCCTGTCCATTAACCTGTATATCACCACATGGCAGTGTCTTACCTGATAAAGTTCCAGTATCTATCTCCAGCAAGGCTACATGGCTTCTCTGTTACTCTACCTTCCTTTATTCCAGCATTCAGTTTTGTTTTCCCCACCAACCTAAATTCTGCCCTATCACAGGCTCAGGACATTTTTCTTTGTTCATTAATGGTAATTACAGCAAACAGAGTGGAATCCCACATCACATGTACACCCTGTACTATGTACATATTTTATCACATAAATACTCAGGTTTATATACAAATTTAAATACCAATTTTAATGGCATCAATTTAAAATATTATCATAACTAGTTATCTTCAATTGCACAATTGACTGCAGTATTCTGAAACAGCCAAAAAATTTGGGCAATACACATTACATTTTACGCCATGAAAATCAAGAAAGTGATAGAGATCAAGGGAAGAAGAAACCAAAAGCTTGTCTCCTGCTGGGCTGCTCTGGAGGAGAAAATGTTTTTGTGATATATGTAATCTTGGGTCAAAATGGACTTTAAAAATATTGTGAACATCGCTATGTTCTCTGTGGTGTCCTTTTGCCAAATGAGGGCAATGAAATCATTCACCTACTCAACGGAACAGATGCTTGTCTTTTCTGGATTGCACTTGACATCAAAGAATGCCAATACTGCTAAAATAGGAGACTGCACTGAAAATGACTTCTGTGACATTTAGAGCATTGTCTACTGTTGTGGATACTTTAAACATTATTTTTATTCTCAAGTTACCTCAGACTGTGATATTAATGAGGAGTCAGAGAAGGATAATTTGCAAGGTAACCTGGAACCAGTAATGAATGACATAAATATGACCAAGAAGGCACCTAATAAATTAACAGAAGAATAATATTCATGTTGTATTCTGAGTTACAAAGAAAAATAATGGCAGAGAATGGCACATGTATTATTTAAGTGATCGTTTTCAATAAATACATCTGAATAATAGTTTAGGTGTATTTAGATGCATTGTGTTTACGTAGTCAAAACTTAAAAACTAAAATGCTAATTTTTCACAGTAAGAATATAATTAAATATTTCAAGCTTCAAATGAGAAAATGGTCAACAATAGGCACACAATATATTCTTCATTTATGGAAATAAATGTGATTTTTGCTGGTCTCAATTAAATTTTATAAATATAGTTATAGATAATTCAGCACTGTTATGCACAAAAAGCAAGTTTTTCAGGAATGACATCATGACTTGTCCAATATTGTAATATGAATGTGGTTCTATTACAAAACAAGCTTATTCATATAAATCCCAACTCTTTCCAAATAAAAATAAACTGTATTCACTAGCAAAACATAGCATGCCTATTCCAAATGCTTACTATCTAATTATAATTATGTTACTTCCATAAATTTTAATACGATTAGTAGAAACAAATTATAAAAATTTGATAATTTATTTTTTTCTTACATAATGACACTCAGTTTCTCAAGGATTTGAGTCATTTCTTGATATAACATAAATTTTTTTCTTTTCTGTAAAACTTGGAAAAATAATAAAGAATATTATTCATCTTGATGAAGCTTTACACACCAACATTAAGAAGATCCAAGTCTTTCTCAAATACTGTGAAATTCAAAACTCAACTGAATCATATCACTGAAAGCAAAGGTGATTCCCTTAAAAAAAATCCCTGCAGTTTGCACTAAAAATACTGTCAAAACCCATAAATTAAAAAAACATAAATAAACCATTTTTGTACTAAATTTAAATTGTGCCCAAATGACTTGTTCCTACTAGAAAGAATACTATATGAGTGTCTTCCTGAGTACACAGAGAGTTGCTACTAATCTCAGCAAGCATTTTGTTGAAAGAAAAGAAAAAATATAGTTTCTTACCATATAGAGGCAAAACAAAGTGGGAAAGAGTTGATTGGACTCACATAAATATGGAAGTTTTTCAATGGAATACTCAGAATAGACTATGCATCTACATTAGATCAGGACAAATATTATCTTAACAAAGCAGGAGAATTTTACAATTAAATTTACATTTCATTATTTGAGGAGAGTAAGATCAGTAATTCGATATTTGTAAAAATATTTCTTAGGTGTACACATAGTATATACCACTTATTTATTTCAGAAAGTTCAAAAGTATGATGTTTAGAGCAATGTCCTATATGGCCCATACAGATTGATTCTTAATTTGTATCACTCTGTGTTTCATGTAATTTACAACTATCTGACCTTGCAAAGCTTAACACTGCATGCAAAACCTTCTAAAGTAGTTTCTGCAAAACTTTAAATTCTGTCTCAAAGTTATCTATTTTAACTTGTCCATTAAAACCAAGTAAAAACAAAGAAAACAATAACAGTAGCCTCTTGTGTTTCCTTATTTAAACAGACCCTTACAAGACAGATTGTTTTTTGATTGTTGTTTATTTTGTGTTTGTTTTGTTCAGGAAGATATGAGATGTTTGTGAATTTTCTTGGCCAAGACTTGCATATTAATTTCAACTCTCTCTCTCTCTCTCTCTCTCTCTCTCTCTCTCTCTCTCTCTCTCTCTCTCTCTCTCTCACACACACACACACACACACACACACACACACACACACACATTTTCTTTCTTATAAATAAGGGAATAATGGCCTGAATATGAATTGAAGAAACTATATCCAACAGGTTTCTTCTGGCTTTTTTTTTTTTTTTGTATCTAGCCTTCAAAATATTTCTAGCTCCTAACTATTCTGTCTCACCCATGGTTTATCATACAATAAACAGAGCTTCAGCAACAGCCTATTGTAAATTTATAAACTTGAATCAAAAGGTGGCTATTTGATGAATATTCATCTTAATGGTGACTGATAAAACAAAATGTGTTAACATGGGCATTTATAAAGAACTTTGTCTTTTAACTGGGACTTTCAAGGTAAAGTCCCTTTGAAAATATTATTTTCTCCTGGGATGGTTGATGTGGGATTCTCCCTGCATGCTGTGAATACCATTGGTTAATAAAGAAACTATCTTAGGCCTGTGACAGGGTAAAATAAAGCTAGGCAGGGAAAACTAAACTGGATGGGGGAAGAGAAGGTGGAGTTAGAAAGAAGTCATGGAGCCACTGCCAGAGACAGATATGCTAAAACTTTGCCAGTTAGCTACTGCCACATGGCAATACAAAGACTAATGGAGATGGGTTAAATTAATATGTAAAAGCTAGTCAATAAGAAGCTAGAGTTAATGGGCCAAGCAATGATTTAAATAACATAGTTTATGTATGATTATTTTTAAGAGTCTGGGCCACTGGAAAACAAAGAAGTGGCCTTCTTACAACAAATTAGCATACCAACATGGCACTGACTAAATTTGTATAAAATCTGAGGGGGCTTGGAAAGGAATTCTAGACACACACACAAAAAAAATTGGGAACATTTTTTATTTCAGGTGAGCTCTCCTTGCTGGCAGCAGGCTGCAGCTCCTTTAAGAGAGTTTTTTTTTTTTTTTTTTTTTTTTCCTGATTCAGTGGTAGCACAAAAAAGCCACGCTTTTCGGAACTGCAATTTTCTGGGCTGTGCTTCCAGTGTGAGCTCTGATGAGGTTCAGCTATGAAGTATTTAATGGGTTTTGTGAACACAGTGCTACAACTTCCTCAATAGCAACATAGATGCTCTGTGTACCTGAAAATGGGGCTGTGGGCATGGCTTGCACTAAACAGAGTTCTGCCCCAAAATGATGGAATGGGTGGAGTCAAAAGACAAAGCACACTTAGTTGCTGCTTAATATTTTAAGAAGTGTGTCTTGACAGTATAGAATTACAGATACACAACAGATTCAGACATAAAAGACCTCTAAATGGGTAACAGTGTGTTTAAAAAAAATGTACATAGGCTCTGAGAAAGAGAAAACAATAAGAGTATAGAGTGCTAAAAAGAAGTAAATAGGGTTTGGATGGAAATAGAAAACACTATCCTGAGTGAGGTAAGCTAGACCCAAAAAGAGGAACACAGGATGTACTCACTCATATTTGGTTTCTAGCCATAAATAAAGGACATTGAGCCTATAATTCGTGATCTTAGAGAAGCTAAATAAGAAGGTGAACCCGAAGAAAAACATATAGGTATCCTCCTGAATATTAACCTTCATCAGGCGATGAAAGGAGACAGAAACGGAGACTGGCTTTGTGGGAGCCTAGGCAGTTTGGATGCTCACCTTACTAGACCTGGATGGAGGTGGGTGGTCCTTGGACTTCCCACAGGGCAGGGAACCCTGATTGCTCTTTGGGCTGACAAGGGAGGGGGACTTGTTTGGGGGAGGAGGGGGGAAATGGGAGGCAGTGGTGGGGGAGAGACAGAAATCTTTAAT
>NW_026067949.1:15095832-15097941 GCF_014885135.2 Alexandromys fortis
ACTCATATTTGGTTTCTAGCCATAAATAAAGGACATTGAGCCTATAATTCGTGATCTTAGAGAAGCTAAATAAGAAGGTGAACCCGAAGAAAAACATATAGGTATCCTCCTGAATATTAACCTTCATCAGGCGATGAAAGGAGACAGAAACGGAGACTGGCTTTGTGGGAGCCTAGGCAGTTTGGATGCTCACCTTACTAGACCTGGATGGAGGTGGGTGGTCCTTGGACTTCCCACAGGGCAGGGAACCCTGATTGCTCTTTGGGCTGACAAGGGAGGGGGACTTGTTTGGGGGAGGAGGAGGAGGGAAATGGGAGGCGGTGGCGGGGAGGAGGCAGAAATCTTAAATAAATAAACAAACAAATAAATAAATAAATAAAATACTTATCGGTTCAAAAACAAAAAAAAAGCAAAGTATTAAAGAGACAAAGTACAGACAGTCATAGATCAAAGGGAGTAAAGAAAAATAAGCTACATAAAGTGGAAAATTCATAGAGAGTCTGGATTATACATACAATTGGTTTTCTTTGAATTTTTTGACTGTGAATGAGTTAAATACAGAGAGAGGTTTATTTGTACAAACTGTTAAAGTAAACCAGCATATATACTCTAAAGTTATCTTGACTTCAAAATTTGGGTCTAAGGATTTGTTGTTTTGGGAAAGAGGTTCTTCTTTTGTTTCTACAGAGGATGAGAACCTGTGAAATCCTTCCAGACTAAAGTGGTTTGGTGGCCAAGACCACTGAAAGGTCTCTTTGAACATCCCTCAAAAAATTATTCTACCCATTAAACACCAGGAAGCAGTTTAGAGAGAACTACACCTAAATCTTCAAATATTGTTTATAAATGTTTCATTATATTTAAAGGAGGCTATGCTATAGAGATTTGCATAGGTATGGATCTTGTTCTATGGATTCATATTTAAGGCCAATTTTGTTATAGGTATATTTCTGATCTTGATTGAGGTATTGGGTTTGTACAGCTCATTTAAAAATATAATGTATAATTGCAAAATATAGGTTAATAGAGAGTCATGTATAATAGTCAAGCTAGTAGTCATGTTAGTTAGGTTTTCTAGATATATAATTCAGTTATATAAATATTCTTCAAATCTTTCAGAGATCTTCAGAATATGGCATTTAAATGTTTTAATAACTTAGGAGTTCTTGTGACAATGAGACACATTTTTTTTTCCTGGCAGTATCAATTACTTCAAGAAGAGAGGATGATGAGCATCGAAGAGGCGCCTTATGGAGCTGGTTAGCCATTTGGGCAAGAAACTGCTCTTACCTGGACTGCTTGATGAACTGGACATGCGGGACCCACAGAGAAATGACTGCTGTACTTGCCTAAAGATGAGATTGTCTTTCAGGGTTCCTGTTAAATGAGGCTGTCAAATATTCTGCAGGATTCAGAAGAAAGCTACTGATACTATGGACCTGTAGGCTGAAGGTGGATCCCACAATGTCACAGAAGAACTTTGGGTGACTGTTCAGGCTTGATACCTGTTTTGTTGTATGTAATTATTCTATGTTAAAGTTAAAACCTGCCTTTTATTTAAACAGAAAATGGGAGGTGATGTAAGATTCTCCTCTGTATGCTGTGAATACCATTGGTTAATAAAGAAAATGTTGCCGGGTGGTGGTGGTGCACGCCTTTAATCCCAGCACTTGGGAGGCAGAGGCAAGCAGATCTCTGAGTTCGAGGTCAGGCTGGTCTACAAGAGCTAGTGCCAGGGCAGGCACAAAAGCTACAGAGAAACCCTGTTTCAAAAAAAAAAAAAAAAAAAAAAAAGAAAGAAACTGTCTTTGGCCTGTGATAGGTTGAGCAACGCTAGGTGAGGAAAACTAAACTAAATACCTGGAGAAAAAAGCAGAATTAGATAGAAGCCAAGAAGCCAGAGACAGACAACCCAAAACTTTGCAAGTAAGTTACTGCCAAATGACACATTGGAGACTTAACAGCCCACCTGAAAGCTCTAGAAAAAAAAGAAGCAGACTCACCTAGGAGGAGTAGAAGACTGGAAATAATCAAACTGAGGGCTGAAATCAACAAAATAGAAACACAGAAAACAATCCAAAGAATCAATGAAACAAAAAGCTGGTTCCT
>NW_026067949.1:15101299-15116218 GCF_014885135.2 Alexandromys fortis
GGACTTTTGGACTTTCCACAGGGCAGGGAACCCTAACTGCCCTTCAGACTGGAGAGGGAGGGGGAGAGGAGTGGGGGGAGGGGAAGAGGAGAGGGAGGAGGAGGGGAAAAGGGAGAGGGGGAGGGAAATGGGAGGCGGGGAGGAGGCACAATTTTTTTTTCAATAAAAAATTATATTTAAAAAAAAAGTTACTGCCAAATGGCAATACACTGATTATTTGAGATGAGTTAAATTAATATGTAAAAGCTAGCCATAAAGAAGCTAGAGCTAACAGGTCAAGCATTGATTTAAATAATGTAGTTTATGTGTGATTATTTTGGGAGTCTGGGCAGCTGGGAAATGAACAAGGGGCCTCCCTACAACAGATGGTTCCTGTGTGTCCTCAGGTGAAAACAAACTGCTCCTGTATCTCTGTGGACCTCAAAACTGTCTAAACTGAGGAGCTCAGGTGCAGGGAGAGATAGTATCTTCAAAGCTAAAATAGAGTGTGGTAGAGGAAAAATCAGTGTAGACCTCTACATGTGCCTCTACAAAAGTACTCATTTGCATGTACACATGCACAGATGCTTCACACACACCTGGACATGCACACTTGAACAAAAAAGACTTGTTGTGTGATATTTTGTTTGTGTTCTGACAAATAAAGCTTGCCTGGAGATTAGAGGAAGCCGCTTGCCACTAACTCACAATAGAAACTAGGCAGTGGTGGAACATATTTTAATTCCAGCAGTGATGGCCCAGGACTCAGGAGGTAGTCAGGAAGTGAGAAGGTAGGGTATAGAAAGGATCTCACCCCTTTTGGACAATAGAAAGAGGCAAGAAATGACTGGCACCTACTCCCTGTTCTCTGATATTCCAGGTTTTATCCCAGTATCTAATTGCTGGGTTTTTATTGATTAAGATTAATAAGATTAATTCATTATTCTTGAATTTTTAAATGAGTTTTTCAAACAAAATATACTCAATAGCTTACCTCAACACATTAGGAATTTTATTTACTTTTAGTTTAAGGGATATTAAACTTAATAAAACTGCAAGATTTGAATTTTTACCATGCCCTCAAGCTCAGGATAAACACAGGTATCACACCAAACAATGTCTTTTAATTTAATTTAAATAAAATATTATTAATATTTTCTCAATGTTCATTGATGTTATAGCAAATTAATACTTCTATAACTTATAAAATAAAAACTATATTTCAAAGTAATGTTAAATTATTCTGCATGTATTATTTCCCAAAATTCAGTACTAAGTCCAGATACCTATAATAGTCTATAAATAGTGTGAGTTAGAGGCACTGTTAGAGAGTGTTGCATGATCCAAATATGAATCATGCTCATCATTCATTAGGACTATGAAACTTAGAACACTATGTTCAAAATATCTGTCTTTTCATTGCATCCATAACGAAAAAAATACATTTCAGATACAACTGACAAACTTTTGTACATTGAATGTGTCAATGAAATAATCAAGGCCCATATAACTCACTACAGAACCATAATCTTTCAGAAGGAGAAAGCAAATTTCAATAGAATCATGAATCAGAATTTTTTATATTTACTTTCTTGCTGTACATTTTACACATCTCAACAGCACTTGAAATATAATGTGAGCAACAGAACTTAAATGTGTGTAGATCTAGGCAGTCAATGCGGGCTATAGAATCAGAAGGATTGGGGTAGGTGAAATCTGGCCCAGTTTCTATACCAGGCGCTCTAGACTTAGGTCTGATAGGCTAGTTACACTTCATTTAGAATGGTCATGCTGCTATTTACATTGAATATTAATCCTCTAAAACTACAGTAATAGAATTTAACAGACTGAGTACATTATTCACTTGAGCTGTATTTGCTTCTAGAGCCTAAGTAAGGTCAATTTGACAATAGGTTTCATAGGATTCAGCATATATTGAACTGTAAAGATGTTATTAGTTTTACTACTGAAGCTTATACTTATGATACATGTTGGTGGTTTATTAATTACAAAGTAATGTGGCATGTTCTTGCATAGTCCCTTAAGACTCAAATATAGTTAAAAGAATGCTTTTAAAAATTAGAGTTCAGTTGATATTAAAAGGAAAAGTATCATCATGACTATAAGATTATATAGGAATTGTCTTATGTTAGATGTGTCCATCATTATAATAACAGTAAAGGTTTAAGTCGGCATCATTTAGAGAAAATGATGTCCTATGTCATCTGATTTCACAATTATTGACACTGACATTGTAACCTTACTTCAGTTATTAGAAGCACCCACTAGGGATTTAATTCAACTAAATTCTTTTTTCCAGAAACCATAATTATGACTAATCAACAATCATATTTTAATAAGTATATTCATAGTGATTTTTGATGCAGCATGAATAATTACATACCATCTGTATTACTCAACTCATCACAAACCCCAGGTACTGAGTTGAAAACTGAAGATGCTAATGTTTTCATTGTATAGAGCTGGGACAAGAAATACAGAAGAAGGTCTGGAAGTTATGGTACATTTACATCACCTTTACTTTCCATCTTGCAGTTTTTCTGTAAGATTATTTATGAATCATCAATATGGAAAGTGGTAATCTAGGCTACTTGGGGATCCAACTTGTGCACTTTAGATTTCAATTACTTTTTTATCACAAGTGGAAGAAAAATGTAATATTTGCTGTGACTTTTTCAATAGAATGAAAACATTTGCTTTGTAGAATTCTGTACCATTCAGGAGAATGTCCTAGTTCCTCAGTTTAAATAAAAAGAAGTAAAGTAATTTTAAAGGACATGAAGCTAAGACCACATGTCCTAGAATAGTTTTGACTAGGACAAAGTACCAGTGTGTACAGGGGCTTCCACCCAGGACCATGTAACTTCTTTCCTATTATAAATAACTTATCATCACAATCTAATTAAATGTCATGTTTTAAAGATTTGCTTTTCCCTTCTACATTTTAAAACCAGAGAGATAGTTCTTTTATATGAATAAGAATAGGCCTAAAGTATAATTATCCTAGCCCTATTATATCCCAGAATGAAGCCTGCTTATAGATTTAAACATAACTTGCAGTTGGAATCATAAATTGGAAGCATAAAATGACTACAGAAAAAGAAAGGTACATAATTTTTTGGGAAATAAACTAAATGGAAAGGATGTTCATTGGGACTGGTAGGTAATGAAAAGAAGCCCCTTTTGAAAAGCATCCTTCTACTGATTTTGTGCTTTCGTTTTCCATTTGCATCCTATCTATACTCTTATTCCTCCTTAAGAAATCCCTTTCCACTGTCTCAGTTTTGCTTGACATGCTCCTCAAGTGTTTCATCTTCACGGACTCAGGTGACACGTGCTTCTTTCTGGGAACAGCCCTCTGTTACTTAGGTTCAGGTTAGCAAGGTCATAAAACAGGAGAGGAAGCCCAAGTAGAAAACTCAGCCCCTCCAGATAAGAAAACGCCGGGTCCCTCCAGACATGGAAAGAAAATCACTGAAAACCAGCAAAGACCCAAGGCTGGTGCATCCACAGAGGATAGGATGAAGACAAACGAGATCTTGAAGCGCTCCCAGCAGACAGAGTTCTGGAACACAGATGATGAAGCCAAGAAGTCTGTATTCGAGGGACAAAGTCAGTGGGGAAAGAACGTGCTAAAGTCTGGAGAACAGAGTGAGATTCCCCAGCCTTATGCAGCAGAGGAGAAAACAAGTGAGACAAGTGCAGAAATCTTGATGAAGACGCAGAAAGACACAGGAGTCTTTGGAGATTCAGATGCCAGGTGTTTGAGAACCAGAAATACTGGAGTCACTTTGAACAGTGAACATAAGAAGTAACTCGGGGTGCTAAGAAATATACAAAAGTTCCAAAAGAGGATGAAGACATTGTACACACCATGAAATTAAGAACAAGAAGTCACAGCAAAGACATTTACGAAGGAAAAAGAAATTTAGCTTAATGATAAATTTCAGTGTGGCTTTTACCCCAGAGTAAAGGCAAACTGCAATACAATTCTGTCTGTGTTTAAAGAAGGAAGGAATCTCAGAGCTTTTGCGGTTCTATTCTCTTCAAACACCAGTGGAGATCATGAAGGGGGTCACCAGGATCTCAGAGCAATAGCAATTTAAAAGGTTAGGGGTGGCAGACCGAAGTGTGGCCCTTTGCCCTGCACACTAAAGTTCTGAAGTTCACAAAAAGAAAAGAAAAGAAAAGAAAAGAAAAGAAAAGAAAAGAAAAGAAAAGAAAAGAAAAGAAAAGAAGGGAGGGAGGGAAGGAGGGAGGGAGGGAGGGAGGGAGGGAGGGAGGGAGGGAGGGAGGGAGGAATCCTTTTCATAGTTTTACACTTACAGTAGTCCAGCCTATTAGAGTCAAGCACATGCCATTCAAACTTCAGCACTGTCCCTGAGGTCCTATGTGATTTGCTGCAATATTTTTTTTCCTCTCTCTCATTCAAAATTTCAAGTTTCCAAATGGGTCTGCTGGTGTAGGCTCACAGTCTAAAATATGGGGGTGACTTAAACAAGCAATTCCTGCTTGGGATAAAGAATGAGCTCGAGACTACCCTGAATACTTTTAAAAATTTCTTAGTATTCTATAACAGTGAATACGTAATTTTAAAAAGTTGATTAGAATCTCATAGTAATTTTAGATGATAGTTTTTCATAGGCATTAACAAACTTCTTTTAGAAAGCTAATGCAAGCATTTCTTATGGGCTACTAGTATAATTCCCTGGAGTGCAATAGACTGGGTTTGTCTTTAAAAATATTAAGTGTAGAGATTATTCAATAGACATCACAATTAATATGAAAAGTTTTTGAATGGCTAACCTGTAGGTAGAAACTTGTTTTGTTAATTTTTAAATTCAAGCATATTCTATTTCACTTCTAAATAAAGGTGTAGAGCATTACATATAAAGGCAAAAATGAGCTTATTTACACACATACATGAAATATTCCATCTGTTCCTAGACTGTTTTATATCTAGCATTAATGTAAAAGTTAACATTTAAATGTATATAATGTGCCCTGTTTGGCTTTAATTGCATTATATTTTTAAACTTCCCCATCTATTAATCACATTTGTTCTCATTATATAAATCCATGGTCAATATAATAATTTATTGGTGTTAGGAACTACAGTTTTAGGGCAAGACTTTCATATCGTTGATTCATGTAGATTCACTACAACCTTCAACCTCTTTTAAAGTCCCAGGTCACCTAAAGTCGATATGTGCTGCTACAGAAATTCCGTTGGCTTTGACTTTAGCTATTTCGGGGACATAAAAAGACAATAAGCACAGAATGAGATTTTACAACTTCATTGTCAATGTATTTTCATCATTAAATAGATAGACCTTCAGTTTGCTTACCAGCTGAAAAGATGTAAGGAATGAATATTTGCTCTCTAAATTTTTTAATCAAATTGTAAAAGAGCCAGAAAGGTAAACTGCAAACAAGTTATCATTATCTGTTGTTATTTCAAATAATAAAATAATACACACAAAAGAGGCAATTTTCAATTTCATTTAAACTGGAAGGGATAATTAGGAGGAAAATCCATGAGTATTTCAGAATTAATTTGTAAGAATGAAATGAATACAATTGCCTTACCAGTAGTGCATTTTCGATGAAAAGAGGAGTTAAGAAGTTCCTAATGCCAGTGATTTTAAAGACAAAGAGAAGCATTTAACAAGGGGAAAATAATCCTGAGTTTGAAGCTGGGTAGGAAATCACCTTGGTGATACTTTAAGTACAGCCTACTTTTGGTTTTATGTAGGAATAAGCAGAACATTGTTGTTGAGCTTTAATTAAATGTGAGCCACAGGCAAATAAACAAAAGATGGTGAAACTCAAGAAATTTGTACAATAGTGATGTTCTTTAAACCACAATTATAATATGAAGAAAACTTCCAAAAGAGAGGCAGAAATACAAAGAAACATCTTTCTTGGTTTGTTTTGTTTCTGTGTAGTGCACTGCAGAAATTTTCTATGTACTTTAAGAGGAAATAAAGCTGTCAAACTCTGTGAATTCTTTTTGGTAAAATCCTTCAAAGCCCTTCATAATCCATTCTTTACAAACAGTTAAAGATTTTTTTTAACCCATTTAGACTAAAATACCTCTGGTAAAACTGGGGGTTGCATTTAGTTAGCTCCAAGTCATGTTATTTTTGATAGCACAAAAGAATTTTATTGTGTGATAAAATGGAAAATCACAAGATGTCTATTATGCCAGAAAGTGATGGCAGATAAAAGTCCGATAAGAATATCTATTCTAAGGAGAGAGAGAACTGGAATATAATAGGCAAGATCCATTTTAAGAAAATAGATTGCATATTACTTCACGCTATCATGTTCTACCTGTTTGCCTCAGATATTATAAACTCTATTCCTGTTCATAAAATGTTATTCAATGCAGGCTAGAGTCTCATTTTACTGTTCCGTATTCCTTTGCCTTGCAGCACACCTGACGGATGTTTACTGATAGGAGAGCATGTTCTTTGAATTGTTAAATTATTTCATTTTCTTTCTGGAATAATCAAAAAGAAGACACTCAGGTTTAGGGCCTCATTTGTCATGAGTTCATTTCATGCTGGCAGTAGGACTCCCTAATTGTAACAGTATATTAAATCACATAACCTACATTTTGTTCTTAGTTGTTCTCATTAAATGATCTGCTCTTATCAACAAGCTCAGAAAGACTACCTTCAATCTAATAAGAAACATAGCGATGGTAATTATAGAATTTGAGAAGTATAAAGTTCTGGAATAAATTTGTTATGAAGAATTAGATTCAACTGATCCACCATTGATTTGGCAACATTTGGTGCCAAGTAGTTATTTTTTCCAGCATTAAAACGAGTTTATTTGCATCTTTTATGTTATGTTTATTTTATTTTTATTTAATTCAAAAAATGTATTTTGATCATAATCACAGCCTCTCCACCAGTTTCCAGACCCACCCTCTTTATATACTCATCAAATATTGTGTCCTCATTAATTTTTAAACCCAGCCAGTTCAATTGCTGCTATCAACCTACTCTTAAGTATTTGGATGATGTATGATCAACTTACCAGAGTCCACACATTCAAGAAGAATGACTATCCTTTTCCAAGAAGTGATCGATTGCCAATTGTTCCTTAGTTGGAGGAGAGAATCTGTAGAGAGCTCCCTGGCTATGTTGGGATTTTCTTTGACTTGAGCCTACACAAACCTTTGTCCTGACACAGCTGCTTTCAGTTCACAGGAGTAACTATCCTGCTGTTGTCAGCAAATAGTTTCCACTACCCAGAAGCTTTTTCTACTCCTACTTCTGAAAGGATCTCTGGATTTGCAGTGAAGAGAGTATGTATCTTTCCCAATTAGGACTGGGTACTCCATGTATCTATATCTACATCTACATCTACATCTATCTGTCTGTCTATATCTAATCTATATCTAATCTATATCTAATCTATATCTATATCTATCTATAATCTATCTATCTATATATATATCTACCTCTACCTCTACATCTATATCTATATTAATGTCTGTACCTTAACCAGTTGTTGATCTCTATGTTAATCATCAATTACTACAAGGAAAAATATATACTCTAAAGAGGATTGTGAATGACTGGGAGATGCACTAATCCATAGACATCAAAATAAGCCTTCAAGTTTCAGTTTGACAATGTATCTATCCATTTAGCAGAATAACAGCAATAGGTTTTCTGCTAATGTCGTAACTTGTCCAGGCACAGGCTTTTGGTAACAGTGCCAGGTATAGATGCCCTTTTCTATAGTAGGTTTTATATGTAATCAGAAAATGATAGCTTGCTCACATGATATCCCTGCCAATATTTATATCAGTGGACATGTTTTGTCATGCCAGAACTTTTTGTAACCCAAAGTACTCAAAACTGGTTAAGACTAGTTATGGTTTTGTTTCTCTGGTAGCATGCATGGAACCTTCCTGCACTATGAGGATGCAATATTTTCTGTATATTTTGGCCCAGATTCCTCAATACTATACATAGACTCCTTTTGGACATTCGTTGTATATGTGCTTCCTCTTAACTTATTAAATGTCACTTTGTTTTTTTTTTTTTTTACATGTTTATTTGCCTATTTCTTTATTGTGTCATATATCTTGTTAGGATTTTGACTGTCAAAAGCCTAACGAAGTTAAGGACAGAAGACATAGAGGGATATTTGCAATATACAATAGAGATGTAAAGAATCATTACTTTGTTGCCTAGGGCACATTCGAACTATGGGAAACAAGCTGCCCTTGAGTTTCACCCTTCTGTGTAGGAAAAGCAGTGGAACTGAAAGAAGTCACTGTGGTACTTAGAGTCATCATATGATTTCATTTGAATAATATCAAACCATGGGTAAATACATCTAGCTGAAATGATAGACCGTAAAGCTAGTAATGAGAGGAGACTAATTTAGCATAGCCATCTTTACCACCATTTCTCAGGATGCTGGTCTTTGGTCTCTGAGAAGTCATCGTGTGAATGAACTATCTTATATTTAGGTAATCAAATAAAAGAGAAAATATATTAACAAGATCTTTCCATATCATTGTCCCCATTTGCTTCACTTAATAATTAATTTACTTATTCATCTCATTAATAAAAGAGAAGGCCAGTTTTTGGGGGTAGAGTGAGCAATTTATTACAAAAGAGATTCAACTTACACATCCTAAAACTAAGTGATAGATTGGAGTTTTAAATACTAATACAACAAAAATATTAGGCATAGATATATTAGTTTAAGATAATTAATAAAGTCCACATAAGATCCAATACTAGAATGTAAGAATTTTAATTTGTTAATAAAATGTACAAAGGGATTTTAAACCCGGAGCCTAATGTTTTATTGCAAGAAGAATGGGAAGCTTAGTTCTGAAAAACAAGTCGCCATTTTAAAAAGAAGCTTTTGTCACTGTAAAATGCTGAGTTTCTCAAAGTCATAATTGATTTGAGCTTTCAAGTACAATGCATACAGGGCAATAAAATTAGAGTTAGTCCTGCTTAGCACAAGCGATGCGTTTGAAAGTAAAAGCTTTTGTCGTTGTGTTAAGAAGATAGTAGGGGCCAATGACTTCTCATCATGCTCACTCGTACTATTATTTTAATTTGTGTCATCATCAGTCAGAAGAAGAGCCCAAAATGAAATGGGCTTCTTGAATGTTATTGAAATGAATTTGGAAGGCTGCCCCTTGTGATTTCTCTATGAGATTTTCCTCTTTCTTCTTCATAATCCCTAGAAAGCTGTGAGCATAATTATTCATGTGTAAAGGACAGAGGAGATGGAATTGTGTGAGAGAGGGCATTGTAATTGCCTTGAAATACCTTATTTTGCATGCTGAAAATCAGTTTTGCCCCACATCTGTCAGAGCCATCAGGAGAGTAATTGAAATGTTTTGGAAACACCTACTCATTTGAAGTTGCAAAGGCTTTATTGCTTTGGCAAGAGCTTGTTGGCTGCAGCAAATGCAAAATGAGAAACAGGAAAATGTGTTCATGTTTGCTGATTTGAGTCAGCTATATTATTTCTTTAATTGAAATCAAGTCAGCAGAAATAGGACTTATAACTACTATCATGGTAAATTCCGTTTGTTGTTGTCAGAGTTGAAGAATTGCTAAGCTTCTGAAGGAGAATCTTCCTCAACTTTGCTAATCATTCCTTTTCACATTTACAATAGCAAAATGAAAAGTAGCTTTAAAATCTTTGGCTTCTTTGGGAATGATAGGAAAGGAAAAGTGAAAGGACAATAATCTCCTCTTCGGGGATTTACATAGAGTCTATATTTGTGTTTACTGAAGTTCATGTTAGTACTGCTTCAAGGTTTTAAACATGTGTTTGACACCACATCTTGGTTTATTAGATATTAGTTTTCTCATGAAATACTTTATTTATATAGGATAATAAATTGATCACCACTATACAATGGTTCTCATCTGGAATATATTAGATTAGATCAATAATAAGTCTTGCACTTCAGCAATTATTTATTTATTTTTGGTGTGGGTAAATTATTGTGATTTTTGCAAAAAGCCCAAACATTTTGCATCTTCATTATGTATCTTTGGTTAAATGATTTCTGAATTTAACATTTAATTTAAATGTTGGATAAAATGTACATAAATATGGTATTTACATATACATGACACCTTTAATGACAATCTTACTACTTTTGCACATAACAACTTTTTCCAAACACAACAAAATAGGATACAGTTAGAAAGGCAAAAGCCCTCATATGGAACCTGGACAAGACAACCCAATAGGAACAGGCAAAAGAGTCAGAGACATATCCGCTCCACTGTTAAGAGCTCCATAAAAACAACTACTTCAGAGCACATGATTGACATACCTTAAGTTATACCCTAAATAATTCATATATTTAAATAAAAGGAAGCAAAACCAATAGTAAATTTCATACAGTAATATAAAAGCATTGGCACCATTGAAACTTTCTTTTATCCATTTATATACTTTTGGAGATTATAATAAAATTGATACTTTTCTTCTTTCCCTTTCTTTCTCCAAACCTTCCCACAATCCTTGCTCTTCTTTAAATTCATGGACACTTTCTCTGCTAATTGTATCACATGTACATATGTATGTGTATATACATATGTATTCATTCCTAAATATACCCTGCTTAGTTTGAATAATGTTGGGCATATGTTTTCAGGGTTGACCTTTTGTGCTTGATGATCAATTGGTGTTTTTTTTTTTTTTCTTCGTTAAGAGTATTATTCTTTCTCTCAGCATTCCTGAGTCCCTGTAGTATTCTGTGTAGGGTTGAGGCTTTGTGGGCTTTACCTATCCTGTTTGGCAGGTCTATTGGTGTTATCCAAGTTTAGTTTATGTATGGGCAATCATAGGTGTATAATAAAACCTTAGATCCAGAATATACTTTTAGTAGTCATCATTTTGACATGATATACTGTTAGTCCAAATCTGATTTCTTTAACTTACATTTTTATTACTTTTTACTTTCTTTGCTATTTTTTCCTTTTTTCTATTTGATAGTTCCTATATAACAAACCATGAAGAAAATCTTTCCCCCAAATTATTTTCTTTGGTAAGTCTGAATAACATCTACACAAAAAGATAGATATTTAATGGATATGTTGCAGTACAAACCACACTGACACATTGTTTCATTGCAGGTGTTCTATATTTAGAATATATTCGCAGTAAAAATAAACAAAGGCTTGCTGAGGAAATGTAACCCCCAATTTTTTTTTTTTTACAGCTACAGTGGTACCTTGTTTGTAAAAAGAACACTATACACAAAATTATCAACCATAAGAGCTAGGGAGATAATTCAGTGAGATACTTGTTTACAATTCAGAGATAAGGATTCAAGCTTATATCTCCAGAATCCATGCAAAGTCAGTAGTATTCGTCTCTGATCCTTGTGTCCCATGAGAAGACTGGAGGCAGAGGGAGAAGAAACCATTGCTCAGATTATCACAAACGAATTGGAAGGCTAGCATCAACACTTCAGTTTTTCTACTGACCTCCACATGTGCTCTGTGGCATGCACATCCTGCAATCACTTAAGTAAACATCTGTGGTTGCACAAATCATGAGTATATACATATAAAGACACACACAAACATATAGTATAAAAACTTTAACTTGGAAAGAATTTCTCATTTTGTTTAAATTGAATTTACATAAAGCATATATTTGTCAAGAAACTATATACACCAACACTAAAAATCAGCTGTAAAATAAATTATATAAGATTTAAAACTTAAACATGTGTATACATTTTTACCAGCATGTCAGTATAAGTGGATACATATTCAATTAATAAAATTTATGAAATATTTCACAATGGAAGCAGTGTTTTTAAACTAAGAATAATGAATACTAACTGCATAATACAACCCAATAACAGTTTAATAATGTTTCTGAAAACATAGTCTAGACACTGGCCTCAGAATAGCCAGTTAATTCAATTGTATTTTATCTTATTCATAAAAAAATCACTCAAATCATAATTTGGCCATCTTTTTTATTCTTTGCACATGAATTTTATATTTACAAAATTGCTTTTGTTTAGCATTATGTTCTAAAGTGATTGTATGACTCCTGTGTTCTCTGATAAATTTGAATATCTTTAAATTAATCTTGCCTGTGTAGCAATACTGGTTTCAGGGTAATTAATATAAAGAGTAAAAATTACTACATAATATCACATATTTAAATTAAATTTTTACTCCTCAATTTTTTTTTTTGTTTTTACGATTCGTAATAAGCTATTTTACTTAAAATGTCCACTATGCATCTATATGTGGCCCACTGAATTCTGAATTGACATTCTTTGTTTTGGAAGACTTTATTTTTTCCCCATTGAATGAAGTTGAGAGTCATAAAGCTTTAAAATGATTCTTCACCTATCTCATCACCATGACTGACACTGGGTAACAAACCGATAACTTGATAAAATGTATTTATATGATAAATGGGGACACAAAGACCCCTAGAAAACTGTGCTCCTTTGTTTATGTTTGTTGATGACTGGAGAGCCATGTACTGATGTGATTAGATGAGGCATAGCCTAATGACCGTAGACAAAGGGAAATACAGAGAAAGTCCTGTCCAGATTCCTTTGTACCTGTCACTGTAGAATCGCATATACTGAAAGTAGAGTAGGAGCTCTTTGGAGTAAGGATTTTTAATACAGAAAGGAGAATGGCCTTTTTAGGTTTCCTAGCTTGCCTTTGCAGGGAGGCGTTCAGTTTCCCTGACCTCCACTAAGGAAAAGTAACTGTGCTGTGTATGACACATTTTAGAAAAGCAGGGAAGGTGAGGCTGGAGGGAGAAGGCCATGGATAGCCTGCTTCTAAAGATCTCCAGTAACCTTCGGGTCAAATTTTTCAGCAGGCCGCACTGCTAAATTTGGGGATATCATTTTATGAGCACAACAAAGTAATGTCATGCATAAATAAATTTTGTTTGAGCTATTTAAAACATACACTGCTAAGGTCAAAAGCAACTGTCTCCATATATATCAAAATTATTATCAAGGAATGTGACACAAATACTTGTCTAAAATTGTACTTCAGATGGATTATGGCTATACTGTACAATAAAATGGCCATTAAGCACATGTGGCTATTTAAATTTAAATAAAATAATTTTTTTAGAATCCAAATGCTCTGTACATTTAGCCACATTTCAAATGAAAATTGCCACATGTTTCTCTTGGTTTTACTACACTGGAAACAATAGCAAGAGAACATGTCCATCATCACACAAATTCACATGTATTATCTAAATGAAGAATTTCTAAGAATAAATTCTACATTCTATTCTAAAATCTATGTCTGTGTTATCTGGGTTGTTTTTCTCTGAAAAAAAAAAAAGTTTTTTCCATAGTATGGCAATTAAGTTTTAGGTGAAGAATTTAGTAATGGGAAGATGTTTCAAGGCTGTTAGACAAATTTTTAAAAAAACTTCCTTGCCAGAGAATTCCATACATGCCCAATAAACTTAGTAGAGATAAGCACCAAATTTTAAGACATGGTATAGTATTTAATGTTCTTAAAATAAATGACTTATGAATTTCCACACACCACTTTCCTCATTGACAAGGCCCCTCATAAAATGCATGCATTCTGTCTTGATAACAATCAAAATCAGGGAAAAGAACTTTTTCCAAAGCAATAGAAAAAGTCGTCAGAGAGAATTCATGCCCAAGACTAAAGTAATGAAAACATCAGTATTGTGCTAGGTTTATATAACTATGTTTTATTTATGTAATTTTTTACTTCAGTAATGTGTAGGTCCTCCACAAATTGCCACAGGGGAGCAGAGGTCTAATGTTGTCCTCAAGGTAGAGATATAGAAAGGAACTGAAGAACTTTAAGATTCTTTAATTAAATCTGTCTGCAGATTTTTACACAAGTAAAAGTATGCCTTCAGCAGAATGGATTATAAACGATAACAAAGAACAGTTACAAATGAGTCCCTGTTACTTACCCATGAAATGTGTAGTACTGTTTTTTTGCTTTTTTTTTTTTTTTTTTTTTTTTTTGACACAGGGATTCTCTATGTAACAGTCCTGGCTGTCCTGAAACTAGCCCTTGTAACCAGACAGGGCTTGAACTCAGAGACCTGCCTGCTTCTGCCTCTCAAGTGATGGGATTAAAGGTGTACACCACCACCACCACATGACTTGTAACACTGTTGCACAGTTAACTCCTTATTCCTTTCCACTGATAACATCAGTGAGCAATGGAAACTTTTACTTTGCATTAATCAACACACCAATCACTTTTCCTATAATACCATACATTTGTCTTTACAGTAAAGTTTATATTATAAGAATGTCTTCACTCATATTTTATCTGAGTATTCATTTAGTACATTGAATAATTACACTGCTTATATATAGTCATACTCATGACTATAATAGGTATTTAAACCTAGGTTTTCCTTTACTTCAAAAAATACTTCCCATTGTTGTATATTGCTTTAACCACCACATAATCATTTCCGTGTGGTGTTCTGTATTTTAACTTCACTAAATGCTATGTTTCTGAAATTTTACAAAATTTATCTCTTCTTTTCATCAGTTCATATTTGTTAAATAGTTTGAGCATTTCGGTTTCTATTTTTGTTCTTCTGAAGAGTATGCCAAACATCACCCATTTTGAACTTTCAAATTATCTGACATTCATTCACTGTTGAGTACTCATCCTTCCCCTTGAAGGATTCCTCTAATTTCTAGGTAGAAATAAGATATACATTTCTTAACTCACATTTGTATGTGTATGTGTTTACTGTGCTATTTTTTACCACAATAAGGATTTTACTATATATTTATGAATGTATTTTGGGATTTTGTTTCCTGTATTTATATATTATGCATAGTTCATAAATATATGATTATATATAATTATATATATGTTATATCTTTCC
>NW_026067949.1:15122494-15149055 GCF_014885135.2 Alexandromys fortis
TATGTGGTCAAAGAGGGAAGGGAGTCAGACGGAGTGGGGGGGTTGTGGATGCAGGCTGGGTGGGATAGGAAGAGAGAGGAGGTATCGGGCAGAGTAGCCCCTGAGGATGACCAGGAAGTGTAGGAGGGGTGTCTGAGTTCCCTGTCCCGGGCTGCTGCCGCGGTCAGAAACTCACTCACCCCAGTGATGTCCCTCCTGGTGCCGGGTTCAGGTCTCCTTGCTGCTTGGGTGGTTCGTAAACAAAGGACCTACCTAGCTCGGTGCAGGCAGGCTAGTCGTCTGGTGACTTTTTTGAGAACAATTTTAAGTTCCATACAGTGAGTAGGAAGCACATAGATTACCTATACAGCAGCCTCTGGACAGGTCAATAACCTACTTCTTTATCAATAGAATACACTAGTGTAACCCATGTATTGTAACTAATAGACATATTCTGGCATGCCCTCGCCCTCTTAGAGTACTAATCTGTGCCTTTTTCCCCCTCTGCTGCAAGAAGTGCAGAACAGATACTTTTATTTTAATGAAATCAAGTTTACCAATCTTTTTTTTTTTTTGCCATTGAACTTTTACTACTGCATTTAAAAAGTTTTTGAGTGTAAGACATCTTGATTACTTGGATGTTATCTGTTCTCCAATAAAAAATTAGTTTTACAATACATCTTTTTAAAATTTTTATTTTGTACTCTTTTACAAAATCTGGGTCTGAATTTATCATGTTAGTTTATGGGTACCCAGAGTTTGCAGATACTTTTGGAATGTACAATATCTCCACTGTATTGTCTGGGTTTTTGTATCAGAGACCAGATCGTTTAATGGCTATGGTTCAGTTTCACTTCTCTGAGTTCTATTCTGCTGACCTATTTTTCTGTTCTTTTGCCAATGTCACTTAACATAGCTTCTTATACAAACTCTACATTAATATTATAATTTTATTTTGATATATAATTGACTGACTTAAGCTCATGAAACCATCCTGGTATGGAAACAAGTTATTAAAATAACGTATGTTTTTGATATTTTTAAAGTTATTATAGGATGCATATTTTGCTTAACATTCACTGTGACATTATATTTCACTAAATGAGCTCAAAAGCAAGCAAAAAAAAGAAAGAAAGAGAAAGAAAGAAACAAAGAACTAAAGGAAGAGAGAAAGAAAGAGAAATAAGAAAAATAAAATTATTAATACTATATTGGTTAAAACTGTTATGCTTTTTACTAGATTTTACCCTTTCAACTGCATTTTGCTCTGTGTTTCACATATTGCATCCACAAGTAGGGTAAATTTATTTCATCATATATTTTCTCATTATGTAATGAGTATGAGTTTTTTTTCTCATTTTTCCCCAATTGTTGGTAATTGAGACTAAGATTATGAATATATTAGATATGTAATATTTTAGCATTGATCTTTATGTCTGTCTCTCTCTCTCGCGCATATATATATATATGTACATACACCATATATACATATATGGTGTATGTACATATATAGTTTTTTAAACAAAACTTTATAATTTTTTTATTTGTGTATTTCTCATCATTCCTCCCAATCCCAACCATTTTGATCCCCCTCCAAAAGTAAAACAAAATAAAATTCAAGAGGATAAAAAGGAGGAAAAAAAGGAAAATATTGACATGGGAACTGCAATGTGGCACAGCGAGTCACACAGTAAACTCCTTTATCAATATATTTTTGCATGCAGGCATTTATTTCAAAGAATCATTGGTCTGGTTTGAGAACCCTGGTCTCTGCTACACCATTTGACGCTGGGACCTCACTGGGATCCACAGGACTGGACAGACCCCTCTCCCTGCCTCTGGATCCAACAGATCACAAATGTGGAGGATGTTGGGCTGGGCGAAAAAAATACACTTGTTTTGGTCCTAGGTAGTTACACGGGCCAGCTCTCCCCTCTCTCCACCACCAGGGCGAGCTCTCCAGCCTTGCCCTGGTTAGTTCAGCCCTTGCAGTGGTGAGCAAAAGGCGGGGCAGTTCTCCAGCTTCACGAGGGTCTGATCTCCCACACCTACACCTTAGGGTCAGATCCACTCACTTTTCAGAGTGCTGCAGCTGATGAGGCACAGGAAGAGCTTTTCCTCCCTCATGACCTCCATGCCAGCTCTTCTACCTGTCTTGGGCGTCAATGGGGGGCCATTTCTCCCCCACCCATAACACCACAAGACAAATGGGGTAGCTCTTCCATGCTTGCAACATCGGGACTGGCTCACCCACACCTCAGCCCACTAGATCAGATGTACTGTGCAGCCTTCGGTTTTCCTGCCTGCTGCAGCTGGTAAGGGGAGGGGTCAGTTTCCTCGACTGCCACAGGTAACAGGGTCAAGGCATTCTTTCTGTACTCTTATACCCTAACTATTAACAGTTTATCTATGAAGACATGTAATATCTTTTAAATATACTAACAGTCAAAAATTAACTTAATCATTTCCCGAATTATTATTGAATATTAATACTGTTCTATGACATATATGCAAAGAGGGTATGTCAACTTTTATGATGAAATATATAAAATATCATTTCAATGTCTTCTGCAATAGCTTTTGATGTAATTATGATATGTAACCACCAAAATATAGCAAATATAACTCAGACAGTCTTTTAATGTAGATATACAACAAGGAGTTTGATCAATTATTTTATTGACTTTAACTATTTATCTCAGCTGAATTTATTTAAAGGAATATGTTACAAATAAAATTAAATTATTAAAATGTGTTTGAATGAAACTTAATAGAAATATGAAATTTACTTTCAAAAAATAACAAAAGCAATTTCAAGAATTATAGGTAAAATGTTGACCTACTGTTAGAAGCAATTTATCAGAATTCACAGAAGAAGGACTTACTCTTCTCTGTGCATAAGCTGCTTGCCGTTTATAATTTTACAGAATTTATGACTGAAAAATTCAACTCTATCAAGTTTTATTGGAAGAAACATAAATACAGTCTCTTTTAAAAGAATTTTTAACTATAACTTTCTATTACTCACGGCTGTCACAGTTTATTGGGTCATTTTTTTCCTAAGCTTTTTTCCAGTTCTATGCTTTTAAGACAGCCAATAGAACTACAAAAGATTCATGGCTTGAAGAAGAAACCCACGAGGTTCCTCCTGGTGATTGTTATTGGATCAGACACCTCCTATATCTGGAGATTCAAACTGAAAGTTATCAATAACAACTCATGGCAGTTCCCTAAACACCCATTGGCTCTTTTTAGCTTTGACTCTCAGTGTGTTCCAGAGCCTTTCCCTTCTCAGATAACTCTTAAAACCCTAATAGATTACAGTTGGCTGATAAATCTAAAAGCCCAGATGGATTGTTTTTGACTGATAAACTCTGAGATCTCCCAGCAGATAACAGTGAGCTGGTAACTCTTTGGGCCCCAGGGTTTGTCAGTTAACTGGTCCCATGACTTATCTCCTCCTACTCTAAATTCCTTCCTCAACTTCTCCTAGAAATCTGAAATCATTAATTCCACCCTTTTTATGTGTTCTCCACAAGAAAGTTCTCAACACTATTTTCTGAAAACAAACCAGATTGCAATGTCCCTGATGAGCAAATGCAAAGTTTTGTGCTTATAGCAATCCGTACTAGGAAAATATATTTTAAAATATGGCATATTGTTATCTATTTGGTCACTTTTCAATCTATTTATTTATAGTCCTTTGTAATAGAGTATGAAATGGTTATTATACCTGTTACTCAGTACAAGATTATATATCTATCAAGGAATCCATGAATTGGGGGTTGATGGTTTCTTATTGTAGCTTCTGTAATAGATACTGAAAACTCAATGACTTAAATTCAAGCACATTCATTGCCTTGGTTATGAAAAGATTGAAATAAAGCCAACTTTAATCATAATCTAAGGAAACATCCTTTGCTTTTTTTTCTCCAACCCCGAGAGAGCTTTGGTGTCCTGTAGAGTTCACTTTCAGCTTCCAAGATGTGGTGGTGACTACCTGATTCTTTTTATCACACTTTTTTCCCAATCACCGCTTCTATTTCTTTCCCCATGACTAAGTTAGATTATTATTACCTTTAGCTTGCTTAGATATCTGTAATCATCTCCCAGTTTTAAGGATCAATTAATTTGCAGCCTTAATTACTTACAGACTGATAATTCCCTTTGTTCTTTAAGCTAAGCTATCCACAGGCTCCAGTGCTCAAGATACAGTGATCTGATGAAGAAGAATTAGGTTGCAGGCTATGCATGGCTAGCAAGACATNTTCACTGTCGACACTTTGCATATCATTTATATTACTGCTTATCCTAAGTTAACAATAGGTCTGGATACATTCTGACTGTATACTATATATTACTTTTTATTAACCATAAAAACCAGTGCACAATAGGAACTGTGCTAGCAATTACCCTTCTGACTATGATCCAGTGATGTATATAGAAATAAAGATAATTTAATATATAGTTGACTGTTTAACAAGCTTTGGAAACCCCCCCCACCTGTTTTTTTCAAGTTTTCATTCCATCGAGGAATGTGTTGAAAGGTACTAGTCTAACTTGGATAAAGTAGATTCTACATCTACAGAATCCCCGGTTCTGTAAATTGCTGGGTTGGTATTGGCTAGAATATCCTATAAAAGATTTTGAGAAGGGGAGCAAAGCAAGGTCATTTGATTCATGATTTTATTTCAAGAAACGGTGGGAAACATAGGACATACACTCCTTGAAGTTTCCTATTGTGGCATTTTCTTTAGCTATTGACAATGTTGCCATTTTCCCAAGTAACTATGATTCTCTTTAACTCAAATAACTACTTTGACTATAATTTGTGAACAAGCAGTTGGGGGTAAAAGGTATCATGGCTGACCACTTTGTACTGGTTAACCAGTTGTGGGACTCAAGTGAGGGAGAGGCTAATTCTCCCTCTCCCAGAAATATTAGTTTCTCGTAGTCCCTTGTATAAGGGTGGGAACAATGAGATTTCCCCAATTCTATGTTAGCATGTCTATTCATATTTTCATATATCCCACAAAGAAGTTTAACTCTCACCCTTCATCACAGAACCTTCTTTTTACAGCAAGCAAAGACCATTATAAAAATTATAATCAATCTGGTCATAGAAAACAATGCATGTTTAGGATCCTAGACACAACAGACTCATCATAAATTATGACTTCTTCACCAAAGGCCCAGGGAACGTGTTCAAAGATGAAGCAGAAAAAAAATGATAATAGAAAATACACTGTGAGAATTTGTCTCATAGAAATGATAGGGACTCTTCCCACATGATACCTCAATGATATGGTTGCTAAACAAGGTATGAAAACTGAAAGTAAAATATAATTCCATCATTTTCTCTTTTCCCCTCTGCTTACCTTACTCCCTCATAATTTTATACTTTCTATCTATCAGCTATATATTTGTTATTGCAATCTTGTTCTTTATTGATCAAAAGAAGTTTGAAAGATTTAACTACATACGAAATATTATAGATATCAAAATTTACCTTTGTAAAATATACTGAATACTTAAATTTGTATTACAGTTATCATTGTTTATAAACATAATGTTTAAATATCCACTTTCTGTCTATAGTTAGAATCCAATTTCTTACATGGACTCTTACCTGAGTCATTGATGAGCTATAAAACTTTCTTCAGTTCCTGATCTCATATAGAAGTATATTATAAATGCAGAGATTATCATAGTTTATTACAATTAAAATATTAATTTAATGGTGAAATACAGATGCCTAAAATATAATTGTTGATCAAAAATTTGTATGTTGTAATATCTGTTTCTTTATTCACATATTTACTCTTTACCATCATATCTTTCTTGTCATCAAATTAGTTTTCTATAATAAAAATTGCATAGAAATAAAAGGTTTTTAGTATTTAAGAGAATATGCATAATGATTTATTATTCTCTCTCTCCTTACTCTTGTTCTTCTTGTTCTTTTTATTCCTTCTCCCTTCCTTCCTCATCTTCGATTTTTTTCATTTCCCTTTCCTTCTTCTGCTTCTTTTCTCCTCATTTACTTCCTGAATCTGCTCCTTTTTTTTCCCTTCCATCATTTTCCTGTTTTGATGACAAAATTAGAGTCTAGATCATGGTGCACTGTGCTATAGACATTTATATTTACCTTTTCCTTTCTAAAAATATTTCTTCCTTTTTTTTTCAATCTCTGTTTTTTTTTTTTTTTTGGGGACGGGGTAATGTAAATATATCAAAAGCAATTCTGATTTCTACTCTAGTTGAAGTAGTGAAAACTTTAACAAAATCCCATCTTATTAATATGAAATCACATGTAGCAATATTGATTGTCTTAAGCTTATATTATGCATGTTCCTTCTATGGACCATGGACGATATATATATATGTCTGTGAGTTAAATAGTGATATTTTTCACACCAGGCTCAAAATTTTAGTTTTGTAATAATGGCCTTGTAAATTATCCATTGCTTATGCATTCATTTATTGTTTGTATAATAATCTGCAGAACTTTAGAAATCATAAGTAATGTATTTTCTTGGAAGCCTAGATGCATGTCATTTGCACCAGTGTTTGTATCTATCTACCCATCTTATCTTCATCTCTGTCCATTCACATAATAACCCAACTGAAACAGAAATGTCTCATTTTGCTACATTCCCATTGCTAATGGGAAGCCAAACTGGTAGTTCAATGGTGAGCAGTATCAAAGACTAATTAGAGCTTTCCTAATGTGATATTTTTGTTCTTATTTATTGCTCCTGGGTTGCATCTTTTAGAATGTTTTATTATGATCTCTTCTAATCAAATTGATGCTTTCTGAAAAATATTTAAGTCTCTAGCATTTGTTTAAGTGTAAGTTTTTCCACTTCAGAATTCCAATGGAAAGTGGAATCAACCTAAAACCTTGACCAGTTAGTACTTAAGAAAAAGAATGGATGAAGTCAATCTGTACATTATCAAAATATTTTTCTCTAGTCAGCTATAATTAGCATGAAATAATAGGATTCTCTAGATTTTCTGCTTTTCAACGGGAATTAATTTGGAGACTGCCCACCCTATAGCTTCTGACTTGGAGGGCTGAGTTTGCCAATTAAGTTCACAGCAGATTAATTAGTTGCTAATTTATGAAGCTAATCATCATTCAGTGGTTCTTATTAAATGTCCTCATGCAAATGAAAGTTATCTTAGAAGATTGGATTGGGAGCATTCAAATCTCATTTGAAGAAACATTTAAGTGATCTGGACGCTATAGGTCCAACCTAAATTTACTACAGGCACCAATCAACCCCTTTTTATCACTGTTCATGGGAAGACATTAAAACCAGCACACAGAAATTGTAAGAAGTGTATTTCAGAAAAAGCACTACAGGTACAATGGTTTTCATTGCCACTTGATTAAACTATACTCCTTGTTAAATTTTCTGTATTATGTGACAAACTTAAAATCTTTCTTTCTTTCACTATTGGAAGACTACTCCATGCCCTGTCTCTGTTCACATTTTAATTTAATTTCCCTTGTGTCTAATGAAAATTTGCTCAAATCACAAGCTGCCATAGAAGTTGCCATATTCAGAATGAATTATGGCTGGATATCTGTTTTTAAGATCAAGAGAATCCTGGTTTGAAGTACAAAGTATTGCAAGTGAAGGATAAAACAAAGGAAGAAAATTTGTAGTTAATCGAATTATGGTTTAAAAGTGTTCTTGATCATTAACATTTAATACTCAACGTTTCCTAAAGATTCTTATTTTATTTCTGTTGCTATGATAGAACTTTACTTTGATCAGAGCAATTTAGAACATAGAAAGGTTTACCCGAGTCACAGTTCTACTTACAATCCATCATTGAGGAGAAGTCAAGGAAGAACTGTAACGTCCACCTCACATCCATATTTGTGAGTGGAAAGAAATAAATGTGCAAAAACTTCCTTGCCTGCTGAATTGCTATAACTTTTCTTGCATTTTCAGAATCCTTTGCCTAAGAAATGGCACATTTGGCTGTGTATTCGTACATGGATTAATAAGGAAGTCTCCCACAGACATGCCAGCAAGTCAACCTGTTTTAGGTAGTTCCTCATGCAGACTTTTGTTCCCGGTTATAGTATCTTGTAACAAGTGACAGTTAAAAGCTAGCCCAATTTATATGTATCCAGTAAATGTTAAAGTAAAGCAAATTTAAGTATTTGCATAAAGATAAGAATGTTCAGTGATTTGACCTTAGCGTATCTTCTGGAATGGTTTGAAAATAACGCACTTAAATTTTCCCTCCAAACAGCGATAGAGATGATGGATTCTTAGCTAACTCTTAGAAGCATCATAAATTTTCGTGTCTATTTTTAGTTATAAAAGCTTATAGGAAAAAGCACTTCTACAGTTAGGGATTAGGAACATATTCTTTATAGGACCCTTCCCCTATCAATTGATCTTAAATGTCCATGTGGATAATTACAGCAAAGAAAACCAGAACCACTTGCATTGGCACATTAGTCGCTTCCCTGGCATCCTGCCTGTTATCTAACCTCCTCGGAAGGTGCTATAGAAAAAGGTGTTGCTTCTCCAATTCTGCCATTTTGTAATCATGAACAGATTCTGAGACCACTCCAGTGTGGGAGGAAAAATAAGTTTGTGACAACACATATGTGTCTTGCTTCTTGTATTTTCCAGTTTCGGACTAGACCAAAATGCATATTCAGAAATCTAGGTTACTATCATTTCAACAATGAAGTTAATGGGAATAATTATTGTGTTTCCAATTCATCTCTTAGGAAATGGCTGCTGTACTAAAATCACACCCTCACCATAGGATCGAGTGAGAAAGCAAGGCTTGGAATGCTGATGGTCTGTAGGTTGTGGGAATGGAACCACATGCAGGCATGCAGTTCTGATATGTGCAGCAAGACCTGAGCTCATTCTCTCTTCCATGTGAAGCATCAAGTGGCAGGCAGTCTGCTTGTCTGAAAACCTGGATGAAGTCTTGGCCATAAATCTGACATAGCTATTATCTAAATTTAAGACTCTATATGAGAATGGTCAGAAGAATTAAATGCTACTTAAGCAATCTGGAGTACCAAATTTGAGTATAACAAGCCAAACAAAGGTATTACCTTTCAGATAAGGGTAAGAATTATTTTTAATCAAGTAATAGTTTTTGTTTTAATTATTTATTTAGTTGTTTCTAGTGAACTTGGAGTAAATAACTGGGTCTTAAAGGTAAGGAAAGGATATGACCTTGGTAGAAAGATAGTGTCTCTGCCAGATGATGCTAAGGAATTCAGATTGCACATGCAATGAGAACAAGCAGCCAAGAACCATGGTTACCAATCATTGAATCTTTCTACCTCAGGTTGCCCTTACTTGAAAGTCTTTTTCTTTTGTAGTTGACCTTGATGTTCATTCCACCATGAATTTGTCAGTACATAAGCAACTAGTGAAAGAAAAGCACAGGGAAGGTTGAATCCATGTTTTGATTTACCTCCAGCCTAGACTACAGGGATGCCCTTGGGCCATGCTCTCCCTATGTGCACACATTTGTTGGAGAAACGGACTAGAACATAGAATTGCTTCAGTTTGATCTTCTATGGCCCATCTCTGACCCTGCTTCCTACAGAGGATACAACATGAAGCTTTAATGTTTACACTATTTCAACAGCCTGCTGTGAGCTGAAATTCTCTTTTTATAGCCATGTTTAAATCAACTCAAGCAGAACTAAAATATAAGAGTATCTATTGTTCTGTGTATGAAGAAAAATAGTGCTTGACTTGGTAATATGCTAAGTGCTATGATTTTGCTCTCTGGGCATTCTGGAACCCTATCTTCCTATTTTCCCCATAAATGAACTCAAGCACATGAAAGGTAAAAGTCTATTATACATAATTATATAATTAGAATACAGTTGCACAATAAATGCGTTTTTAAGCTCTTTTATCAGCTGAAACTCTTAAGGAGTTAAGGATTGCAGCCTCTTCCTTGAAGAGCTTCTGAGCTTCATATGATTTCTCTAGATTTTTTTCTTACTTTTCCTGGGCAATTTTGGGTTTCATTCTAAAGAAATCATCATCTGTTCCTATATCTTGAAATATCTTACCTTTGTTTTCTGCGATTCTACACTCTAGATGATATATTTCGGTCTTTGATTATTTTCTTTTGACTTTTGTATATGACAAGATTTTGAAGCATAATTTCATTCTTGTTCCTATGTGTATCCAAAGTCAACTGAAGAGAAATTCTGGATTAGCAATGCGTTTTAAGAATTATTTTCCTTCAAAATCCATGAATCAATTACCGAACATTCTATTTTACTTACTATTCTTAGCAATATCACATTAACATATTCATAGGATTGGCTGTGATGTTTACACGTGTGCACATATCATGCTTCTGTATTCCCACATTTCCAATTCTTCTGCCCCGGTTTTCTCACTATGTAGACTTTCTGTTGCATTAGAAATGTATCCCTCCTTTAAATTATAGCTTGTATGATAGAAAACATACAGTACTTGTTGCATTATCACTTTATGCTAGTACTTTAGTACTTTTGGTTTTTTATTGCTTTGTAGTATATTTGAATGTCAGATATTATTGTGTACCATAATTATTTTTAAAAGAAGGGAGCAGTTTTATTTATCTTTAGAAAATTCTGGAAACTATGACTACATTATGAATACATATAGTAAAATTACTAGAGTAGAAGAGTTTGAAGGTTACCAATACATACAAAGATACCATTGGTGGAAATTGGAATAATAATTATCTTTATTTGCATCAAAGAAAACTTTTATAAAGCCTAAGTATTTGGAAGCAGTATGTGTAGATTCATAAAAAATGGAAATAATATTTGAATTATAAAATAAAATATACTTAATTTCTATTTGTCTTTTTTGACTCTCATTCTTTTTCTTAATATATATATATATGTTGAAATTTTATTATGGTTTAAATTGTGATTGTTTTTAGCCATTAAGAATCTTAAAGGATTGACTAGAAAGCCACTGGAAGGAGATTATACAAATATATCTGAACTGAACACAAAAATAATTTTGATTAAACACAAAATTATTGCTACCACGAGTAGTAGTCAGAAATTTGATATATCTTTGAAGAACAAATCAACAAAAAGGTATTTATTTACTCATTATGCAGAGTAAATTGACTAAAACCAAGATGGTTTGCTTAAAGACTGTGTTCCCAATATTTTTCTTAGCATAACTCTTGCATATTCAGAAAACAAATGTGATATGAAGATTACCTTTTTGATTATTCTTACTTTTTTTAAAAGTCCAACAGTGTTATTTTTTATTTTTATTTATTTATTTTTTATTTTTTTACTTTTTTTATTGAGAAAAGGAAAAAAAAAGTTTCCGCCTCCTCCCAGCTTCCCATTTCCCTCCCCCTCCTCCCGCCCCTCTCCCCCTCCCCTCACTCCTCTCCCCCTCCCTCTCCAGTCCAAAGAGCAGTCATGGTTCCCTGCCCTGTGGAAAGTCCAAGGTCCTCCCCCCCTCCGTCCATGTCTAGGGAGGTGAACATCCAAACTGGCTAGGCTCCCACAAAGCCAGAACTTGAAGTAGGATCAGAACCCCTTGCCATTGACCTTGGCTTCTCATCAGCCTTCATTGTTTGCCAAGTTCAGAGAGACCGGTGTTTTCCCATGCTTTTTCAGTCACAGTCCAGCTGGCCTTGGTGAGTTCCCACTAGATCAGCCCCACTGTCTCAGTGGGTGGGTGCACCCCCCGTGGTCCTGACATCCTTGCTCGTGTCCTCCCTCCTTCTGCTCTTCATTGGGACCTTGGGAGCTCAGTCCAGTGCTCCAGTGTGGGTCTCTGTCTCTATCTCCATCCATCGCCAGATGAAGGTTCTATGGGGATATGCAAGATATTCGTCAGTATTGCTATAGGATAGGGTCATTTCAGGTTCTCTGTCCTCAGCTGCCCAAGGAACTAACTGGGGACCAAGAGTGTTAAAGAGATGAAAAGTGCTTAATCAATTTGATTACAGGGGAAGACCAGTTCAGCACCTTTTCCAGTATTGCTCTGGTCTTTGCTGGGGTCATCCTTGTGGATTCCTGGGAATTGCCCTACTGCCTGGTTTCTTTCTAGCCCCCTGCTGGCTCCCTCTATCAAGATATCTCTTTCATTGCTCTCCTTTCTGTCCGTCCCTCATCTCCATCTTCCTGTTTCCTCATGTTGTGCTCCCTCCTCCCCCCACTTTCTCTCCTCCTCCTCTCCTCTGCTTTCCCTTCTCCTCTCACCTCACCCTCCCAACTTTCTCAGAAGAACTTGTCTATTTCCCTTTCCCAGGGGCATCCATGTGTATTTTTTTTTCTTAGAGTTCTACTTGTTATCTAGCTGATCTGTGATCATGGTCTATAGTCTGGTTATCCTCTGCTTTACAAGTCTAATATCCACGTATGAGTGAGGACATACTGTGTTTGTCTTTTATTACCTCACTCACGATTTTTTTTTCTAGCTCCATTCAATTGCCTGCAAATTTCAAGATGTTTTTGCTTTTTACTGCTGAGTAGTACCTCATTGTGTAAATTACCACATTTTCTTTATTCAATCTTCAGTCGGTTGAGGGGCATTTAGGTTGCTTCCAGGTTCTGGCAATTACAAATAATGCTACTATGAACACAGCTGAGTAAATGTCCTTATGGTGTGAGTGCATCTTTTGGGTATATGTCCAAGAGTGGTATTGCTGGGTCTTGAGGTAGATTGATTCCCAATTTTCTAAGAAGCTGCCATACTGCTTTCCAAAGAGGCTGTGGAAGTTTGCACTCCCACCAGCAATGGAGGAGTGTTCCCCTTTCTTTGCATCCTCTCCAGCACTGGTGTGTTTAATCTTAGCCATTCTTACTAATATAAGATGGTATCTCAGAGTCTTTTTGATTTTCTACCTTAATTGTCATTATAGAAAGGTCATCTAGCAACAGATAGAAGCAGATGCAGAGATCCACAGCAAACACTGATTTGAGCTCTCAGAGTCCAGTGAAGAGACAGAGGAGCCATAATATGAGTAAATGGGTCAAGATCATGATGGTGATACCCATAGAAACGGCTGACCTGAACTTGTGGGAGCTCACTCACTGGCTCTGGGCTGACAGAAGTGGAACCAGCATAGGCCTTTGAATGAGGGTGGCTGCTGTGTGGCTAGAGCAGTCTGTGAGGCCACTGGTAATGGAAGCAATATTTATTCCTAGTGCTTGGACAGGCTTTTGGGAGTCTATTCTCTTTGGAAGGACACCTTGCTCAGCCTAAGTATGGGGAAAGTATTATCTCAAAGTGATGTGCCTGACTTTGTTGACTCCTCATGGGAAGTCTTACCCTCTCTGAGTAGTAGATGGGGGTGGCGTGGGGGAGACAGTGGGGGGAATAGGTGTAGAGAGGGAGAGGGACCTGGGATTGATATGTAAAATACAAAAGATTTTTAAAAAAAATTGCAAAGGGCCTTGGTAAAAAAAAAAAGAATCAGCTGGAGCTGCAAGAACATATGAAAAGGGAATCAGAAGAAATATTAAGTCACACTGTGTGTAGGTGTGAGGGGTGAGCATGTTCGTACATGTATGTGAGACACTGTCAAAGAATATACAAAAGAGAAATTTGTGGATGTGACCCAGAAGAAAATAAAAAGTTTACATGAATGTTTTGACAACCCATATTGCCTCTAACATTAACCTCCTCCAAATTTCATATATTTGTTATCATTCTCTTTCTCATGTATGCTTTATTTGTCACTTTTCCTTGTATTAGATAAACACGTTTGCAATTTGTGTCTATTTTCTCTAGGATAATAAATTTTTGCTTGGCTATAACATTATTTTGTTGTTATTTGGATGAAATACAACTCTATTATGTTTTTTTTTCTCTTCCTATCCCTAAAATACCTTTGGAACAAGGCTTAGTTCCTTAAAACTCTCTATCCTAAGCTTCTTTCTACATTTACCCATGATAAAGCAGAAGTAACAAACTTACAGTTCAAACTGTTGGATGTTTCATTGTCAGGACTTTTTTGAACTGAACATGTGTAAGCTGACATTGGTCAGACCTATTGCTTGCTTTTTTGACTGTGATTCTATGACATGCCATAAAAATAAGAACACTATTTAGAGGCTTGTTGCTTGTCACAGATAGCTTAATGAAAGTAGACCTTCTCATAGTGTCGTTGAAATATATTATATAGGTTGAATTATTGAAACCTTAAAGAAACACACTCAAAATTATTTTAAAGCATAGTCATAATTTTCCTAACAGGGAGAAATGTAAAATTGTGTAGATTAATGAGAGGGTAAAGAAGAGAAAGGGAGCCTGGGATGGGATAACTAACATTAGGAATGCTTGAGAAAACACACACACACACACACACACACAAATATTTCTTGCAAAGCAGATGTTGTCCCTCCCAGAAATAACATGTCAGTGTTAGTTGTGAGATATTCCCTCACGTTGTTGGTCATGGATTTATATAAAACCCTCTAAATAGTAGAGTTACTGTCATTGATCTTTGTTGTTCACTAAAATTCAATAGCAGCTATTTCCACACATTTTGACCACAGAGCATAGAGAAATAAAGTTGGTTCTACACAATAAACTTTTTGCTGCTGTGTAAATTGTTGAGGAAAAATAATCATGAGCAATCATACACACACATTTGTGAAACCTGTGGACTGAAAATGGCCAGTATAAAAAGATACGCTCATTGGTACAATAGTGACACAAATTTATGGGGTAACCAGCTGCTGATTGTATTTGAAAACCACTCCACTTTAGTGAGTATTAATTCCTGAAATTGTAAACCTAGCCAAGATACTATGATTTGGAGCTCAAAGGCCTGAGGGATGAACTGAAAATATTAATTTGCTACATGGGCATACAATTAGACAACCCCCGAAACTCATGACTCTGTCTCCAAAGATTAGTGCAGCTCTCAGTCATAATAATAGCATTTTTTGATTATTAGTTTTGTTGTATTTTTGTTGTTATTGTTGGTTGCTTGGTTGGTTTGCTTTTTGTGTATGGCCTATTGGATAAGTTTAATGCATACACAGCTGATTAAAGAATACAGAATAAATATCACTGGAGTACTCAGACACAAAGAGGATACTTATGTTACCAAATCATATAAAATATTACAAAATTCATCAAAATATCAGATACACTGAAGATTTTGGAAAATAAAAACAAAAGGACACAGGTAGTAGATGTTCATACTGGAGAACAGTGTCTCAGCTTCAAATCCTCGCTTCTCCACTACCATTCCTCTTTGTTCTCTTATCACTCAAGAATTTTCCAGTGTCAGTTATTACAAAGTATCTTATTATTAGTTTTAACAAAATTTCATATAGCTGTAATGAGTCATAATGAAATTAATCATACCTCTATTAATTTGTACATTTAATAACTTGTTCCTTAGGAGAAATAATTTATATAATAAAATAGAAAATTAAAATTATAAGAAACTAGGATCATGCAAAGTGGGTTAAATATCCTTGTAGAAATATGTTTAAGGTTGTGTTATCATTTCATAGTGCATTTTAAATAAAATTAGTATGTGTTTGTAAATTTGTTAAATAAATAAATTCTTTTACTAGATTTTAGTCAGAAGAATTATGCCTACAGACTGAGAGAGAAAAAGGTTTTTTATTTCTCTTACCACAGATTAGATTGTTGCTACTGTTCTGGAGACTACATTTTTTTGTCATCATTTATTATATATCTATACTCCAAATATAATAATAAGATATTCAGGAAATACAATTTTTTCAAAGAAAATGAACAAAACATTAAATGCCCACATAATAAACAGCTCTCCAGAGTCAGAGAATAAATATGAGTATAGGGCATGTCTTGAAGAACTGGATGCTTGGGCTCTGTGCTATGGTTACATTGTTAGGTAAATAGTTTCAGAAAAGGTAGTTTCAGTGTTGGTACTGTTAGGCAAGAAGGTGGTTTCAGAGAGTTCCTAGTGATAGGCCAGTCAGTTTGACAATAAAATTATTTAATATTGTCACATTTTCAGTAGATTTTTTAAAAATAATTGATATATTTCCATTCTATTGTAATGTCTAGAGTTGACAAAGACATACACAAAGAAAGACTAAAAATGGTAAAACGTTTATTTAATTAGAATTTTATGTAAAGTGGAAAAAGAATGAGCAAGGAAAAACCAACAATTGTGAAGAAATATTAAATGAGAAGATATGATTTTAGGGTTATAACAGAGACAGGGAAGTACTAGATATCTTTATTCAATACTTTTATATTTTAGAAGAGATTCTCCTTTTATTTTCTCTAATATATTTTCATAGAGACAGAAGCTCAAGAAACACTTATATGAAAGCAAGCATATTTAGCAGAGACTTAAAATCTGCATGCCTCATGTACCCAAATGTTGTTCTATTCTCATTTTTCTAAAGCCGCCATAGCCTCACTGCCCTTGTAGTACTGAGTGGCACATGGACAGTACCTTTTCTTAGGCTCTTTGAACTTACTAAGCTTCCTGTACAGAGACTTCTACCCAGTTTTCATGTGTCTGATGCTCACAATTCATTTTTCTCTTAACACATTGTTGAGGAACAGTCAAATACTCTTCTAAACACTGTATATGAATGAACTCCTTAAGTTATTGTGCTATCACATAGATCAAGATAGTTATTTGGTTAAAGGATCCCCATGTAGAATGAATACCTCAGCCTTTACTCACACAATACCAAATGAGTTAATAAATTATAATGTAAAAGAAAAAGAAGCTAGCTACCACCTCTTTATTTGACACAATACCTTCTTCAATGGTGTTGTTAGAAATGATACCTATTATCACAAGAGGGCAAAAGACACAATAAGGCCAGGCTTTCAATAGAAGAACATTTCTAGATAAGAAAAATCAAATCCATAAAATATCAATTGGCTATTATTTTGTAGTAAATGGCAGTTTAGTGTTATACTTCTGAGAAAAGAATATTCCAATATAAAGTATGTTATTTGGCCACAATCTCATAAGCTCTGATAAAACAAATGTCTTCCTATAGATCCTTAATGTGCAACACAATGAGGCATAAAACAGTGAAACGAGGCATTTTATTTTGAGTAACCAGAGTCAACATCAATCTGGGAGGGCATATGCGTATCCAGGGTAGAATCTGAAATGACAGTAAACCTTTCTATTTTTCAATGTCATCTTCGATTTAATGTTCCCAGATGCTATGGTCACATTCAGGAGTATTTAGGAAGTTATAATGCCTTCTCATAGTTCACTAGAATTAATGTTCACATTAAAGGTCATTTGGAAGGAGCTTCATTTTTCTGTTTTACATCCATTAATATAAATCATTGTTAGATTTTAATTGTATATGCAGGAAGCAGTATTAATTAACTCTCATATATACAAAGAAAATGTGAGTTCAAATCTTGGCTGTGCAGTATAATGAGAAAAATGTATTATTTCTCTGTATGGTTTGTTATAATTCCACTCTAAAATGAGGATTATAGCTATTTTAAAGAGAGAATATCAAAAGTAAATGAGATAAGTATTACCAAAATTGATCACAGGTCTTGATAGTACAAACTCAATATACTTCTTTTTGCTTTCACTATAGAATCTAAAATAAGCTTTTGCCTCTCAAAAATAACAAACTATGTACCAATCTTGCATGTACACTTCACAGATGATGGGTACGCCAAAACTTCTGTGATGTCTTCCAAGTACTTTACTGATCTACTGTAAGCAAACAGATGATGAAATAACAGTACTTTCTCCTGACATTTTATTCCATTGACCAAACTCTACCCATGCTCATAGGAGTTTATGTCACTCAGAGCTGATTCAGGCATTTTATCAATAGCTTCATTTTACAAAGAATCCTCTAAAGTGATGCAGTTGGAATCTTCTAACTTCATTGTTATCTCGTCCCAGTTAGATAATGAGACTTTATCTCTCACAGTTATGCAGGTGATTTTCAGTCCAATTGGCATGGCCTTCATAGGTTGAATGAGCCAGAATTTTTGTTACATTTGAAAGTTTCTCCTTATAGATTTTCATCCATTGTCCATTGTCCAGCATCCAAATTCTGCTTCTTGTCTACAAATTTCCACTTGATTTTGAGACTGAGCACAACACTCGTTATTACTGCATTTTTTCTCTGTACCTATTGCTATATTATTTAGTCAAAAATTACAAAGTCCAATGTCTTTAAAGTCCTATATTGAGGATTCCTGTTTTCCCATTCCCACCCTTAATAGAAGCTTTGGCTTCAGAGCTGGCTAACATAAAACTTGAAAAGTATCTCAGTGCAAATTTGACCACAAAGTTACTGGTGCTGTATACTTGCCAATCTTCTACATCTCTCTTCTTATGCAGTGGCTGAGACTGACATGGAGGAAATGCATTGTTGATCTCCTTTCTTTCACAGCTTTTTGATTTCAAGTTGTGAAACACACACATGGAATTTCTCATCCACAAAGATAACAAGAACAACTACAAAAAAAAAAAAAAAAAGCTATGCCTTCTCAAGCATCATGGTGGGCAGCTTCATCAGGAATCTCTGTCACATCTTTAAGGAGAATATTTCTCCCTATTTATTCCCTACCATGTATCTTTTTTTGCTGTATCAAGTTTTAAGCTCAGTTCTAGATCAAACTACTTTTTCTGTGAAATAAGTTGTTGGGTGACGTGAGTCTCGCTGTCTTTAACTAGAATTCGACTGTTTTCATTTGTAAATTAACTCTTTACATTATTATTAACTTTCTTGGGAAAATTTTTTAGTCATTTATTTCAGATGAATTCAAAAGAAGAAAATCCCACATTCGACACCAGGTTTTGAGACAATGCCTCTGTGAACCTCTCTGCCTTTTCTCCTACTCCGCTTAATTTCTAACAGATTCTCATGTTGCTCTGCCATCCTAATAAAAGACCATGTTTCAACATCAAAATCCTCAAAAAATTCTCTTACCAAAGCAAATCTCACTTACTGTTATTCTGTTTATTTCCTGTTTTGCTCTTCTCTGTATTTTCAATACACTTATCATACACTCGTGTAGTTATCATCTACAATTCATGTGCAGAAATGCCATATTCTTGAAGGTATAAATGTATATATTTACTCCCTACCTATCTTTTTGTTTATCCTGAAGAGTTAGGAATTTAGAATATAAAGCCAAACAACTAAAATAAATCATAAGAAAAATATACAATTAAAGCCATTTAGGTTTTTAACAAAATAAACAATTTCAAAGTTTTGAATAGGAAGCATCCCACCAGAAAAAGGAAATAATAATATATAAAGTAGGTTACACATCCTAACTCAAGGACAGTTCTTAGTGCAGAAGCAGGATCCATCTCTTAAAATCTTTAATGTTCTAGGTGAAAAGTCACTTTAGGGGGCAATTAGAGGAGAGACTCATTAAACCAGTTGTATAAGGCCATGCAGCGTGGGTATAAGAGGTTAGGCAGTACCATTAGGAAGTAACCTGGAAAACCAGTCATTTGAATGACTTTGCCTTTGAGGGTACCTCACAGAAAGCAGACACAAAGCAACTGCTTAGGGTTTCAAAATCCAAAGTGACTGAGTACAATGAAGAAAGAAGACCTGATGACCTGCCTTATTTTAGTAGTTTTAATTTGAACTTCAAAATAGTTGTTGAGGGTGAAAGAAATATCTCTAAAGGTTATGAAGAATGCAAAGGTTCAGCTTTCCGGGCGAACTGAAGACGAGCTTACACCTAGATAACAAGTTCACTGATTCTTCTTCCTCTCTCATCAATCCTTACCAGGTGAACTAAGACATATTTAAGGATAGAGATAATCTTAAGTTGTAAAATTGGTGTCACCTTTATACAATCTTCTATTGTATATCTAGGAAAAAATAAAGCTAAGGAAAGCTTGAGGGACGTGAACCTGACAATGTTCTACACTGAAGACAAAAATGGACTTCTCTTTTTTTTTTTTTTTTAATCTTTTGAGCAGAATCTATAGCAGTGACCTAAAACCTTATACAAAGCAATCATGGAGATACAGACAACAAAGTCAGAAGAAAAATTTTCATTTATCCATGTCTTTCTAATCTCTGCCACCAGCTTCAAAATGAAACTACTACCCTCTTCCAGTTAGTAATTTATCACTTCAAATTCTCATTTATTTAGAGAGGAAAAGAATCAAACATTCATACCTGCAGAAGTTGAGCAAAATGTTTCCTTCTTTTTCTGATGGAATTGAGACAACTTCCGCGGGACAGGTCCTGGAGGCACAAGTGAGAAATCACATACTCAGTAATTCTCTGCAACTGGATGACCCAGTCAATACTATGATGTTTTACCACATGAGAACTTCATTTTCCCACTAGACACTAAGAGATGTATAAATCTACAGTGCAAAATCTGCTTTGAAAAAAGCCTTTAATCACCTAATCTTCAAGGGTAAGTAGGGTAGGGATGCATCTTTTTTCCTTTATAAATTATTTCTTTTTAAACTGAATGTAATATTTTGTCTAATAGTCAAGGCCTCTAAGAAGATGACAATATTATTTTAGTATAATGATTATAGTATCCTTGATAATGGATCTGGTTTGGCAAATTAAGGAAAAACTGATTAATTCTGATCAAAAGAATGGGGTTTACATCTAGCTATGAATAAAGACGTAATATTCCAAGACAGATAATCCATTTAAGCCTCTCAGTCACCTGGTAGATACGACACTGATGTGGGATTTCCCACTGTATGCTACGAATATGTGTTATTACCATAGGTTAGTAAAGAAGCTGTTTTGGCCAATGGCTTAATAGTAAAGCCAGGCAGAAAACCTGAACAGAGATACAGAGAGAAATTAGGCTGAGTCAAAAGGATGCCATGTAGCTGCCAAAGAAGTAACATGCTGGCACTTGTAAGCCACAGCCTAGTGGCAGTACACAGATAGAAATAGAAATGGGTTAATTTAAGATGTAAGAGTTAGCTAGGAATACGCTAGAGTCATCGGCTGAACAGTGTTGTACTCTAAACATATTAAATTTAGGCTAGGTGTGTTAGATGTAGTTTTCATTTCACATTTTCTATTTTCTCTCCATTTGCAAAGACAATGCCCTATTTGTTTTAGATTGGTGCTAATACAATTTTCATAGCCATTTTATTTATATAGTATTATGTATCATTGTATGATATGACTTTAATCAAAATCAAAAGGCTGATTAAAATCTAGATAAAATGTTCTGCACATTTTGCAAAGAAAAATGTTAAAAAATCAATTTCTAAATTTCATAAGAAACTAATGATAATAAAACAAAAATATCCAGATTTAATAGCCATTTAATGTGGGACAACATTTTGGCAAGGGAATAAATAAAATGAATTTCACACACAATATTAATCAGGAGAGTGAGCATCAATGTTAAGAGATACAACCAACACATAAACAATTACTTCAGATAGATAAGACTAGACACTAAAAATATAAGACAATAAATAATTACTGGCATTTAATTGTTGGTAAACAAAAATTCATAAAATTATTTAATATTTGTTTTAAAGTTTTCTTTGCTAATACATGCAAAACATAAACCACACTATCTCAAGAGTATGAACTTTTTTCCTGATTTTGAAAATGAAGAGCAGCAAATATGAATGAGGATGATTGTAGTTGCATACCAATAAAAATAATAATAAAATCTAACAGGATAATGAAGAAATACATTGCACTATTTCAAAACTTTTCAAATATATTTCAAGCTGTCAAATATACTTAATATTAACAATAAAAGAACCACAAGGCTACCTATCAATGCAAATAACAATTTCAATTGTGAGCTTAAAAATAGTATAGTAAAAAAATTCAAAATGTTATTTTTTAAAATATATAGATATTTGCTAACAACATTAGGAAAACAAAGAATTTCATACTAAAAAGCCAATGAACACATTGTTTTCTTTGGGACAGACTGAAAGATAGCTGAATTGCATTTTTGTTTAGTGCTATAACTTTAACTTGTGGTTTTTATATGTATTCTTATTATCTAGCAAGTATAATTTACTGGTTTGTTTGTATTAACTAATTTAGAATTTAACTTTTTTTCATATCTTTTTACTCTGGGGATAAAAAGTTTGTTACAAATTATCTCATTTTTTCTGCATTATAAATATATGTATCCTATGGTCACACAATTACTTATTGCATAGCCACATCGGTCTTCCAGCAAGCCCTATTTGTAGTAGAGCTTCGGGCAGGTCTGCTTTTCATCCCGCCCAGCTTCTGGGCACCGGCTAGCTTTACCCAAAATAATTACACCTACATCACCTATTCTTCAAGGTTTTATGAACTAATTTCTCACCTCTTCTTTCTGTGAGTCTCTTAAATTGTTTTCTTTCACTCCCATAACTTTAGCCAAATATTTCTGGCTTATTTGGAGTATACACTTTTCTTTGTATAGCATATGAAAGACTAGTGATTTATAAAGAAGAGTTCCATGGCCATCTTAAAGTTTCACACTTCAGAAGAAAATATGAATTCTGCAGAAGTTACCATTTTTTGGAGTCAATAGGAAGAAAAACAATTCAAGTTCTTTGCCCCTTAGTATATCTATTTAAAATTTTCAAAGTCCTGTAATTGATCCAGCTTCACTCCAAACCAAATGCATACTCATCTTTCTTTCTATTTTTTGTCTCCAGCCATGTTGGATCAACTATTGGCATGGAAATATTGTCACTATTCCGGCTATGTAATGTAATACTTCCAGTAGTATACATACTTTCTAAAGGCTTTAACAAAATCAGTGTTTCACTCATCACTCATCAGGCAAAGCACAGTTACCATTGTGTGGTGGCAGGTAAGGAAAGGACCCTAATATCCTACATTCTTAGCAAATATAATTAAAATGGTTTTAGATTCTTAATTATAGATATCATTTGTCCATTGGTTTCTTAGAATTTAGGTGTTTTATCACTGAAAGCTTGTACACCAGAAGCAAATAGAAATCTTTCTTGTTGATCTATATTATAAATCTACCTCCAGGTCTCAAGAGAAAAAAATCCAACACATTAGTGCTTGAGGTGTGTTTCAAAATGAAGGTAAAAGATAATATGAGTATTTTTCAATAAGAAAGATGCCAGTATTTTTTTCTGAGAGAAGTTCCAGAAAGCTTTCATAAAAATGGATGTTCCATGCTCTCTAAAACCATTTAAAATATTGTTTCAGTTGCACAATCCATTTTTTTAAACCACAAAATTTTCTCCTGGAAATGCTTTTTTTGTGGCAGCCAATAAATAATGCGGATTTTCTTTAATTCCTGATCCCTTGTAATAAACAGAGGGCGATCAAAGAAGAGAGGGTTGTGGTTGGGTTATATTGTTCTTTTCTCATCCTCTCTATTTCCTGCTGTGATACAAAAGATTTGCTTTAGCTTGCTGACAGTGGTACTTTGCTTTGGGCAAAAGAAAAGGGATCTCAGAACACCGGTGAGAAAAATGTTATTTCAACATATCAAAAATTCAACATCTGTCACTTCCCTACACTTGTAACAGAGCAGTGTGCCCTGTCATTCTGTTATGAACTATCCATAATGTCCGGTTCCTCAAATGAAGCCATAGATGTATTACCAAGAACTCCAGGGTTGTAAAGGCAAAACTAAATGGAAAAAAGAAAGCATATTTAACAAATTGTGCTGGCATAACTGGATATCAACATGTACAAGAATGAAAATATACCCATATATATCGTCATGCACAAAACTCAATTCCAAATGGATCAAAAACATCAACATAAAGGCAGGCACACTGAACCATATAGAAGAGAAAGTGGGAAGTACACTTGAACATATTGGCACAGGAAACCACTTCCTAAATATAATCCTAACAGCACAGATACTGAGAGAAATAATTAATAAATGTGACCTCCTGAAACTGAAAAGCTTCTGTAAAGCAAAGGATACGGTCAACAAGCCAAAACTACAGCCTACAGAATGGGAAAAGATCTTCACTAACCCCACATTAGACAGAGGATGAGTCTCTAAAATATGCAAAGAACTCAAGAAATGGTCATCAAAAGAACAAATAATCCAATAAAAAAATGGAATAGAGACCTAAAGAGAAAACTCTCAACAGAGGAATCTAAAACGGCTGAAAGTTCAATGGGTAATTCAAAAATGATTACTACTTCTTGCTGAAATCCTATAGAAAACAGTTGTTCTTTCTTTCTTTTTTTTTATTATTATTGAAAAAATTTCCGCCCCCTCCCCGCCTCCCATTTTCCTCCCCTTCTCCCCACTCCTCTCCCCCTCCCCCCACTCCTTTCCCCCTCCCTTTCCAGTCCAAAGAGTAGTCAGGGTTCCCTGCCCTGTGCGAAGTCCAAGGTCCTCCTGCCTCCATCCAGGTCTAGGAAGGTGAGCACCAAATGGGCTAGGCTCCCACAAAGCCAGTTCATGCAGTAGGATCAAAACCCAGTGCCATTGTCCTTGGCTTCTCATCAGCCCTCATTGTCCTCCATATAAACCCAGCAGCACAGATATTAAGGGCAACATTGAATAAATGGGACCTCCTGAAACTGAGAAGCTTCTGTAAAGCAAAGGACACTGTCACTAAGACAAAAAGGCAACCTACTGACTGGGAGAAGTTCTTTCTTTTTTAATCTTTGAATGTTTAACTTTTTATTAGTATCACTTTTTAAATATTACCTTAATATTATTTCTTTCTTCTATTCTTTAAAAGAAATAACTTTACTTTCATGTGTGCATGTGTGTATAGTAGGCCTATGTGTGTCATGGCTCACATGTGGAAATCACAAAAGTTGGTTCTCTTTTTCTATGACATGGGGTTATGAGGAAGGACTTCAGGTCAGTAGGCTTGGCAGAAAAATATCTCGCCAATGAGTTACCTTTCTGCCACCTGGCCACTCAATAACAACATTTCTGATTTTTCCAAAATAATCTTATCTAAAAGTCACTCAGTGTCACCCCTATACCACAGGTAAGTAATTCAGTGTTCTTGGTATTTATCATGCCATTGCAAATAATTTCACCATCTACACATTCAACTTCAAATATTTTACTTTCAGCCATTATTTTCCTTCTTAGATTTAATTTTCTCTGAAACTTAGCTGCCATTTTTATGTTTTCTATACCATTAATTCTTTAACAATCTTCTAATGTTTTATGTTTACTTTTACAGTCTAAGTTTTAAAATTAATATTACAACCTTTTCTGTGTCTACTTCCTCAGCTCTATGACCACCCTCATTTTATTTTACTGTCTCAGCAAACTTAATACTTTTAGAATGACCCTTAAAATTCATAGATTTTAGGTTTAGCCTCAACCATGTGTCTTACTGAGCTTTCTTAACTTCTGTGGCCTCTCAGCAGATAAGTAAGTTAATTCCTTAACAGAATCATAACTGATATTATTGGGAATTAATACCTACTTAGATGAAACTGACCACCTTGGATCATGACTTGGGAGGACAGAACTTGTCCTTCTCCATCCTGCTACATAACTAAGTACATTTGATGTTGATGGGATTGAACTCTCCATGACTTGCATGACTTGACACTATACCTAAGTATGGATTTCCAAAATTACAATGAGAGAGAGAGAAAGAGAGAGAGAGAGAGAGAGAGAGAGAGAGAGAGAGAGAGAGAGAGAGAGAGAGAGAGAGGAGCGTATTAGATAAGGTGTGATAGCTGCATGTATTGCTGGAATATGGGTAAGATTTAGAATGCAGTTATGAAATGCTAGTCTATCAAATTGGTGGTAGTAGATTCTCCACTATAATTTATGACCTCACTACTTGAAGAAGATGGCAAGGTTTGTAATTCCTTGCCTTGATTTACCTCTTATTGAATGGGCTTTCAGATCAGTTAGGCAGTTGTTGGTTACCCACAACATGTGATTGTCCTTTAATGCCTCTTCATAGATATCTTGCAATGCTAGTCATTATTGTGAGTTTAAATGTGACTGGTTGATAGGACTATTAATTCCTTCCAGCCCTTGGGAGGTTACACAGTATTTTCTGGTATGATGTAAGCTACGCTATAGGAAGAAGATTTTGGGTTTAGATACAGCTCAAATAACCTTAATCCTGAGTCAGAGTGGGAGATGGCATTAATAGAGGTTAACAGGCATCCAACGTAAGAGGAAAAAGCACATATTCTCCCTCCTTCTGCTCCCCATTGGGACCTTGGGAGCTCAGTCCAGTGCTCCAGTGTGGGTCTCTGTCTCTATCTGCATCCATCACCAGATGAAGGTTCTATGGTGATATGGAAGATATTCGTCAGTATTGCTATAGGATAGGGTCATTTCAGGTTCCCTATCCTCAGCTGCCCCAGGAACTAACTGGGGACATCGCCCTGGGCACCTGGGAGCCCCTCTAGGTCCAAGTCTCTTGCCAACCCTAAGATGGCTCCCTTAACTAAGATATGTGCTTCCCTGCTCCCATATCCAACCTTCCTTTATCCCAATCATCCCCTTTCCCCAAGCCCACCCACGGAGACAGTGGGGCTGATCTATTGGGAGCTCACCAAGGCCAGCTGGACTGTGACTGAAAAAGCATGGGATAAAACCGGACTCTCTGAATATGGCAGACAATGAGGGCTGCTGAGAAGCCAAGGACAATGGCACTGGGTT